>NW_017728949.1:69990861-70003066 GCF_001723895.1 Crocodylus porosus
GTGACCAGAGCCTGGAATAGGCTTCCCAGAGAGGTGGTGCTCTCACCTTCCCTGGAAATCTTCAAGAGGAGACTGGACAGGCACCTGGCTAGGGTCTTATGACCCCTCCCACCCCCAGTGCTCCTTCCTGCCCGTGGCAGGGGTCGGACTCGATGATCTGTCTAGGTCCCTTCCGACTCATTGATTCTATGATTACAGTGTCTCAAACCAAATACCTGAAATCATGAGTCCTATATGTAATTTTAAAATAAACAAGCATTGTATATGGTTGTATATACAGCTTCTTAGTTTGACCACCTTACTTTCTGGCCTTAAAATGCTGTTCTTAGATAACCTTTTGAGATGAAGATATTATTTAACATAATACCCAGCAGAAAGTATTCCCCAATATTGTTTAGAGGCCTCTGATCACTTTCGTAACAAATACAGTAATAATGTAATTCTGAGCCTTATTGAATAGAGTAGGATTCTCTGTTAATTTTTGTAAGGGCTCTGACATCAGCAGATGAAAAATGCCAGTTATTTAATACAGACTATTGAAATCCTTAGTATCCGAGTTTTAATTTAGCCAAAGAAGGGTGGTCATGTGCCTTAAGAAAGTACAATGCAAGAAGGGAGTGCCTGCTATACAGAAGTGGCACTGCCTTGTCTTTATGATTCCAGTCTGCTTGTATTTATTGTGAATTTTGCCCTGGAAAGTTGTTTCTGGTGAGTAGCCAAAGAAGTAACCCTAGTTTGGTAGCCAGGACTGAGCCCTGTGGTTCAGGATTTGACAAAAATTACTGATGATAGTAATGCCCATATGGCTTTTCATGTTATGGTTTTTGCTACTCCTGCTTTGGTTCATGCCTGTAAATGGAGGTATAATCCAATTTGTTTGTGGTGGGCTGGGTTGCCAGTGGCTGGAGTGTAAAAAGAACATTTCACTGAACACTTTATGTAGTTTAAATAGAGCATGAAATCATCTTTACATGGTGGCTTTTAACCACTTTGTATTGTTTTATTATTATTTTTATTTACAAATCTCTAGTTTTATTTAATTCAGAAAAGTACAGTACTAATTTATAGGAATCATATGAGTGTGTGTATTCCGCCATCAAACACAGATGTAATGATTTAAATTTCATGATGGATAATTAAACGTGGTGCAAGCTGTGTTACTTAACATAGATGCAGAAGGGAAGCCTATTAATGAAACACAGCCATCTCTCAGGCAGAATTTAGCAGCTTAGCCAGCACAAAGTGATGCTATGTAAATGGGTATGGATCGGGTCTAAAGAATACCTTATCTTGAAATTTTATGATCAGGACCTTGTGAAGTTTAGCCAAAGCACCTAAGCATATATTTTCCAACTAGGAATAATGCATCCATTGTTCTAAGTACGGTGCTGTGGAATCATCAATAGTAGTCGGGGCCCCAGCTTTATCTCCTCTCTAAAAGATATCATTTCACTAGTTATGTCTTTTTTTGATGGGATTTGAAATCAGTTCTGATTCAGAAAATAGATGTGTAGCCCTAATTTCAGAATGTCATTATTCCCTAGATTTCCTTGGGAAATCTCTACCCCAAGCATTGAGCATGCCATTTATGGCCTATTTACTTCCAGGAATCATACATTCATTACATTGCCATCTCTTCCTCACTTGTTGTAATACCATGTTTACCATCCAATGCAAATTTTGTGGATCAGTAATATTTTTGTATTCATGTAGAAAGCAGCCAGGGCTGGATCCAGAAGGTGTGTAGTGCTACAGATGTTGCCCGCTTTTTTGGACTGTGCCATAGAAGCAGCAGCAGGGACTTCCTTTAAGTCCACAAATACAAGTAAGAATCCCATTTCCGCACCCCCATACTTGCTCTTAGCACCCATTCCCTTCCCCTCTCTCCTCGGCAGCACCTCCACTCCCCTCTCCATTGACCTCTTCCCCCACCTGCTGTTGCTATCATTCCTAGCTGATGGGAGGTGGGTTCCAGAGCTGCTCCTGCTCTGCTCCAGCCAGGAACAGGAGGGTTCTTTCTCAGTTCCCTAACAATACGGGAGCCAATGTGGGGCAAAGAAACACTTCCTGCTGCTGCCACTGCTCCTGACCCCTGCTAACCTTGGCTGCAGCAGCTCTGGAGACCTTCTTCCTGTGAAATGAATTGGCAGGGTTGGTGCAGGCAGGGGAAGCTCCACAGTGTCTGTAGCTGGGCTCAGCAGGGGACAGCAGAGACAGTTCCTCCCAGGCTGGCAAGGAATAACTTCGGAGGAAAAAACAGGAGGAATCTACCTGCTGCCTCCACAGTTCCTAGGTGTGAGTCAGAAGCAGCTCTAGAACCGCCTCCCTCCCATCAGCCAGGGACAGTAGCAATGGAGGGGGCAAATGGAAGTGGGGAGGAATGTACTACTGAGTACACAGAGGAAAGAAGGTGGAGAGGATGGGCTTCTTACCCCATCACTGCTCTTGCGGTGCAGTCTGCCTGCTTGGGAGGGAGAGGTGAAGCCATATCTGTAACCCAGTCAGTATTCCCACACCCTCTTAAATAAAATCCTGGATCTACCCACATACACAGCTGGCATGTTTTGGGACCATGGGAATCTAAAGGATGGTAATAAGAACCATCATAATTTAAAAAAAAAAAAGACTATATTGCCAAAATATGTTTTGTGATGCAGTTGTTTCTTCCCCCAATGTTTACTTTTCTGGAAGAGTCTCCCAGTCACTAGTATGAATTAATGAAGGTTTGTGGTCCCTAAAAAAATTTTAAAGTACCTTTTTTCTTTATTTCTGGTATGGTGGTTCTGCAAGTTTAATGGCAGCCATCTTAAAATTGCTAGTTTTTAAGAAATACTCACATTTCATTTGAAATCAAGTAAGCCTCTGCTAATAGCTTTACTGCTTTATCTCAGCGGGTATATACAAGTAGTAGAGGAAGTTCAAAGGAAAAATCAGACACAAAGATGATGATGTGATTTTCTTCTGACAATGTTAGGTTAATAAAAAAAACTTCCTGTACTGCAAAACTGTATTAACCACATACACATGCTTATTTAGTCCTCTATTATGCTTTCATATTTTGCAGTAGATTAAAATGTCAATCATATTATCCATATTTCATAGTGTGTCCTCTAGAAGCCTCAGGGAAGGTGCACATGTCTGGGCTTACTTATGTCCCACCAATAAAACAGCCCTCTGGAATGAAATCTGTGCAGGACATACAGCAAGATGTCAAATTAATTGTACCGAAATAATGAGTTAGCACCAAATGCTAATTAAATATTGATGAAAGTCATACTTTCAATTATCTTCATTATGGTGCAATATTTTATGTAGGCATTAAATGCTTGGCGTATGGGCATATATTGTAATTAGTTTTGTTGCATAAAAATACATGAGTTATTTTTCTTCTCTGAAATCTATTTTAGAAGCATTTGAAGTATCTGATCAGTCTGAACAGTGTTGGTAAGATGGCAGAATTTATTAAGCAATATTATTTTCCTAAGTGTTTGCACAACTCTCTTTTCAAGTAAAAAATTAACAAGCTATGGTATTGCAGTGAACTCTAGAACCAAGCTACTTCCATCCAGCCTTCCCATCCATGCTCCTATTTCTTCTCCCAACAAACACACTACAAATTTTGCGACGAGCTAGGAAGAATCTTGATTTAATTTCCCTGCTAATTTCTAGCTAATATGGGTCAATTATGTCTGCCAATTCTTTTAGTAATGTTGTGTCTCTAATTGACAGTTTAGATCACGCTGCTGCAGAAATTGGAGGGGCTGCGTTGTCTTGGTTGACAGAACAAGCACTTGAGCATTAATTCTACTCCAGGTATTTTATGCTACTTTCATCCCCTCCCTGAACTTCGCAAGGTTTTAATAACTCAAAGTCGACTGGATTTGGATCCCTTAGTAGAATCATTGTGGGCTCCTTCAGCTGCAGTTGTATCTGGGTAAGACATCAACTTCACCCACATGCATGTGGTGTTGGTACCAACAAAAAATAGAATGATCCTATAGTTAGGCACCAAAATGCTACGTGTGTCCTTACTTTACCACCTAACCAAAGTGGTTCCTGAAACAGTGAAACAGTCCATCCAAGAATTTGCCTGAAAAACCTGATCAATGAATGTTGGGGAGCAGACCTCTGCTCCGTGTCCCAGGTAGACATGAGGTATGGTCACACTGGCTAGTCATGCTAGAATTGTCAGGTCCCATGTCATGTCTGTGGCACTAAAATTTGGGTTATGCCTACTGCACACATGGCAAAGATTGTGGTTTCAAACTAGCAGCTTGGTACTTACAGACAATGATCCAGGCTCCTATTGCTGGATGAGCTGAGCCCCAGTTCTTGAGGGCATCTGGGGGTCTTTTAAGTAGCCTCACAGAGGGTGATGTGCTGCCTATAGTCTGCCAGTAGATGTTGGTTCTCAACTTTTTACTGGACACCAGGCTACAAAGGATCCACAAAGGGCTCATTCAGAAAGCACATTCTAAATCACTAGGTTATGTTGAGGGAGGCAATGCTGTTGCAATCAAATGTTTCTGCCTGAGCCGGCTCTCACTCGAGGAGAAGGTTGTAGAGCAGTGGTTCCCAACCCTTTTGGACTTAAATCACCCCTCCATACCTTCTGTGAAGAGTAGCAACCAATTTCCAAAATTAATGTATATATTAGAGTGCTTAATGCCTTTCAGAGGGACCAGACAGTGGATGTTCTGGACACCCAGGCAGGGGCAAGCATGAGTCTGCACTTATTTACCTCCTCACACCTTGTGGCACTGTCAAAGGATCTGGCGGCAACTCAGGATGTGACGGCACCTTGGTTAAGAATCACTGCTATCGAGGTATTGGAGGAAGGTGTACAGCTCTTCCTCCGGTGAATGTGGAAGCTCCACTTATTAACGGTGATTACATGCTTCAGCCAGAGGAGATCTCAAGAGTAGTACAGCAGATGTAAGTTGCACAGAATATTTCTTGATGGGTTCAAAAGAAGATTGGACAAATTCATGCAAGATAGGTCCATCAGTTTGTATTAAGTAAAAGCAGGGCTGCAGACTTCAAATTAGTATTTCCTAGGCCTCTATATGCTGGAAACTTTAAGGTAAGAGAAGCAGGAATGGATCAATTCAAAATGAGCTAAGTAATCTTCCAGCGTCATCTTATTCCATGATGTCATTCTTCACTTACTCTCTCAGACTATGAGATGAAACATCTGATATCAGAAAGCAAAATGAATTGTTTTGCTGTTCACTGTGTCAAGGACAACTCGTGTCCTCAAGAAGTGTTCACAGACTCTCATCAAGTCAACAGCATTGCAGGGCTACATGCAGGGCCTGTGTTGTGTTCCTTTTATTTTATTTTAGTTTGCCTTCAGGAAGCAGGACAAGGTACAATGAAGCTTGGATAGGAATCCAGGTTACTACTTTTCATCTTACATCTGCACTATTCTTGAGTTGCTTTAGTAGGGACTGTTTAGTCATCATTGTTAACAAGTGGAGCTTGCATGTTTCTAGGAGGGAGAGTTGTATCTATTGCTGCTTTTCCACTGGAGGGCCTGGGTTCAGCTCATGCAGGTAATGGTGTCACTGCACATGGATTTCCAAACGTTCATGTTCTTAGAAGACAACTATGAGTGCAGTATTCGCTCTGGAGTATACATGACTCCAGCGAGATGCATCTGAAATTCACCAACAATGAAGCGCAGAAGAGCAGAAGGAGTATTTCAGCTGAAGAATTAATAATACATGGTAGAATGGAACTGCAGTGCCAGCTGCTGAGAGGGTAATTTCAATACTCATAATGATTTTCAACTTCAGTTTTAAAACTATCACTTTGGAATTATCCCTCACCTAAAGTAAAAAGTTTCCCCAGACCACAAGAATAGAATCTCTCCACACAGAGAGCATGTGGAATTAATGAGTGAATATTATGCAGAGAGCCATTTAATTAAAAACACTTTCATTAATAATACAGTTGGAGAGTGTATACGTGTTATGTAATTAAAGATAGTACATCAGTAAATGATACTATGTAAAACCAATTCAAAAAATTCAAATGAGATGGTGTAACATAAGGAACTTAATGCAAGTGGGAATAAAAGTCAATGTGAAATAAGCTCAGAGTTTTTTCCTACACTGGAAGCTGCAATTAATCTACTTCTGGCAACGAGAATTCAATACTTGTGTTTTAAATAATGGGCTGCGCTTCTTTTAAAGTTACTTCCTGGTGTTTTGTACCAAATATATTTTCTCCCCAGTTCCTTTGCCAGTAAATTAAGGACTGACCTGAATTTTTTGTTGATGAGCTTTGCTGACTTTTATCAGTCCAGACTGGCACTTTTACTTCCTGACTACTGATGTTGAGCTTGGACATGAGTAAAGCCTGCAGTCAGAAAGGGGTTCCAGTTGCATGCCATCTCTTTGTCTTCAAGATCACTTTTTTCAAAGAAGTACGTCATAAAAAGAACAGATTCTTAGATCAGATTCTGAATAGCTTAATGTAAGTTCCTTGCTGAGCTCATTAGGGCATTATGGGTCCTAACTCGCGGGCATCCATCATATCAGTACCTGGGGATCTGAGTATAATCCAGAGCCCTGAGTTAGATGGCTATGTATCTAGTTCACAGAGAAATGGGATCCAAGATAGCCAGCAGCCACCTAGAGCTATCTACCATGTAATGCCCTGGATGGGGGGTGTCTGTAACCTCACCATTCTCCAGAGTTCAGTGCCTTACTTGGGGGCTGGTACGTCTATCCCCCCAGCATCAAGAAGCTGGAACTTGGTCCTAAAGAGACAACACAGTTGAAAAGGAGATTTGGGATGGGTATGGGAGCTACTGCTGCCACCACTCATGCTTTATAATACGTCGGCTGAACAGGGAGGGAGTCTTGGTCCCAGCCCCTGCTCCTGGGATTGTTTCTGCATTTTACATTCAAGAGTTATTAGAAAACTACACAAGTGGGAGGGAAGATGAGAAGCTAGCCAGGCTCCCTCTTGCTTGCTCTCTTGCTCTCTCTCGCTCCCTCACCCATGAATTTTGCATTCTAGTCTATCCAGTCTGTTTTCAAAAGGTGGGCAGGCCTTTGCCTCTGCCTTGCCCCATTCATGTATTAAAGAGAGAGCGACTACCACTGCATTTTGTGGAGAGGCATAGCTCTGTCAGAGTACAGTCAGCAGGCTCAGCCGTGGGTGACCGGTGCCTCCTGAGACTGGGGGAGCACAGCATTGGCGGTGGGGTGGTGAGCAACGACTGCCCGCAGCAGCCGGTGGTGGCCAATCTCAGGGGGGCACGTGTTTCCCCCCTGCCCTCCCTACCAGCCACCTATGCTCAGAGCACACTTACTAGAGCAGGCCTCAGCGTTAGTTTCTCAAATGGATTTAGGAGTGAGATGGGCCTCTGGATTTTCAAGTCAGCGTAGTTAAGTGCAGAAACAAAGCTCTGGGTGCCTAGCAGGATTCTAGGAAACAGGAAAGTAGCCGGTGAATTAAAGTGACTCCCCATTTAGGCGACTGCTAAGCAGGGCCATTGGGATTTAGGTACCCAAGTCCTTTTTCCACCAGCCCCCTATGTTCAAGGCATCATTTTTGCAATGTAAGCCTACTTTGGAAACTCACAGCTTGATCATGTCAATGGAAGCTCTAAAACAAAAGCTCTTCAGCCTCGCTTGGTGGTAAGTAGTTACAATATTGTCTTTTTATATCCAATTTGATTGATCTGAAAAGATCTTGGTATATAGTCTGCCACTGTATGTGCCTATTTTAGGCTGTTTTCTTAAATCTCAGGCTAACTGCAAATGGCTTTGCCATTTCATATTTTCCTTTTTCCCTTATTTCTAATTTGGAACCAATTATAACATACCACCTTTCAGGAAGATCAGCAGCTTATTTGGAGCAGTTAAGATAAGGTAGCTGAAAGCTTAATTGACTGCATAATGATGAAAGAGCATAAACGGTCTTGCATCTGGGAATGAGGCAAGAGACTACAGAAACTGGATTTGCATCTGAGGTGGCCAAGGTGTAAAACTGCTGAGGGCAGACCAAGAGAATGAGACTGAAACGTGATGAGCTGAAGGGTCCAGTACAGTAGCCTCAGGCCAGGATGATAATGAATGTGCAAACATCCCCTTTGTCACTTGACTTCTACAAGGTATATAGAAAAAGTAGTGGAATACAATTTTTTTTTTTTTTTTTTTTTTTAAAGCAACAGCTGAAAGGGTGACTTAAGCACTGTTACTTGTGTGTTACGTGGCCCTCAAAAGATCCAATTCTGATTGTAGGTCCTGTTGTACTGCTCGGACACCTGTCCTGATATTATATAGAATAATGCATGATTGAGGGCATAATAGCAAGTCATGGGTAGCTGTCATCAGATGACATGGTAGACATGGATGAACTTGATGATTCCAAAAATAATTTTTAAAATGCTAAATGAGCCTAGTCTATGCAGGTGCTGATCTGGGTTCCCCTTGAAAGGGCCCCATAGTTGCATTCCCCTACCTGTAAACCTAAACCTCTTTTCACTGAATAAATATTTCTCCTGCCTCCGAGAGGGTGGTCCTTTATATTCACAGTCACATGCAACAAACATTTCAAGGTCCCTTCTGCCTCAGATACTGGATTTTCTCCCCATAGCATACCAGCAGTTAGTTCATACACAGTGGGTGTTAGTTGTAGCACTAAGTGGTTTGCTGCACATGGGCTTATTTGCGTGGCCCTAGCTAGACAATTCATTGACTTGTTTTCTTTGTTGTGGTTTTATTTACATAATCTAATTATTGTGAAAGCCCCTGAAGGGAAGAACAGGCGCTTTCAATACACTGAAGGAAATAAAATACCAACAAAGATCTCTTCAAACATGTTTCTTAACAGGAAGGCCTTTCTTAATGTGGAAGAAAATGTCTTTCATTTTAGTAAATTATTCCATTTGACCTATGTAGCTATTGTTTTATCATTAGACTGGAAGGGACATGATGCTCTTTTACCACCCCAGAACACTTGGCTCCTGTGCTGCCGCCTCTAAATGTTAATGTGGGTAGATCAGTTCTGAATAAACTGTGTTTTTGCATGCACCTAATTGTTTTTTAATTGGGCTACAGCTGGTATTGGATTTGTGCTGAGTAAGTGCCTGAATTTGTCTTTGAATTCTTGTTGACTTTTCTTTGTAGTTTTAATGCTTAGTCCAATTTACTGGGCCTCTCACTTAGAGGTGATAAAAGCTTGAGACTCATTCCTGATCCTAAATCTATCAGTATTTAGCTGATAAGAGGGACAGAAATCTTACGCAGTTGAAAATCCAGCAGCAGGCTCTGCACTAAGCTGTTGCAGTGCTGCACTGCTGCCACACTCCACCAGGACATACTGCATCTGCTAAATCCTCTACAATGTATAGGTATTTAAAATGGATCAACAGTTGTGTTGGAAAACTGTTAAAATGACTGTTAAATTGACTGTTTCAACCACTCACAATGCAAAATCCCATCTAAAGCTAGCATATCAGAAGCACACAGGTTTTGGATTCAATGTATTCCATGCATGTGCAGAATAACAAATGCACTTGAGCTGCCTGAAATGCATAGTCAGAAGGGAGCTGTTTGACATGTGATTTAACATCTTTTAGCAAACTCCAGAGACCTAAATCCAGCGCTCAGGGACATTATATGAATTTGTGGCATTTCTTGAATGACTGTTTCCATAAACCCAAGAATGAATTACACTAATTCCTAGATCTTATCAGTGACAAATACAGGGTAGGCGATATTCTTGAAGTGTAATTCAAAGCAAGTTGCCAGTATATTAGAAGTGTCATTTTATTAAGTACGTTCACAACATGATGTGTGAGAACAACAGAATGGAAACTGCTTATACTAAATGTACCTAGGAGGTAATGATTACCCATGGAGAGAAAGAGAGATATGACATAGCCTGGATTTCAGGAATGAGGAATCCTGCGGCTAACACTACTTGATTGGGTGCCTTTCCTTGAGCTATTTGAGATGTGTGACTTATGCTTGCAGGTCTTTCTAGTTTTGCATAACAGAAGATGGATTAGTAAGAATGGGAAACTGCATTTATGCTATCAAGAAAATATTGTGAACCAGATTGTGCAAGTTTACATTACAGCTAATAAAATCTGGGGAATTCTAGCATCCTTGATCTTGCAGAGTTTAAAAACAAATGGAGTTAGGCTGAGCTATGGGCACACTGATCCATGTTCAAGAGGTCTATTCCATTAATATGAAATTTCTTGCAGCTGGAGTAGGGGTTATATGTTGGGGTCCACTTCCAAGTAAGCTTATTCAGGTCTAAGGAAAAACATACGGATCAAGGAACCTCAAGCTGCTCACTTGTAGGCATGGCTGTAACACTAATTTTCATATCTGAGCATCTTTGGCTTAATGAATGAATCTTTCCTTACAAGACTTCTGTGATGTAGGAATGTAGCATCCCAATCTGATAGATAAGATACAGGGACAGCAAAGGCCAGACCCCCAAGAGGTATTTTGGCACCCAAACTCTCATTGATAAGTAGGAACTGAATTGCCTAAAGACCTTGTGGTGGTTTGGCCTTAACTGACTTGCCCTCGTATACAGTGATACACTGGAAGTCTGTCAGAGGTAGGGAGGGACTGCTGACATCCTGAGCCTTGGTCTAATCCCTTAAACAAAGTTATGGTTTTTTCATCATCGATGTTATGCTACCCTCCTGGTTATGACACCCTGCAGGATTAGGCCACCAAATACCATATAGCCTTACATGCAACTCTCCCTGTGCCTGAAGAAGGGTGTTTTGTACCTGCAAGCTTGCAAAGAACAATTTTTCCAACTATTTAGTTGGTCTAATAAAAGATATCGCATTTACCCAAAGTACCTTGTCTGCCTACATCAAGCACTTTTCCCCTCAAAAGTAGCCCACAGAAAATTGGGGTATGTGTTTAAAGTGGGGGAGCTGATTTTGGTGCTCTGCTTTAATTCCTGCTCTGCAGTGTAGTGACATTACTTATTGATGCCTTCAGCTGCCTGAATAGACTGCATGGCACTCCACAGGTTCTTCTCTCTGCAGGTGTTAACAATCATCTCTCCTTTTTAATGGTCTCGATGTTCCACTAATCCACAATTTCTTTTTTTAGGGCAATTTTACTGTTTGCTAGCTGTTCCTATTAGCCTAAGCAGGAATAGGAGGGTGAGTCAGCTGAAGATTAGGTTCTGTCCCTGCTCTTGGCAGCCAAAACTGGAAAAAATATTTTTCTTCTTGATTCTGCCTTTCAAAAACAAGGTGCATATTATACCCTGGAACTGGTTGTATGCAAGAAAATACAGTATGTAACTATACAGAAAACAAATCTGGTTCTGAATGATGAAATTCCTACAGAAGAAAAGGAAAATGCATGGAACGGCTCACATATTTGTTTTGAAAAGGTCAGCAAAGAGGAGTCTGAGTGACCACTGGTGCTAGTACAGATGGATCTTGCATTATCGAAAGGAAAACGCAAGGAAACCCGATTGTCTCCGTATGCACACATATATTGGGCTCTTATCATCTTGAAAAGGAATTTCACATCTCTGCAGACCTTTATTTAAAATGAAGGCAAAGTTGTATTATGCACTTTTAGTAAAAAAAAAAATAATAAAAAAATTTAAAAAAGGGAATTCCTTGTAATGATATAATTTGGAATAAACCCATTGTATTGTTTTTTTCATTGAAATGAAAATGGGCATTCACTAGGATTTTTTAAAGTTATAGGTAAAGAGATATTTGCTTCTACTATTTGAAAACTACTGCGTATTTATTTTGATTTTACCAAACGTCTGTGAAATCTTATTTTAATGAAAGTATGAACAAAGCATGCAAGGCTCTTTGAGTGATATCTTTTATTAGACCAACTGAGTAGCTGGAAAAAAAGTTTTAGGCTGCAGTCACCCTTCTGCAGGCATAGGGAGTCTCTGCTGGTCTGAACAAAGCATGAATTTCTTCCAATATGGATTTAAATCAGATTTACAATAGATGCAATTAGTATTAATACCTAGCTTGCCATTTTAAAACATCTGCTTTTAAACTCATATTATAGCCTATATTACATTCAGGTACAGTATGATGTTATTTTAAAGCTAATCCTGCGGGGCACTGAGGGGGCAATCTGCCGCCCCGACCCCTTAGCCCGGGAAGTCTGCTGCTTCCCAGGGGCCCGCATTCCAAGACATTGCGGAGAGGATCCCGCAGCTCCTC
>NW_017728949.1:70008493-70011875 GCF_001723895.1 Crocodylus porosus
AGCACCTACATTGAACACCTTCAAGAGTAAATTGGATGCTTATCTTGCTGGGATCCTATGACCCCAGCTGGCTTCCTGAGCTTTGGGCAGGGGGCTGGACTCGATGATCTCCCGAGGTCCCTTCCAGCCCTAATGTCTATGAAATCTATGAAATAATCCATAGCTCACAATTGAGTATAAGCAGGAAATTTTACTTCATGACCAAAATTAGTTTCTTTGGCCCAAAATGAATGTGATTTGTTGTAAGTTATGAAAAATTTGAGGCTTGAGTCCAACATGAGAGAAAATTATTTTAACATTTGTTTATTTGCTTCAGCCATCAGAACTGGAAAATCTGTAGGGCTGTGCAAGGGCTCTACTATGCAGGGGCTGTGTCGGACTCCTTCTTGGGGTGCAGGCCCCCAATCTGCGTGCTGGATGACAGGAGGCTGCAGCTGTCAGCTGGGGCCAGTGGCAACACTGATCTTCCCAGTGCTGGGTGCGGGCTGCGCCCTGTGCTGGTGCCAGCCAGCAGCATCAGTCTCCTGTGATCAGGGGCCCCCACCCCAGGGAGCAGTCCAGCACAGCCCTGTAGCTCTCCTGGGGGTGAGGGTGGGCCCCAATCTGCCCGCCGGATCACAGGAGGCTGGTGCTACTGGCTGGAACCAGCGCTGAAGCCAAGTAAGCCTGGCTTTGAAACTTTCAAAACGTTTCGAGTTCCCTTGTTTTGTTTCATTTCAATTTCACTGTTTCTAGCTCGAAATGCATTGAAACAGCTTCAAAACAAAACACCAGGTGAAACTTGGCACAGCTCTGAAAATCATTTGCAGAGACCTGTTCAGGAGTAAAGTGGCCTTAGATCACCCTCTTTTATTCCCTGTCATTCTGTTTTATCTAGGAAGGATGTGAAACCATCTTTAACAAATGCGGTGCCTGGGGTTACAAATTGATGGTGTTAATCAAACCTAAGCTAGATGCAATAATTTCAAAATTTTGTTGATTCACCTCAGCTTTACTGAGTGTTCCCTTTGCAGCCATAGCTTAGTAACCACAATCTACAGAGACGAAAATGCTTGGTCCCCCAAGCAGCTGAACTACCAACGTCTTTGAATATCTGCAAGTAACTCTCCTAAGCAATCCTTTCAGCCCTGCTGCTTCAGAAATGATCAGAATAGTTATTCCACAATAGCTATGGCCTAAAACGTTCTGTGTAAATGTGTAAAGGCTCTGATCCTGGAACACGAGTGTCTACTTGAGAAAATACTCAGCAATAGCCATTCCAGTCAATTTCCCCTGCACGGGTAAACCCTTAAGTTTCACACACATGGATTTTATGTTATTTAATGTATACCAGAAAAGCTGTATGAATGACAGGTACAGTAAAGGTAAAAATGAAATTGTTTGCTTGGCATGGATGTCCCAATTGTGACAAAATAGACCTCTCATGGTAGGCAAAAGACTTTGGCTCCAGAAATTGTGGGGGGAAGGGGAGGAAGAATAATCGATTACTATTAATTATTATTTTTATCTGATTGTTTTTAATAATGATAAACAAACACAAATTTAATGCACCCATTCATTCTCTTAATGAGAGACAACCTCCACCAGGCAATCACCAGTATGACTCCTATTTTGTGTGTCACATTTCTCAGGAGTTCTTATTCAGTTTTCCGTTTCCTTCTTGGACTCTTCTTCACAAACATGCACTTTTTGTGCATCTTGCAATGGCTAAAGCTGTCTTAAGTTGAAAAAGTATAAACCCAGGACAAAGGAGGACTCTGGGACCTCCTGCTCTGCCCAGTCAGGGACATGGACCAAGGTAGTCAAGGGCCCTAAGGCCCGCCGCACCAAGGCCCCTCCCTCACCAGTGCTTAGCAACAGGTTAGCACCTCTTGCAGCCCCAGCAGAGCCTGCTGAGTTGCCAGCTCCTGCAGGCAACACAGGCTCAACTGCAGCTACCTCCCCCGCTCTCCCCAAGACAAAATGTAAAGTGTTTGTTGTGGGAGACTCCATCCTCCGGGGCACTGAGGGGGCAATCTGCTGCCCCGACCCCTTAGCCCGGGAAGTCTGCTGCTTCCCGGAGGCCTGCATCTGGGACATTGCGGAGAGGATCCCTAAGCTCCTCCACTATCCCATGCTCCTTATTCATGTGGGTTGGACTTGAAGTTCTACAAGGTTCCTTCTGACCCTACTTCTATGATTCTATGATGCCTTATTCATGTGGGCACCAATGACACGACTCGGAGTGCTCCCAGCCAGGTCTTGAGGTGCTACAGGGATTTGGGAGCAGGGCTAATGGGTCTCGGGGCACAAGAGGTGTTCTCATCGATTCTCCCAGTCTCGGTGTATGGGCTGAGGAGGGAGACGAGGATCCAGTCTCCCTCCTCAGCCCAAAGTTAACCAAAGACTGCAACACTGGTTTCATCAGGAAGGCTTTGGCTTCCATGATCACGGCTTTGGCGAGAGAGGCAGCAAGCTGCTGGGAAGAGATGGCCTCCACCTCTCTCCCTGGGGGAGGAGGCTCTTTTCAGCCAGGCTGGCTGACCTGCTCCACCGGCCTTTAAACTAAGGGGGGACTACCGCCACTGCTGGCCCGCTGAGCAACCCTTGCAAAGCCAGTAGGTCAAGGCACTTAAGGGAACCCACCCTTGCCCCAGCCCTGGTACAATCTGTGGGCAAGGCAAGAGCCCCCAAGGGGACACTTGCCTACCTGTACACAAATGCCAGGAGCTTGAGGAATAAGCAGGAGGAGCTTGTCCTCCTGCTTAATGCAAATAATTATTATGTCATAGGGATAACGGAGACCTGGTGGGGACTCCACCTATTACTGGACCGTGGGTATAGATGGATGTACCCTGTACAGGAGGGATCGTGTAGATAGAAGAGGCGGGGGTGTAGCTCTCTATGTTAAGAAAAGATACACGTCCCTGCAAGCTAATATTGGCGACCAGGGTGGACAACTGGAGACCCTCTGGTTAAAATCCATGGGGAACACAGCACAGGGGACACAACAGTGGGAGTCTACTACAGACCTCCCACTCAGTTGTGAGCTTGGCCAGGAGTTCACCCAGGAACTGGCTGAGGCTGCATGCTCCAGGACCATGGTTGTCATGGGTGACTTCAATTACCCGGACATCTTGTGGGAGGATCACTCAGCAAAATCTGAATGATCGCAAAGCTTCCTCTTGTGCGTGGATGACTTCTCCCTGACTCAAGAAGACTATGGGCCAACGAGAGGTAAAGCGCTGCTCGACCTGGTACTGGCTACTGGGGATGACCTAATCAGCACCTAGTGATCGATGGTCGCGGTCACCCAGCTTCCCATGACCTGATCACCTTCACCATCCACCGTAAAGCTGGCAAGTCAGTCAGCAACATGGAAGTCCTTGACTTCAGGAAAGCC
>NW_017728949.1:70011886-70030635 GCF_001723895.1 Crocodylus porosus
TAGGTCCCCTCCAGCCCTAATGTCTATGAAGTCTCTGAAATCTATGAAAAACATTAGCACTCTAACCCAATAGATTTCAGCAGTAAATTTAAGCTGCTGAAGATCCCAATGTGCTATAATGCACAAAATATTGTCTAGATGTTCAAGGATGTCACAATCTTGCGCAGTATTTGTGAGATTTTTCTAATACGGAGCCAGATCCTGAGGTCTCAATTGAGTGAGATGGTCTGGTCAATATTTTCTGCATGGAGGGACCCTTTATGCAGGTCCTCACATATATCCTGGGTAGGGCTACACAGAGGTTTAACTACTTTTGAAGCAACTGTGCTTTTGTCCCGGGCCACCATGATGTGATTTGTCTGAGACCGTGATCCACATATTAGTGTCTCACTGGGACGGTGTTTAAGCAAGAACTGAATAAACAGTGAGGCCTCTGTTCCTTCTACAAGTTTTACCCGAGAAGTGGACCTGGGAGGTCCTCATAGAACTAATTTAGGACTTCCGGGTTTGTCTCATATTTTAAAATAGTCTCAAAATGTATTTTTAAAAATAATCTTTGTAACAAGCACACCTTTTTAAACAGGTCACGGTAAGAACTGTTACCTTGCATAAAAATCTGTTTGGTATCATGTTAGGCCTAACAAAATGAATGCTACAAAACCTTAATAGTGCTCTGTTTTCTTGAGTGTATAGCCTCCTTGATTCTGCTGCATAAGATGTACTTCTGGAAAAAGAACATGTTCTGCACAAAACAAAACTTGTAGGCATGTGAATAATCAAGCTGGAAAATATTTAAGAAGAAACAAAATCTTTTTTTAAAATTAAAGGATGCAACAAACAAGTGACAGATTTAGCAAACTCTCTTTATTTACATAGAAATAAGTGTACACATATATTCTCTACATGTACACATATATTTGTGTATATACATTTATGGTTTTCACATACTCTACAATAAATACCTTGTAGTTTTGTTTGTTATTAAGTTTTCTATAGTGCTGGGTAAAAATACATGGCAATAAAGTCATGGCTTACGACTAAGTTACAAAAGCACCAAACGTTGAACTCAGAGAATATAGCAATAACTTCTAGCTAATATACACCTAAATCTAGATCAGTGGTAACCAGCCTTTTTTCAGCAGGGCATGCCCACAAGGTTAGCTCTGCACCCTACCAGAGTGCCACTCTGCTCCCCTTCCTCTGCGCTGTGTGCCACACAGAGGCCGCCCATGCCATGGGTTGATCACCTCTGGTTTATTTTGTTTCTGTTAATACAATTGAGAAACAACTAGTGACCAATAAAAAGTGTTACTGCAGGAACATGATGATTCTAAAGGGAAGGTATTAAATGCCCAGTGAGACCACTGCGCTCTGCAACCAAAATTGCTGCTGCTGAATGACAAACTTTTTCATAATAACTTCACTGCGTATCTGCAAGCGAATACTGCAGATAATTATGTCTTTAGACTATACATCACCAATACCAGGTATGCAAGGTCTGGAATAAGTGACAAGGCTTGTGGAGTTCAAGATTCCTCAACTGCCTGGGATTGTATGGTTTCAAAAAGCAGAAAAGCTAACTACAAACATGGAAGTCAAACAAATAAGCTCCTTTCTTGAAGTCTGATGAACATATTGAGCAAGAAACCATGATTTCTAACAACTGCCTCCCCACTGCTTATCTCCCTCTGAGCAGGTGAAGAAGAGGGTCAGATTCCTATGAAAAGACCTTGGCAAAGTGTGTGACTAGTGTTAGGAAGCAGCAGTTATAGGACAAGTCAGGAACAGCAGGGAAAGTGGAGAAAGAAACCTCCTGCCCTCCCACATGTGTGCAGAGTGAGTGGCAGCAGGTGCTGGGGAACCATCGTGGTACAGGGTGCGATTGCTGGCTCCTTGCGATCGGGAGCCAGTCCCTGAGGGATCGGTGGGCAAACTGGCAAGGAGCCTCGCTGATTGTGACTGAACAGCTGGAAGCGCCTATTTGCTTTTGAAGGAATGAAGGAAAGGCAAGCAAAACCCAGGAACAGCCTTCCTCTTCACATTTGAATGACCCCCTGCTCTCCACACCTCTGGCAGGGCCAGGGATCACAGTACGTACTGTTGTTGTTTTGTTTTCAGATGCCGCTGGGCAGCCTTAGTGGAAAACCACTCTTAACCGTGGAGCCCTTCTAGGCGTTCAGGCAAAAGTGCGATAGGAGCTGATGCACAACCCACACAATCGCACCTCTTACCATGACAGAGACGCTTGCCGATCGTGCCTTATTGCCAGTGTAGGGGAGCCCATAATTACAGTCCCTGGCTCCCCCTGCACCAGCAAGTAGCAAGCTCCCATGCAGCTGATGAGGCTCACAGCCAGGGCAGTAGGTGATGCACCCCTACAGATGGGAGCCTTGGCAGCTGATGGGGCTCCCAAGTTCATTCAATTCATGGTGTGATGAGAACAAGCCACAACGTTTTATTACACTTTTTTTCTTTTTGTAGAATAACGTTGTGGCTTATTCCTTGTTTTATCATGCTATTCATTGATTGAATGTGTCTGGGTCACAATAGAAGATGCGATTAACTGGTTAATCATGCCTCAAGTGTAATGTGCATATGGGGCCTTAGTCATGCATCTGCATGGCTGTAGACTCCTGGCAGCACTTGCTTCCATGTTACGGACACTCCAGGCAGAAAAGACCCCAGACTTGCCGGATGAAGGGTGTTTGTACCTGAAAGCTTGCTAAGAAGAATTTTTTCAACTATTTGAGTTTGTCTAATAAAAGATACTGGATTTACCCAAAGAACCTTGTCTGCCAGAGATCAGTCTCTGAATTTCAAAGAGCAGTTTGTGTGCATAGCTGAAAACAAGCAGGAAATGGGAAATGATCTTTGAAATGTCCTCACCCTGTGCATCAAAATAAGGTGCAAGGAATAATATGAGCCTGCTATGAGGACAGATACAGAATGTAGCAGACATCACTGTGGCTGTTTATCAATTTGTGCCAAATTCAGCAATGATGTGAACTGTGTGCTTTTTATTCTCTTAAATCAGTGGAACTTAAGGATGTTTCATCAGCTTCAGGGAGTAGCATTTGAATGCAGAGCCCATGGCTAGTCAATGGGCCCACAGCTGTGGAGGCTCATAAAAAAGGAACATTTCGTGACATTGAGGTATCGTGACAAAAAAATGAGATGAAAATCTACTCAGGTGTTGTTTGAAAAGCATTGAGGTGAGTGATAATTGTTTTATCTTCTTTTACAACGTTACTAAGCATTGTAGAAAATTAAAACTAAATAAATTACAAGAATTGTGCACAAAACATGGGGTTTATTTGCTTTGTGGGAGTAAATGAAGAAAGGCTCTCCCTGACTGGATCTTCCTGCATAAGCCATCTCACTCCCTCCCCTACTTGCTGCCTTGCTGCCAGCCCCATTCCACTTCGCCAGATCTTACCTGTTTCTTGCAACCTCTCCACTTGCTGCTTTGCTTCTAGCCTGATCTTGTTTCTTACCACCCCCCAACCTTTGCTTGCTGCTTTGCTCCCAGCCCTCTCTTGTTAGCTTGCCTTTTGCTTCCTTCCCCTCTTGCTTCTCCCTCCCTTCCTAACTGGTTTTCCTCCCAGTCTGATCATGCTTTGCCTCTCACCTCCTCCCTGTTCTGATCCACTTCTCACTCCTTCCCCAACTTGTTCTCTGCCTGCTGTTGCTCTCCTTCCTACCCACTTTCTGATCATTCACATGCCACAAAAATGGGCTGTGCATACCACTTGTGGCATGTCTGTTGTGGGTTGGCCCCCCTGATCTACAGCACACCCTACCGAACATAAAACATTATGAAGGCATTAGCAGTCATAGACTAAAAAATGGAAAACTCTATTATTGAGAATGGGAGACTATATGCACGATGTGAGCAGAAACCTTTAGATTCTCAATAAAACCAAACCACATTTCTAAATTTGTAACCTTAAGACAAAAACAAATTCAACTTTTTCTTTTTCAGTATGACGCTTTACAAGCAAACGAACAAAAAAAAAGTCAGCAAGTGAGGTCCATTTTGCCTTGACATTAGTCTGTCTCCTTGTCTGTTTAGAGGCACTGCCATATCTTTACAAGTACATGTTAGCACAACTTAATTTTCATGTTAATGTACTTTTCTGCCAGCACTCATCAGTGTTCACTTACATGTAACAAGATCCCCCCCTTTCCCAGCTAATTCCTTTCCACAAATCTTGGCAAGAATCTGTGACATCAGAAATGAAAAAGTGTTGGCTTTCATTTTTTTTACATGCCTTTTTACTTAAGAAAGCCCATGTGATGTTTATGCTTACTTCTGAGCCACAGGAGTAAATTCTGCTGTTGGCTTCAGTACAGCCATGTTGTTTGAGGCCAGCTGGACTTTGGCCATAGCATTTGGATATCTGCATAGGGTCTCAATAGTCAGATGGGTGTTGACCTTCTGTTTTTCAGTGATTTTATGTTTTGTTTTTTATTAATTTGAAAACAGCCATTTTAACTGGGACTCGTGAAAAAGAAAACGTGGCCTTTTGGGATATTGGCTTTAATTTATGATATTTTTCTGTTAGCTAGGAATGTAATATAGGGATGGGGCTCTATGGCGAGACATAAAGATAAATGCTTACTTCTAAATGAAACATCTACTCGTTGTTGTTGCTCTGGGACTCACTGAACACAGATCAAGGTGCACGTGTTCTACTGTAAAACTAGTACTGGTATATATGTAAACACCTGAGAATAAAGCAAAGCAATGGCAACCACAGGCGGGAGAAATCTACACCAAACCTGTACTGACAGGGTCTCACAGGGTTAGCAATGTCTGATTATATCACTGCATATCCAGAGGTAAGAAAGCTGAAGAAAGAACTCTTTCGTGTCAATGCCTACACCTACTTTTAGAAATGCCCAGGAAGAACCAACTTCCTTTCATTTCTTTTATAGAAATACCATTTTCTTCAAATGTTAGGATTAGATTCTTCAAGCCTATATAACCATCAAAATCAATGGGAGGGTTAATAGTTACTGGGGGTTTCATATGGACATCCTGTAGCAGTGTTAGTTGTCATTGTTCGTTGTTTGCATCTCCAGTTCCCACTCCGTGTTGAGAACTTAATGTGTAAGTGCTGTACAAATCAACTAAAAGACATCAATGCATCTGCTAACTCAAGCAGCCCTCCAACCTGCTTCAATAATTTTCAAGATCAGTGTTTGTGACATGCATAATTTTGTTTCTTCTTATCCTGCATCTGCTTGACACTTCCCTTATTAATGACAACGTAGCAGGAATGCAACTTTGTCAAATGAAAATGGTTTTTACATAAACAGTTTGAATATTTACGATACAGCACAAACACAGCCACAAGTTTTGAAAGACCTTAACCTGATAGGAAAGCATTGTCCTCATAGATTAAAGGAAACTCTTATGTTTATGACCAATGCTGAATTTCTACAGTTATTCAGAACATGGATCACATCAGCCAGAGGACAAGTATGGAGTCTCGCTATGGTAATTATAATCAGGGCAGACCTTTTGCACCAGTTTGTAATCTACGCTGTAAAAAGCAATGTAAATACAGATAACTTTAAATGGTTTAGAGCACAACCAAGAAACATGGCTTTGGGTCTGCTCCTGGTAGCAGATCTTTGAAGGGTCAAAATTGCACAATGCAGTTTTCTTAGCACGATCTGTTTTTTCATACTCAATTCGACAGTTGAAGGACTTGGATTCCTTGGTCTCCAGTGTTGACTGTGGCGATGATTCAAATTCCACCACTTTGGAAGGTGGCACCAGGCTTACAGAAACGTTTCCCAGACCCGTTGAGTTATGTCGGAAGTAAACGCTGAAGGTTCCATTGCCGTGGTCAACAATTTTCCCTGTGATGAGCAGATTAAGTTTAACAGTTTTGATGTTGGAGTGGAAGTCTCCCCAGCCAAACATCTTCTTGAATTTCCCAGTTTTTACAATTGGTCTGCGTTTAGTTCGTGCAAGAGACTCCTGAACCTCAGTGATGTTGGATAGCCAATCCCAAAAGTTGTCTATGCTGTCTGAATATGACACCTGGCCATGTTTCAACACTGGTGATGGCTTAACAAATAGACGTAAAGGATTAATGATCCTGGAATGGACAACATTGTCGACCAATGTCTCTGCAGCATCTTTGTCTTCCCAATCCAAAACATCTGTGGCATGCACTACTTGCTTAGTGTCACAAAGTATCTGTTTCAAGAGAGAGAGACAGGATTATAGAAAGTGAAAATGAAAATGGAAAGATAACTAAGTCAGCATTAATAGCATTCATTTTTATACAAATCGGGTCCCATCCTTACCTGATTATTCTTTACACAAAAAATTCATTCAAGGGGACTACTTTAATTAGTTTAGACTAATTTTAGACAACTACTACTAGTTTAGGCTAAGGATTTTATTGGACTGGGACTAAGAGGAAAAAGGTCTGTTTCTCGGCCAAAGAGCATAGTGTCTGAAAAGTAGAGTGAAAGGAAGAAGCAAAATTGTCTGGGATTTTTCCCCACTTAAAAACCTCCAATCTAATCTTTTTTTCTAACCCTTCCCTTTGAAATCATTTCTCACATTTCAGCTGTTCCCTGAAGCCTGCTTATTACAATGTCCACATGACAGTCTTTAACCTTTAGCTGTGCTGTACTTGTTCATACCTTGTAACTGTTCGAGAGGAAACTTTACTCTGTTGCCATGAATAAAACGCTACCTACAGCTGCAGATACAATATAAAAGTAATTTTTAAAGTTGATAGATGTTAAATAACAACTTGATACACAAGTAAGAATAACCATGATTTTGGATGCTCCAGTTTTACTACCTTACAGAGGATCTGACTATCTGACTTTCAAGGACTATTAAGCAATTCATCCACTGAGACTTGGGTCATGCTTAGGTCTTCAGCTCAGAAAATCACTGACTTCATTTCAAAATGTTAACTAGGAAAAGCTGAGTGTAAAGCAAAAACATTGCTTTTAATAACTTTATTGTTAAATGTTGATGAAACTGAGAACTTTAGGTTGTAAAAGTCAAATGTGTGAAAGTAGTACATTTAGATTTCTAGCTTTTCTGCACTTTTGTGCATCCACTCTTGGAGCTGTGTGTGGAAGGGAGCCTGTGAATTGTGCATGCAATCATTATGTGATCATATAGATCAGTGGTTCTCAACCTTTTCTGTACCAGGACCCATTTCTAACCATCGATGGCCAGTCCCAAACCAGTGCTCCTCATTCCCGACCTGCTGCCCCCAGGTCCCACCCCCGCAGTGTGTGGGGCAGGGGATGGGTGTGTGGGGTAAGAGGGGTATGTGGGGCTGCCAGTCTGCAAAGGGAAAGGCATGGCTTCACACATTTTTCGCCGTTAAAGGAGAATCTATTTTTAAAGTTTGTTGATCCTTTTTTTAAATTTGTTCACGACCCTTTCATATATTCTTGCAACTCGAGGGTTGAGAAACACTGATATAGACTATATCATTATGCATATACATACAGAGGACAGCTGTTGGAATGTATAACTTCGGCAGGTTTAGCATGAAGGGCTAATTTTTCATTTCTATATACTCTCTGTTCTGTATACTCTCCTTCAGAATAGTCCAAATGACACTTGATTCATAAATATAGATTTTTTGTGCTATTTTTATCATTTAGGGGCAATGCTTAAAATCAGACCAGACTAAAATGTTGTTTTCAATAGTGTTAACTTGTAGGTCTGCTATTTCTTAAGTTTGATCAGTAACTGGTGTTGTGACTATACAGTACACTGCTTTATTTTTAATCTTTAACTGCCTCACTTTGTAAAACAGAAAATTAAGACGACTTAGTCTATACTATAATATTCTTTTTAGAAATAAAGCCATTGGTTACAGTAATAAAACTAAAAAACATAACCTAACCCCATGAAATTACTATTCATGGTCTCTTAATAACACAAATCTATGAGGGACAACCTTTCTGGCAGGCAATGCCACAAATTAGCCCTGAACCCTCTGAGTACCACTCTGATCCCGTTCCTCTGGCCGATCTCCTGCTGTGCTTTCTGCTCCTTCCCTGATCTGCTTTGCATGTGGAGGCTGCTCATGCCATGTAAATGCTGAGAGAAACTTGAATGGAAACCCTCAGTCATATCTGCAAGCATTCCCAATATGAATTTGTAATTAGAACTGAAACTACCATCTGACTTCCTAAACCAAAAACACTGCACTTGCCAGCCTTGAGGGCTGGATCCGGATTTAGTAGTCAGGCTCATATCTCTAATTCAACTTGCATAAATTCTTCTCTTCTTTGGATGCAGAAGGAGAAAAAAGACAATAAAGATCATTCCTAAATGGAGACCTTGTATGTCAAGTTTCTGCCTGTGGACTAAATTTTTCATGGCTGAGTTAAAACTCGTAAAAATAGGGGATTTTAATGGAAACACTGACAGATGCTTATCTGTAACAGCACAAACAGCATTGCTGTAATGATACTATGGAAAACCGTCAATATGATAGAAAAGCCTGCGTGAAACAACATCATGTTTATGTATAACTCTTCAGCCACTTTCAATCTTGTTCACTAGTTAAAAAGCAGCTGGGTGATGTTGGGAATAGGACTTCATGGCGCAGCCGGCCATAACCACTGCTAAGAAAATAACTTATCTCCCGTGCTGCAGAAAAAGCAATATTGCTTGGATTAAACAAGAATTGATGCAAACCCTCACCTATCCCTGGAGTAAAAACTTGACCCACACCTTTTCAGAGGCATAAATAATCTAACTATTTTCTCTATTTACCAATGGGTGATATGTGTTTTTTAAACCTTGTTTCCTGCCTGGCCAGAAGCAGACATTCAGAACCTGTTCTCCCCACTTGTTTTCAGCAAGGTTCACGGACTTGCTGATTAAATGTGTTGGTGGCCAGTTTAAGCTTGTGCTGTTGCGACCATGAATGGAAGCTGCGCTGGTGGTAGCAACAGTGGGAAATGCTGAGAAAAGAGGCTTAGAAAGGATCTGTGACATGAGTGTCTCTTAACACCAAGTGTATTTACAGTTGATTAAGTTAAGCCCAGCTAATGGTATTTGCCCTTTGCTGAGAGCTAGGCTTGCACACCCTTATCTTCTTGTCCTCAGCACACTTGTTTTGCTGGGTTTTCTGTTTTTTTGGGCACTGTGTTGGAGCTCCCATGCTTGTGTTAGATGTCTGGTCCTCTTTCCTCCCAGTTCTCCTTGGCCTTGTCTACACTGCAAGCTTTAGCTTGCAAAAGACAGCAGCTACCGGAACCAGTGCACAAGCACCCACGGCTTTGTGGCAGCCTCATGCAGCTCCCAGTGCATCCATGTAGCTCCACTTCATCAGCTGTGCTGACAGGGCATGGAGTGGGGGGCACGGCAGCTGATCAGACCACAGCAGCTGGCAGAAGGTACAAGTGTGTGTACACGTGCTCTCTACCAGCTACTGGGCAGTGGCAGAAGCCATCTTTCATTCAGAGACGTAGTGTAACTCTGCCAGCAGAAGGAGTCTGGTGCCACGGTGCAGCTTTGAGTGTGAATTTTGCTGGCAGCACCAGTTCTGGCCTTGGAAGTAAGAAATCGTAAGAGAGCATTGTCTAACTGGTAGCACTTGGTATATGCCTATTCAAGGCACTTCACCTCAAAATGAGGCAGTAGGAAACGAGGGTACAAGCATGAATATGCTGGTCCAAACATGGTACGGAAATGCAAAATGTTGTGGCATGGGCAACTGTGTATGCAGCAGTTAAATGAGCATAATGACTTTGTACACAGTTGATGGGGTCTTTAAAATCAAAATATTACTATCATGCTGGAGGGAGGGGTTGGACCACAGCACCAAACCATGCTAAGCAAAATCTATATTGACTCATGGTACATAACATATCCTGTTTTATAACATGGTTATTCCATGGTAATAAGCACCTCAGCATACATATAGGATAATCAAATATATGTCAGCAGCAAGCATTCACCGATTACTGCATCTGACAATCTTCCATTTAGCTTTTCATAACATGTGAACACATGGTTATACAAATCATTTTATTATGAGTGAATATTTCTGTACAAAGAATATTTTTTTTGAGTTGGAGGAATAAATGTTTTTGTAAGTGGTGAGTTAAACTTTACACTAAAAAAAAAAAAAAAAAGACTTTACCAAATTTATAATGTTTGCAGACTTAAGTCCTCTTGAATCTAGTGTAACCCTTAATATCTGACTCTACCTAATTCCTATTGCTATCTTGTCCCACTTGCATTGAGAGAGCCAGGCTTAAGAGCTGCAGAAGTGCTAAGGTGAATCAGTTGCTTGAAGATGAGCTATGCAAGCTCTTGATAAAGAAATGCTTTACGTTTTACAAGTGTTTAACATTTTTAAACTGTTTTTAACAAAGAATGACTTGATTCTGGAATTGAATGCTCAATGCACAGAGCTTACACTAGAAGAACTCAGGGAGCTGAAATGTGGTGAGATTGTTAGAAAAAGGAATAATTTCTGTGCTTTTCAAAGTATAATGCATTTTTAGTGTACAGATTCTTTTATTTTAAGTCAAAAGGTTTTACAGTGTAAGAGAACTGAACCCTCTGAGGATCCATTTTCCTCCATACATTGTAAATGCTCCTTGTTTGATGACAGCTTTTTTGCTATTAGCAAGCATGGTCCTGTGCCTTTTGTTAGGTTGTTTATTCACTTTGGTTAGCAATTTACAGGAAATTAAAAAATCTGCAATAAAAGAACGAAGCACATGCTGGAAAACTGTGACTTGCTCAGTATCTCACCATGCTGCTGTAGTGCCTGTTTTCTAGTAAAGAACAGTTCTTTCACATTTGAAAAATACTTGTTTAGTCAAGAAAGAGAACTTGTGCACTTCAATTGGTTTGATTTTTTTTTCAGTGGCCCATTCTTATTACAAGTGCTTTTATCCATTTCTCCAAAGCCATAGATTTTTAGGCCAGAAAAGAACATCAGATGATTTCTTCTGATCTCTTTAATGCCTCAGAACTTGATCCAGTTACTTCTGTCCTGAGCCCAATAGCTTGAGTTTGCCTAGAGCATATCATCCAGAAAAGTATCCAGTCTTGAAGATGCCAAGAGAGGGAGAATCCACTACTTCTTTTGGTAATTGTGTTCATTATACCTCCACCAGCCTGGGAAGTTAATGTCTGGAAATAGCTCCTTGCGCAAGCTTGCTTAGAACACGGCCATTTCCCATGGGTTGGTGATAAAGCTCAAGAGATGTTATCTTACAAGAATATATTCAAGTCCCTACTATAACTGTATAGTACTTCTCTGGCTTTTTCACACTAATTTCAGTATCTCTACTGTCTTTTATGCCGTATATAGCAATAATAATGCAGAATCGCCGAACTGCGGGAACAAAAAACTAAGCTTGAAGAAGGGGAAAAAGAGAAATTGCTCTGCTTTATCTGTTTGAACATTCAATGATTTCCAACACATTTATCAAATTTTAAATAATTTATGTCTTGACAGGCTTATCAATTTTGCAGAGAGTACACATTAGCTAGATACAATGATATCATATTAGCTTTTTCAGCATCTTACACTTGAGTCCAGCAAGAATAATAAAAACTCAGACCTTCATCAATTAAATGGAAAAACATAAAATTGTATTCCATTATAGCCTTTTTTTGTAAGAAAATGATGACAGGTTCTAATAATTCATCATAACAAGCTGAGCTTGAACTTTACTGATAATTAAATGTGTTTTTCCCAAAGGCAAAGGCTGTGATGGGTTTTATGGTAGCAGATGTGATTGCTGTCAGGAATGCTGTAAGGAACTCAGAAATTAAGCAGCATCTTTTAGCTGGACTATACAGAAAAGCTATATTCAGTTCTGTCTAGGCACAGGCGTATTTTTCAAAATTTGCTGTGAACCCACATGCTTTCATTATAATAAGGACCATTTAATTTGCATTTACCAATAGTGGGAAAGAAGTCCCTGATTCAGGTGAACAGTTAAACACATGCTTACCTTCGTTCATTTGATTAAATCTATTCCTGCTTAGCAAAATACGTTTATGGGCTTTTCTCAATCAAAGCTTAAACTCTTAATAACATATCAGGTAGACTCAAATGTAGTGTTAAAAGAGGTTCAGCGCTTTGCAGAAGCCTATGGAGTGGATAATTAACCAACTAGTGCATAATCTTTGCACTACTACTAGGTATTGTTGGATTATTGGATTATACCAGTTAGCAAAGATCAGTGCCTATTATTTACATTGTTTGAAGGTATGGATTACCAACAGATCACATCAGGAATTTTTCATCTGTTTTTGTCGCATGTAACAGGCTGGTTTATGTTTCTATATTTGTATCAAACTGCAATCTTAATTTGATATAGTTTCATAGTAGCTAGAGTCGGAAGGGACCTAGGTAGATTATCTAGTCCGACCCCCTGCCTTGGCAGGAAAGAGCACCGGGGTCAGATGACCCCGGCAAGGTGCTCATCTAACTTCCTTTTAAAAATCCCCAGGCTAGGAGCCTGCACCACTTCCCCTGGAAGCTGGTTCCAGACCCTAGCCGCCCTGACTGTGAAGTAGCGCCTCCTAATATCTAACCTAAACCTACCCTCCGCCAGCTTGTGACCGTTATTCCTGGTCACTCCTGGCAGCGCACGGGGGAACAGGGACTCCCCCAATACCTGCTGATCCCCCCTGACCAGTTTGTAGCAGGCCACAAGGTCCCCCCTTAACCTTCTCTTGTGGAGGCTAAACAGGTTCAGGTCCCGTAGCCTCTCCTCATAAGGCCTGCCCTGCTGAACCCTGATCATACGAGTGGCCCTCCTCTGGACTCTTTCCATATCATCCACATCCCTCTTGAAGTGCGGCGCCCAGAACTGGACGCAGTACTCCAGCTGCGGCCTGACCAGTGCCGCATAGAGGGGGAGGATCACCTCCCTGGAACTGCTCGAGATGCATCTGTGGATGCATGACAGGGTACGGTTGGCCTGACATGATTAGCAGTAGTTTGAAATATGTCATTGTACCTACCTAGCAATATACATTTTTCAGTAGTCCTTTGGAAAGTTTTTGTTTTCCATTGAGAGAATCAAAGCAAATTATTATTCAGGTCAACCAAAATTCAGACGCTTTCATTTGTGTAACTGCACTGAAATGTTTCATATCTTCATCAACGGTCATGAGACGCAACAGACATGCTAGATCAGACACCCTGTGGCCCTGTTCTCTTATAGCACATGATTTCTCATGTAGATCTATATCTCCCTCTATAGAGCACAGTTCCACTCCAATTGAAATCCTATGGTGCATGATGGGAAGATATAATCAAATAGAAGGTCTGGTCTATGTAGAGGAAGAGGAAGCTTAGACAGACATAGTTTTGTATTGAAACTGAAGTTTTTTACATTTTCTGTTCTATGAAACATTTTGATATTTCAAATTTAGGTTTAATTCTGGCTGGACCAAAACAAATGTCAAAATGTCTGGCTCTCTCACAGCATAGAAATTCTGATTTTTCAATAAACTCTAGTTCCCAGCCAACTGCCCACTGGAAATTGTGGGTGAAGACCTAAGTTACATTTATTGTGCAATCAGCTCCTTGAACATGCTCTACATCCGTGCTCTTACAGAAGTGCATGGCTGCAGAGCTCTTTAAAAGTACCCAGTAGCACAACAATCTGAACCCTCATTACATGAGCATTCAGATGAAGGTGCTTCAAATCAAAGCACCTTCATTAATGTCTGTCAGTGCATGCTGGGAGGAGGGCTGGATTGAAACAGCTCAGCCCTACCCCTAGTGCTGTCTTCAGAATAGGAGGGGGGTAACCTCGGGGAAGGGGGGCTCCAATTCACCCATCCCACCCTCCAGCCCAAGCTGGGCAAACCCAGATAAACTCCCGCCCCTCTCATTGGCTGGGGGGTTTGTTGGTTGCAGGGAATGCTGTAACTCATGGCACTTCCTACAAAGCACCATGAGTTACAGTGGGAAGCTCTACATCTGTCAGCGCCCTTTAAGTTAACTGTAGCTGGAGCCAATGAAAGTTCAGGACATAAAGCGCTTGTAGGGGACATTGAGCACTTGTCAGAATTCATCCCCATGTTTCCCTCCTTAGATGTACTTAGCATGAAATAACTACAGGTTGACTATTGGCAATGAATTTTGACGTTTCTGAATCGGGGGTTAAGTGTCAGAGACTGAAAACAGGTCATTTAGCTTCTGTATTTATTTAAAAAGGCATGGGGGCAGAGGTGGGGAAGAAGATGTTGCAGAGGAGTAAAACAAAGCTCTGGCCCTAGTTTGTGGAGAAGGTATGAGATTGATTTATGACATTAGACCATTTACAGATGTACGGGGCAAACAACACAGATTCACAAGTGTAAGCATTTCTCTCATTTGAACTAAATTGGTCAAAAGAATGAAAAGAACAAGGACGCACGTTTGGTCAGGATTTAAAAAATTACCAAAAACCTCCCAGAGAGAAAAGTCAGGGGCCTTTAACCAGAGGTGTAGTTGCGTAGTTTTGCCCCCCCGAATAGTGGTGGCAATGTGGGGGCAATAGAAGCAGCTGGATCCCTGACGGCAGTGGTGCTGGACCGGTTGTGGAAGTGGCTGATGTTTTTGTGCCTCCCCTTCCCCAAGTCAGTGCCCAGAGCCTGTGCCCTGCCTGCCTCCCCTTTCCCCTTTGCCTTTAGCCCATACTTGCCGCCTCCTCCCTCTGCACATTTTATAAGGTATCTTTTCCTACTGATACTGAGAGAACAGAAACTGCAACACTTTCTCCCACCTGCCCCTTCAGGGATTACAGCGGCTTTTGTTCTCCCGTCACAGTTTTGCTCCTTAATTCGCAGGGTCTACGGACCAAACGCCTTCCTCTGCTTGATGCATGTGTGGAAAGCAGAGAGCTATATCTGCAACACAAGAATGTTTCTCTACTTCTGTGCACTAGGCAGAGCAGGGAGCACGTCACAGCCTGTCAGTGAGCACAGACACAGCTCGCTCCCTGGCTAGAGATCTATGGACTTGGCACAGGGTAGCCTTCAGCAGAGGGACAGGCTGATTAGAAAGCAAAAGGTCACTTATCAAAGCTACTGGGAACATTAAATAAAGTTTGGTTCTATTTTGGAGACAGAGGTTGAAAATGGTCACCCTTTCTCACTATGTCCTCCTTTCAGCAATGTTTTGCTTTGCCTTTGCTTATCAGTCTTTCTATAGTTGCACATTTCTTTATTTCAAGCTCTCCTTTTTAAAGCACATTTTACAAAGAATTACCAGGAAGCAAATAGAGCCATGCTGCCCATTAATTATGACAAAGCTATTATTAATCCAACTACCCTTGAAACAACACCTCTGGCAATACTTCTAGCTATAAAGAGCAAACCATATTGACTTACTTCCCATCACTGTTTTCTAGATAATTCCACTTGCAAAGATGAGGATTTTTCATTAACATAAAACATACCTTTGGTGGGAAGTCTGACACCTCTGCTGTAATTGTTGAACAAACCCCATTATTTCTGATTTCAGGGAGTAAGCCCTGTATTGGCTGATACAGTATCAGTTAGACCCTAGTAACACAAAAGACCCTCTCTGTTTACCTTGATTAGCAGAGAAATCTGAGTTTTGTTAAACATCTGTCAAAATCTTTGAACTAATTATTTCCTCGGTGTAGATTGCACACAAATTGCTGCCACAATTCACCCATACTAATCAGAGGTGGGGGGTGGAGAATGGTAGAACAAGAGGTTGGCATTTATCCCTCTAAATGCCCTTCGCAATCTGGTTAGCAAGGGCACTCTGTTCACCTTCCTAAGCTTCAACCATTTTCATTTTAGCGTTGTCATTCACCCCTTAAATTGTAAACGCAAACAGCTAGCCACCATGATGCCTTTCCACATCCATCTGGTGATTATAGTAGTTTTGAGTTACTCCTTCTGCATTGTTAAAAACTAACAGTAGTCACCAGTTTTAGGGTTCATTTGTCTGATTAGCAGTCTCATTTTTTAAAAATTCCTACAAATTATTATTGTTAGTAATACCTGTTTCAGCAGAGGGATTCATCTCATGAGCAGAACACCGAAATCTAGGACGTGATTTTTCAGAACTGCTGAGCATCCAGAATTTCAGCTGAAGCCAGTGAAAGAGTGGGTGTCCAGCAACAATACAAATCAGCCCCCTTACTGTATTTGGGGTTTGCAAATTCCTTTGCACCTGAGAGTTTTAAAGCAGCTACAGCCAGTGCAACTTTGCTTCTCTAATGAAAGGTAGCCAGAAATCCCCTGTTCTGTTCAATAGGTTATATAATTGGATTGCTTTAACCGTTTTGTCCTGTCTCCTGTAGTTAAAACTAAAATGACAAGCTTGCTTCAGCAGAAAACCCTCATGATCGAACCTTGCAGCCCATTAAATTTTCTGCTTGTAAATGAGTCTCACAAAGAACTTCCTTCCCTGTAGAGATGCACCTGAGTATCAACCCTGCTGACAAAACTGAAACCAATCTTTGCTGCACAACATATTGCTATCAATGATTAGTGGCATGACTTCCCCCAAAGCCATCTCTCTTCTGAATCTTTGGGGAATTGTCAGAACAGTATAATAGGAAAGTGACAGAGTGGGAATGAAGAATGACAGAATCAAGCTATACATCAAGGAATTAATTGTGGGTATTAGTATTTCCTGCTGTAATGCATCATTGTCTGAAAACCTAGTAACACAGATAAGTACAAACTCAAACTCAAACATCTGAAGGAGGCATAAAAACAATTGCAAACCTTGCACAGTTTGCCTGAAACTTTATTTAACAGTTAGCCTTTTACAGATATCTTTCAAAAGTTGCCAAACTAACACAGAAGCTAACACAACAAATATAAATTGGAAGCATAAAAGCAAATCTATAGGCTCAGCACCGTTGTTGCTGCTAATGTGGAACATGGCAAATTCTGTCTCTATCTCTGCCAGTAATTTGAAAACCTAATGAAGCATGTCTCTATGAGCACTGTGGAAAGGCACTTTGCCCTTTTTCCTCGGAGATCTAAGAGAGGAAATGTGTCTCTGTCTATTATTTGTATACATATATAGTTAAGGGTTAAGGAAGCATTTTTCTACTTTTGATGGTAACACAAAGTAGCTTTCAAGCAGCCCAAGAATAAAAATATCAAGCTACAACATACAGGAAATATGCGTGTAGACATGCCAATTTAAGCTGTGATCTCACTGCACTTCCTAAACTAAACTGAGTTTAGGCCTGCATGGCTAGGAAATCTCAAAAGAAACTTCAGTGTGTTTCAGAACGTGGTCTCAGCTGTTCGGGACACGGCATTCGTTCATCTTAGGAGTCATTAGCAAATCAGAGCTGCAGCATAAAGGATGCCGCTGCTGGAGGTGCTGCCTTTTGGATGTAATGAAAACTCAGGACGCCAGTGTTTAGGATCGTTAATGATTTAATGGCCCTTTTCACAGATATGAGCTCTGATGCCTTTGGTAGGGTCCTAGATGAGTAATTACTCCAAGTCTGAGAACTTTTTTCAATGGAAAACAGTGTTTTTTTTCTCCTAAAAGAAAATATTTACAAGAATATATTTTAGAAGCATTTTAAACAAACTTGTTTCCTATTTAAAAAAAAAGATCGTTTCTGGGGGAAAAAAATTACATGAATTTTGGAAAGTAATTACAGTTTCTAGTGAGCTGTAGTAGTCAGTTATATTTTTAAATGTCTAAGGGCTCAGTTAGATAAATTGTTTATAGTGTGTAGCTTGTAAATGTGTTTTTTTATTTTAAATTAGTCTCTTTGTGTGTAGAGTCAACCACCATTTAATTCTGCTCCTGCTTCTTTTGAAGGAGAGGCACACTGAGTCTTTTCTAGGAACTTTATCTTTGTCCTTTCTTGGTGGTTTTTTCCCCTTTGGACTGAAAGAAAAATGAGTTTTACTCATTTGTCTGTTGGAAACCAGTTCTTCACACTTTTTTTGGTCCAAACCTGCTATGCAGTATTCCTGTGCAGAGGAAAACAGGCCCCATTTTTCACTCCAAAGGAGGCTGCTCTTCTAAATCGGTACAAAGTCCCCCTGTGAAAATCCTTGACCAAAAGCTCTTTGTAAATTATCATATGGTGGCTCACTTTTCCCCCCCGCAACCCCTCTCTTTCAGTTAAAAAAAAAAAATGTTGACAACTGAAGTTCTGTTGTTTATTGCAATTAAAAATAAAGGAAATAGGAACAATGTGTGTGTGTGTGTGTGCGCATACATTTGCTACTATATGTCTGGGCTTCTGTGAAAGATCAGAAAACTTTACCAGGGCCATCTGTGTAAAATTACCCGCTAAGACATTTCAGGAGGGAACTAATCAAAGGCAATTTACTTCCCAGGACTCGGAACTAGCTGTATCATTAGCCAATACCCTGGAAACAGCACTCAGAACTATGACAGATACATAAAGAGGAATTGATTTTTCCGATACTTTTTGAGTTGTCTGCATCTGCTATGGATTCTGCGGGGGATTTGGCAGGGCTCTGCATACATGTAAGTACCTGCCTATGGATCAATTGCAGGACTGGTCCCTCAAGAGAAAAATACATTTAGCTGAATTTTCCAAGTCATTTCAATTCACCTCTATGGCCTTGATCCTCTGAGATGCCAGGATGCCTGCGGTGCAGTCACAGTGCCACTTGCAAAAGCTGCTCCACAACTTACAGGGCTAGCTCCTAAATGAGCTTCCCACATTGTGGACTGAAACAGGGGCACTAAACTCTCCCTGCCATCCAGGTTCAAATTAGA
>NW_017728949.1:70030735-70038439 GCF_001723895.1 Crocodylus porosus
GGGGGGGGGGGTGCTGAGTCCCCCTCCCCCCCATAAAAGTTGAGTGCCCCCCTGTAAAATTTGAAAATCATTAAGCGGGGGAGGGGTCTCTGATTTTATTAGGGCATCATAATAGGCATTCCAGTTGCTTTTGCAGACCCCCCCACAACAGTCAACATGCAATTTGAACCCTACCTGCTATGCTAGCACTTGCTGACTAGACATCTGTTGATCTATATAGTTAATAATTCTCCCTCCTGCTTATTCCTTTAGGCTATGGATAGACTTTACACATCAACTGGTTTAAGTGATCAGAAACGGGTTTAAGCCTGTGACAGAACAGATGCTCAGTGAACATAAGCCAGTTTGAAAATGACCAAATCTGGTTTGAGATAAACTTGGTTGAACATAGTATCAGACTTAACTGATTTGAGTCAAACTGGTTTATGCGATGTCTGTCCCAGACCCCATCCTGGTTTAAGCTAAATCAGAGAACCTCGGCATCCTGGCATGCTCTCTGGGCTTGACCCTCCCCTCTGCTCTCTGGCTGCAGCTCTGGCAGAGACTGCACATACAGGGCTTCTGCTCAGCTTCTCCTGCTTTCCCCCCCCCCCCCACTCCCTGCTGCAGCAGAGATTTCCCTCCTTCCCCTCTGCCTTACACAGACACTTCTCAGCACTAGCTAGCATACCTACCGTATGCTGGCTACAGTTTGTGCTGTGGCAGACAGGACAAAGCCAGGCAGCACAGTGTTGACTTAGGGCTTTTTGGAGCTAATCAACAGGTCAGCTGGTAGCATCCCTCCATTCCTTCCTTGGAAAAAGTTGTTTAAAAAGAGCTGGAACTAATGAGAGAAGCTCGTGTTTCCTTAATGGACTGATAAACACTGTGTTATCAACTCCCTGATGGGGTGCTGGGGGTGGAGAGACCCCTCCCTAATCAGGGCATCCTGTGGGGGGATGACCATGCCCCCCCCCCATCAGCACTGACGAAGGGAAGGGAGGGCTTCTCTAGTGCCCCCTGGCTTCTAGCCTGAGCCACTGCAGGCATATGCCTGCATTTCTGGAATGAAAAGGGAATGTCTACCCACCTCCAGATCAGTTCAAGTTAAGGTTAGAATTACCTGCAGAGATTGAGTAAGTTCAGGCTCAGGCTTTTTGAGCGTCTGTCCCTAGCCTTAAAACCTGAGAGATTTGAATTTACATTTGCTAAGATCAGTTATTAAAAAACTAATTTCAAACTGTAATTATCTGTTGGTTAGCATTGCTAGTTGAACTAGCAATAGTGTCCATGCATTCCTAACTGCTGGAGAGTTCACAGATATTTCAGACCCTGGGAGTTTCTGGCAGGAGTTACTTGGATAGAAGCAACCTTTGAATATTTTTTTAGGGAATGCATTTTAACAACAACAGCAAAGCTAACAACTGAGAAAAGTTTATAGAGATGGGAAATTGGTTATACCTAATCTCAGTCTGTCCTATTGTTAGTAGTCAGCTATGTGCTCTATGCTTGAAAACTTAAACTTCAAAGGGGCCTGAATAGATTCAATCTTCAACTGTCAGAACTTTGAAATCAGTTTGAGTTCAGTTCATAACTTTGTGGCCCTGCCTGATTTTCTTTGCCATAAATACGGAACATCAAATATTGCCCTGAATTCCTATTTAACTCACCAGCATGTCACTTGTTTCCAGTTGTATTGCATTATGTAAAGAAGAGGGTTTTAATAATATAGCTAAATAAAGGAAATGGCTGGCCTTGGCGAACTAGAAACAGAGATGCTACAAATTTCTGGTGGATTCCAGAATCCTTAATGCATAAGCGATAATTAACAAAGAAAAATATTACAGTTATCTACACCCTTTGAGAGTCTAACTAATGAACCTCTAACAGCTGCTGTTGAAAAATCAGTAACACTATCACTATCAATTTCAAGACAAAGCACATCTGACAGATGTTTGAAGTGATAAATCAGGCTGCACAAGGATTAAAATAACAAGCCCCAAATGGCCTTTAAAAAACAAAGGTGCTAGAGCAAACCATTTCCAGCCACTTTGGATGCCGTCAAAAGTTAGATCACTGATACAATTATCTTGCAAAACAGTAATGACAAAAGTAATATGTTATGAGAGTCTCACAATGGCAATACTTAAGCCAAGCTTTTGAAAAGAGCAGGTTTTATATTCATCTCTGCTTTTGATAGCAATATTGAGGATACCAGGCTGACCCAAATCTTACTTTTGGGGATGCTATGAAATGTCTGCATTGGGGTTCAAGCATAAAATATAAATGAACTTCATTTTTTTTTCCTGTACACTTTAATTAATCCTATTTTAAGACAGGTAGTTACATTTTATTTGGCAATGAACACCATTATTTAAATAAGACATAAGCTTTTTCTGTTGCCCCATTGCAAGCTCATAACAGCATGTCACCGAAGTGAAAGATATAATTAAGAACACATTCCAAGTACCTTTAGGTACCATGTGCTCTCAAACTCTGTTGGCTGTATCAGTAATACATGTAGTGATGAAAGAGACAATGAAAAATGAAATGCAAGCTTCCTGCACTTTATTTCAATTCCATTTGCTAGGTGCATCTTACTTCATGGCATATCACCATGTGTTAAGTTTGGAAAATATAATATATATACAATAAAAAGCCAGATGTTTAGATGATCCTGCTCTAAAATATTTCATTTTACTCCAAGCTGATTGTCATAGGGATCTTATCCAATTCCTGTTACTTGAATGAACCTGACAAACTGGATTAAGATGGAACATGCTGAGCCCTGGAGTGTCCATAGTAGGACATTATTGCTCAATTCACATCAGTTTAATTCAATGTAAGGTAACACAAAAAATGGTAAAGGTACACAGTAAGTGGTAAAGATATGTTATAAAGTCTATAGGACTTAGCATTCAAAGATTTATACTGATCTGAGCTGCCTTCTCTGGTTAACCACTGAGGTACACTTTGGTCATCCCAAGCATCTGCAGGAGTTCCAGCTGTTGAAGCTTTGTTAACTACAACAATTTCATGCTCATTTACTCTTGGTGATGCTTTCAGCCTCACTTTCTGAAAAGATGAGGGCCATTATCATTCATAAATTCAAACGTGCTTTCAGTAAGCATTCTCCAATGTTTATTGAAAATTGCTGTTTCAGGGAACGCTCCTGCTGGCAAATGTCTTCACTTAGAAAGAGTTCTGGACTAGATATATCAAAGACATGGCCTGCTGACCAACCTCACACCACTCATCCAGCCTATGGAGTTTGACACCCCTGTTCTGGATCACAAAAGTGGGGTGAACACAGTCCGAGCCAATTCATTGCAAAACGAGAAAGGAATAGTCAAGGGAATTTCAATATGTTTCTAGGAGGACTTTGTCACATTAGCCATGATTCTGGAAAAATCCCTCCCTCCCCCACCCCCCCTTATTCTGTGATCCAAAAACAAGGAGTGTGTCATATGGGGGTGGGGAGTGTTATGTGAAGAAAATATGGTAGTGTATACTATTTCTGGCTCTGGTTAGAGTAGCTACCTCAGTGTGGTACTGAAGGGCAGAGCTAATTACTCAAGAACAGCATTGCATACATGTGGTCATACTGCTTAGGCTCAGGGGGTAACTGTTACCTCCCAAGGTGAAAGCAGTATAGCCATGGTCACATAGTCCTGCACCCAACCAATTAGCTCTGCTTTTCAGCATTCATGTACCCAGACAAATTAACTTTGCTACTTAGCAGAACTAATTAGTATAGCTGCATTCAGGAGCATTTACCTCTTGAAGCAGAAATAGTCTAACTTCATGTGGGGGTCGGCAATATTGTGCTGCATGCTATACATATGCATCATGATGCTGTCTGGTACCATTGCAATGTTTTGGGGTATGCAGGTCAGGCAATTTGGGATTAATTTGTCAAATTTGGGTCAAAAAGCCTATTTCAGGGGCTTTTCAGGGACACTGAGACACAGCCCTGAAATTCAAGAGATTTGGTCCCTTTATGACAAAAGCATTGCTAGATCCAGAAAAAGGATCTAATACCCTGGGTCTCTCTAAAAAAGCTGAATCTGCTGTTGAAGAGGATAATCAAGCAGCTGCTGCCCATTTGTGTTGCTGTTTGGTTCCTTTCAGCAAGTGGAATGGATTCTTGATCGTATAAGCTAGGAGCAGAAGCTACACATAAACCCATTTAAGTGATCACAAACTGGTTTACATTTGTAACAAAACAGAAGCTCAGTGCAGATAAACCAGTTTCAAACTGGCTGAAACTGGTTTAAGATAAATCTGGTTGAATGTAGCATTAGACTTAACTGGTTTATGAAACTTCTGTCCCAGCCCTCTTCCTAGTTGAAGTTAAATCAGAGTATCCCAGCATACTTTGCAGCCCTGTGCTGGGCTGGGCTGTCTGCTCCAGACACCAGGGCTGGCTCTGCCCCTCTGCTCCCTAGCTGGAGTGGTAAGGACTGGCTGAAAAGGAGGGCAAACCTGTCTGGGGATGCAGCCCAGTTTGCAGGGGGTCTACCCCTCCCTTCCCCTGCAAACCCCCAGTGGAGTCTGAGACCAGGGAGGGGGATTATACACCCCTTCCCCTGCTCAAACTTACTGCTGGATGTGACTGTGGACTACAAATCCCAGAGACACCTGGATGCAGGAAAAAGTGATGAGCAACCCTGCAGAGTCCTGCTGCTGTAATTTTGGACTTCAGATCTCAGAGTCCTTGGGGCCAGCAGGCAGAAGAAATGAACACACAGCCCATGCTGGCTAAGTGCAAGAGAGGCATGCTCTAGTGCTTCCCAGCTTTTGGCCTGAGCCACTGCAGGCATGTAACTGCATTTCTGTTCACTTCTGTTTCAGTTTAATCTCTGCAGTTTAGACCAGGGGTAGGCAATTATTTTGGGCGGAGGGCCACTTACTGAGTTTTGGCAAGCCATTGAGGGCTGTATAACAGCAGCCCAGGGACAGATAACTATTAATTTTCTAAATTTTTAGGGGCCCTGTGGGCCAGATAGAATGGCCTGGCGGGCGGCATTTTGCCCACCCCTGGTTTAGACTAACCTGCAAAGACTGAATCAGTTCAGCCTCAGGCTTTTTAACTGTTTGTACTTAGCCAGAGTGCTAAATATGCTTAGTAACAGTACTTACCTTAATGGCAGCTTATGCTGCCTTTTCTTTACCAAGGCATACAAAGTACAATTCTGCTTCCTGCCCTTCTCGCCTGTCACAGCAAAGATGGCACCACTGCACAGGGATAAGGATGAGAGACTTTTTTCCCTTTTCACTGAGTTTAAAAGAAGAAATACGTACTTGGAACAATTACACTGTTGCTTACATGCACACGTACTGCTCAGGTTCTTCTGTTGACCTTGTGTGCAGTAGCCTGGTATGCTGCCTCTCAGTTACTATTCTCTTTGTATTATGCATGAACGACCATGGCAGTTTTCAAAATTAAATTAAAACCCTTTCCTTTTCAGATCACTTAGCATGAGGTAGCATACTGGGGCATTTCTAGCTATCTTGTCGCTGGCTCCATCCACGCATGCCTGCTGTTTTCTTAAATGAATTACGTTTTTAAAGAAGAAAAAAATAGTTGACCGAGGAGTCTTCTTTTTAAGTCTAAAAGCAAAACAACATTACCTTTTTATTATCAGCAGCCGGTTGCCTCTGTAGCTATTATGTATTGCTTTTACTTGAACTACTGTGCAGTAGGATATTTAAGCTTGTGAGAGAGTTTCATTATAAACCACATTTTAATCCCTTTCAATTATTTACCCTCCCCTATTATACACATGCACCCAAACAAAGTGGGAAGTTCACTGGGTTCAGTTCCATATGCTTAGCCTTATGTCACAGGAAGACCAAGTTGGAGATTAATTGGTCAAGTTGTTCTCAAATTAGTAGATTCTAAAATTGAGAGACATTTCCCTAACATTTCAAAATCTAGTCATCAATCTAAATGCTCAATCTCTAACTGGAAAAATTTTGCATATTATTATTCCCACTGAATACTAGTGCCAGGAACAGGTACTGCTAATTCCAATATGACAAGTGAAACCTTTCAAAGTGATGGTACTGAAACTTTTTTCAGGCCTTGACTTTCTTGAATGTGCCTAGACATATTGCTATACATTAGTATTATGTGCTTTCAGGGAATACCGGCACCTAATTTAAGCCAGAAGCATGATGTAGACCCTGCCCCAGGAGCAACAGCTAAGGATTTTAAGTCCCAAAGAAGGTAAGCATTCCCACTCTCCCTTCCCCTCCAAGCTCAGAGCCAAGCCTCCCCCCACTTTTACTTGTCCCCCCTCTCCCCCGCAGCCTCGGACCCCTGTTTCCCTTCCCCTCATCTCTGCCACTGAAGCCTCTGTACCCTACTTATTCCTCCACCGCTTACCCTTGCTTCTGCCCTGGCATGCTTCTGCCCTACTGCAGCCTGGAGCACAGAGCACAGCCCCAGTCCAGTGCCCATAGCAGCAGCATGGAGCTGGCACCACTGCTACAGGACCAGCCTGGGCCATGATCCATGCTGCAGGCTCTAGTGATGACAGAGCTTGTTTGCACTGGAGCAAGGGTCAAGGGAGGCAGAAGTGGTGTCGGGGGAAGGGGTGCTAGTGGGCAAGGCAGGCCATGCAGAGGCAGCAGGGGGACAGGTAGCAGCTGCAGCTCCACCTGACTCAAGAGTTGTAGCCAGAGCCAGAGGCATGGGAACTGCCTACATCCGTGACACCTTGAACTGATTCCAAGACAAGTGACTCTCTCCGACCCCTGCCATGTGTTAGATGAGGAATAAAACTTGGTTTGGAATTAAGTACATACTGTATCTCTGTATAACCCCAGGTCCTGATTCAATCTCTTCATAGCATGCATTTCTTCTTTTATTGGCATATTTCTATTGAGTGCAACACTTTCAAATTGTGTAAAAGAACTGCACTAGCAATATATTTGCAGTCAGTGAAATAAGCACAGGAGACAGATAATCATCAAGAAGAGGAGAATCTCTATTTGTTTTAAAGTCACTGGGAATTAACATTTATGTCCTCATGCAGGAAATGACATAATCTTAGACACAAGTTTGCGGGTAGCAATTGCTTAAGATTCATAATAAAGAAAAAATTTAAAAGGCGAGAACTTTCCTAGGGTTATTGGTTACCAATAGTACTCCTATGTCAAAGTGGACAGTACAGTTAATTGGATGCATTGTATTTTAATATCCTCTGCCTCTGTTCTGCACGTATCCCTGATTGCAAAGCCTCCAAGATAAAAATTGAGGAGAATTTGGATAAACTGGCCACTGCTGAGGTAAAGGAGAGTTTTTGCTATTTCCATCACTCAGGGGAGGGTTTCAGTCTACTACAAATTTAGATGCTCATCCACATTCTTCATCATCAGTGATTTTTGAGATTCTTCAGTTTTGGTTCCAACCACTTTCTGAGGATAAAAGTAGTTTCACCATTCTAGTACAGTGTTACCAAACTTTTGATACCTGGGCAAACTTTTTTTATGGAATAAAATTAGTGGCATGCCTTACTCTTATACTTGAAAAGGTGTGTGTATGTACACACTTGCATACCCACATCATAGTCCAGCCTCTAGCATGGAATTTGAAAACTCCTGGCGCTCTGGTGTAGTGCCCGAAGACTGGAAGAAGGCCAATGTGGTGCCTATCTTCAAGAAAGGGAGGAAAGTGGATCCGGCAAACTATAGGCCCATCACCCTGACTTCTATCCT
>NW_017728949.1:70039455-70065617 GCF_001723895.1 Crocodylus porosus
TCTTTACTGTCCGAGCCCCCAAGGTCTGGAACAGCCTGCCATCGGAGGTGGTTCAAGCACCTACATTGAACACCTTCAAGAGTAAATTGGATGCTAATGTTGCTGGGATCCTACAACCCCAGGTGACTTCCTGCCCTTTGGACGGGGGGTTGGACTCAATGATTTTCTGAGGTCCCTTCCATCCCTAATGTCTATGAAATCCATGCAGACACATGCATGCATACATACACCCACACACAGGAGGAGTGGTGCTGGGTCAGTTTGTGGACTGGATCTTGGCTGCAGGGTTGGTGTTGCTAGGGCTCAATCTTACTGTGAGGGGCTGACAGGGTTGAGACCTGATCCCTCTGTACAGAGCTTGGATTTTTGGTGGGGGGGCTGGGGAGCAGTGGCAGTATTAAGCACCAGTGAAGCATATCACCAATTTTAATCCAGAAAAGAGGTCTGCCCCAAGTATCAAAAGTTTGGGAAATACTGCCCAAGAATGGTGAAAATACTTTTATCCTCAAGAAATGGTTGGAACCAAAAATGTATTAATTGCCACTGCTCCTCCACCACCAAATTTCCAAATCAGTGGGGTGCCTTGTGGGCTCTATGGCATGACTGTGAGCTGGATCTGATACTGATGAAGTAACAGTCTTCCACAGCCCATCCTTTGGGAATCGGTGTTCTACTGACTTGGAGTTAAACTCTCCTTTTGCATTTCTTTCCTGTCACTCTGTGTGCAGGGCTTTTTGCCATATATTATACCAATTTCAGACATGGAATTTGCTCATCTAAAAATACCCATTCTGCAGTAATTATTTTCCTTGTTTCTAAAACCTGATTGTACCAGTTTGGAAGAATCCAAATGATTTTCATTTCCCTGCTCAGTACACACCATTGTGTACAGGATGGCACATGTAGGAAATGCACTTATTTCACAAAGGGTCAGATCCTGAGTTGACAAGCAAAGCCTAAGCAAAAAACATTTGTCTATGGCAAAGAATTAGGAGAACAGAATTATTAATCTGCATGTGGAAGTAGGGTTAAGCCACTTGAAACATCTGGGTCACTGCTTTATTGTTGAGTATGTAGATTAGTGGTTTAAACATGCTGTCTCTAATCCTCCATCCCTTACAGATTCACTGGTCAAACTCCTGGAAAGACTCCAGCATGCCTGGCTTCTTCCCCTTTTCTATGAGTTGTGAAAATATCCTACGCGGCATACTGGCTAAGCAACAAGAATCTCCCTGTTAACCTCTATTTTCCAGCCAGCTCTCTGCTATCTGGGAAATTTCAACACTTCCAAAAACATTTGTAACAAATGGCCAACATTTAGAAATTTCCCATGAAGCAAAACCTCAAATTCCTTTTTAATGTAGAACCATTCAAGTAAAACAACATCTAAATACCATGTATATAGATATAAAATATAGTTAAAATTTAAAAATATGAAAATGTAAGTGAAACATTTGATATTAAAAAAATGCTCCATCTCTCACATAATCATCTGACTCCTGGAGCAGAGGCTTTTATGAAAACATAAAAAAAAAAAAAATCACAGGAGTTGCCAACACAATACTTGTCACGTTCTGGATGGAGAATGTGCTAGAGCCAGGGCCTCTATCCTACAAACCAGTAATTCTCAACCGGGGTGCTGCAGCTTTTAATAATAGTGTAATAGCACTAACAGTCTAATAGTGCAACAATTGTACTGTTAGGTGTGCAAACAGATAAATGCAGACATGCAGTATTTGGTGCCACAGACCCATCTGTGGCACCACACACTGAACACGCAGGCATTCCTCGCACTACTTTCCAGTAAGGGTTTTTTTTTGACCCTGGGACATCCAGGTGAAGAAAGCCAATTAGATAAACAGAAACAAATGAGGAAAGTCAGGAATTCATCTGTTCCCTCTTGTTTGTGGTTTATTTGCTTGGCAGCAGAGTCAGAGGTGTGGCAAACCTCAAAAAACCTAATGTAATGAAGATCCAAACCAACTGTCTATCATGATGATTTTGATCCATGTGATGGTCAAAGAAGCAGTGGCTTTGTTAATGTTTGAAATCTCCTCCTCTGTATACAGATGGAGTTTTTATCGGGAATTTTTTTATTCATTTACTAATATCGAACAAAACATTCTTCTTGATCAATAAGAGAGATATTTTTAAGTCTGTGAATACGTATATGCATGACTAGGCCAATAGTGAATAAAGACACAATCTTATAAATCTCAACTCTACAACTGAGTCAATAATCTCTGTTGTAAGAAAAACTTGTTAACTAATAAATGTAGGCTCTAATTGGGCAAAGCCTCCTTTGTCCATCTCATCGGATTATCGTTTAACAGCTATAATTATTAAGGAGGCAGAATCCAGGAAAGAAGGCTGTTAGTAAAGAGTGCTGAGAAAAGCAAAAATCATCTGGATGTTTGAGACTAGGTGGAAAAACTGTAGGGAGTGCAAGAGTATTGTGTAGCAGGGAGCAGAACAGTGGGCATGAACGTGTTAAAAAGACCATAAACTCAGTTTTTTTGTTTCATAGTTTCTAGGGTTGGAAGGGACCTGAACAGATCAAGTCTGATCTCCTGCCCTGGGCAGGAATGAGTGCTGGGATCATAATACCCCAGCCAGATATATATCCAACCTCCTCTTGAAGACCCCCAAGGTAGGGGAGATCACCACCTCCCTTGGGAGCCCATTCCAGAGCCTGGAAGTCCTAACCATAAAATAATGCCCCTGATATCAAGCCTGAACCTGCTCTCAATCAATTTGTGGCCATTATTCTTTGTTACCCCAGGTGGTGCTGGGGGGAACAGAGCCTCACCTATTTTTCCCTGGTCCCCCTGGTGAGTTTGTTGTTGTTGTTTAAATGATAGCCCAGGTCACACACAAACTTTGCTTAATGTTGTTAATACTATTAATGTAACTTTTGATATTTTAGGCACCCAAATATTAGGGGTACACTAATAAAGATTTTTTGGGTTGATACTGATGGCTGATTATTAACGAGCCATATCGGCCAGTACCAATCCAATCACCAGTATGCAGCCTGGCAGCTAGGAGAGCAGCATCCAGCTGGTAAGTCTGTTGGGGGAGGAAGGGGTCGAGGCCCACATGGTGAGGAAAAGATTGGGGCTGGGGGTGGGGCAGGGGTAGGCACTTGCCAGCTGGGGTGTGAGGTGTGGGACAGAGCTGGTGGCTTGTCTGGGGAGTATAGGGGGGCAGCTCCAGCTGCTGCACACACCCCTGGGGGGGCATGGGGAGCACATGCCCTCCAGATGTGTGCACAGGGTGAGGGCAGGATGCCGCTGTGGGCTGGGGGTGGTGCCGGGCTCTTCCTGGCAGAGGAGACTGGACTGGGGCAGGCAGTTGTGGCTCTAGGAGTGGAGAGGGCTATGATAAATTCTGGAGTGGCTGTAGTCCTCCTCCTCATAGCCCCTCTTCCCAGTGCCACTACTGCCCACCCCGAGTGGAGCCCTGGCCCAATCCCCCCTGCCGGGAAGAGCCTGGCGCTGCCCCCAGCCCACCGTGGGCAGCCTGCCCTTGCCCTATGCACAGATCTGGGGGGCACATGCTCTGCCTGGGGGTGTGCACAGTGGCAGAAGCCGCCCCTCCCCAGATGAACTGCTGGCTCTATCCGGTGCCCTGCCCCAGCTGTGCAGCACCCACCCCTGCCCCTGCTCCTGCCCCAGCCCTACTCCCTCCCTCACAATGGGGGCCTCAATCTGCCCCCCCATCCTTTCTGCCCCAGACTTACTGGTTGGATGCTGGTCTCCAAGCTGCTGGGCTGTACCCCAGCTGTGTGCATGCTGCAGCAGTGCCCCTGCATGCGGCATTTATCAGCGGCATTATCAGCCACATCAGCCAAAAAAAGCCGATTGATGGTAATGTCAATTATCCTTTTATGCCAATATGTTATGGACCAATGTACTGGTGCACCTGTACCAAATATATTTGTGTCATCTTCCCAAACAAGGAGAGACAGCTGGCTTCATGCTTTCAAAAGTGCTAAATGAAGGCTTTGGGAACTCACCCCTTCTACAATTCAGGTTCACACTTCCTGAGTCCAGAAAGCTCCCAGACAAAACTTGATATGACCCAACAAAGTACAGAACACCAACACCTGTCTGGTGGGGAAGGTTATGGAGGGACAAGCATGATGGTGATAAGGCAAATCTATAACTCAGGTGAGTGGAGGTCTAGGCAAAACCCTCTCTTTTGCCCTCTCTTTTTTTTTAAAATACTCTTTGTAAAAAAAAGTCTTTTTAGGAGGGACTTGGAAGAGGCAAGGAGTTGGAGCTTTGCAAACAAGCTCAGGGAGGGCTTCTCAAAGGTAAGGGGTAATGTAGGGTAGACTTTTCTGAGGGAAAGGAGAGTCCTAAGGCTGGAGCAGACAGACTGGGGGCAATGCAAAGAGATACCAGTCTGAGACATACAGTATTGGCTGCGTGAATCACTGACGTTTAGGTTTGGGTGTTGTTAGAATCATTTAGTATGATCTGCATAATGCAGGCTATCTTGCAGCACGTCCAATGATTTGTGATGGTTAGTGAGTGGCTGAGGACAGGAATGCACCAGGATGGTGATCTCGAGAAAGTGAGATAGTTAAAATACCAGGTCAGGAAAAGAATATATAGTCACCACATAATGGGTGGAGGGAGTATTATTTCTTTTGAGTTTCATACAATTTGATTTAAAAATAAAACTAACTTGCTTCACCTTGCACAAGAAAGAGGTGTGAGGAGTGGGAGCTGTGCATTGAAACAGGAACCTTCAGAACTAGAAGTATGAGCAGCTACCCATATATAACAGTTTCTGATGTTTTGTGGATAAGACAGAGGAGAACCTAGAAAGCATGTTCAAGGAAGGTTAATTATCTCGTTACCACTTCTGTTCATGGAACGGCACTTGAATATACTTTCTAAATAACCACCTTCGCTTGTCCCTGTTCTAAACAGGGACAGAACCAAGATCTCCCAGTCAGCATGGGGCCAGCACAAAGTGGCTCTTCCTAAAGTATTACACCTAAGATATGATTAGCCAGTTATTCACATCTTAAGTTGTGACCCAACTGCATATTAAAGCAAATAATGAATTAATAAAATAAGGAATAAGACACAAAGTTATTTCACAAAAAAATGAGTCATAACTGTGGCTGGTTCCTATCACACCATTAATTGAACATGTGGCCAGGTGAGCTTCTGTGGCTGGGAGTCCCATCAGCTGATCCAGGCTCCCAGCTGTGGGGGCACCATGTTCTCCTGTGGCTGGGAGCCCAGATCAGCTGATGGGGCTCCCAGCCGCAGGAGTTCATAGTACATCCCCATGGCTAGAGCCCCATCAGCTGTGGACTCCAGCCTTGGAAATTTGCTACTTGCCAGTGCAGGGATCATGACCCTGGGCTTCATCTTATTGCTGGTGCAAGGAAAATGGGATCTGATGCTCAATCCCACAATCACACCTCCTGCCAAGCATGTGTGTCATGGTGGAACACATTTGTGTGGATTGAGCATCAGGTCCCATCACCCCTTCACATTCACATCTGGCAGGTGCCTTGGGGATCTAGTGAATTTTGGCAAAAATTCTAGTATCTGAAAATTGTCTGAATAGTTTTCAAAGTGCATGAAGATCAATATTTAGGAGGAAATATTAGCTGTTTTCCAGACTGCCTGCACTATAGATGGCTTAACTTTTTCCTCACCCTTTTTTGTGGTTAGTACCATAGGCAGAATAACAGATGGGCCAGCTGGATCTGGGCCCAGGGGCCACTGCCAATTCAGAGCCCCAAGGATCCTCATCAGCAGGGAAACAAAAGCCACAGTGTTAGTTTGGCACCATTTTTTGTTTCCCAGCAGGGAGACAAAAATGGCGCCAAGTTTAAAAGAGTGGCTTTCACATTTTGTTCTCTGGGAGCCCCTCCACCAATGTGGCTCAGACAGGGTAGGGCTGGGGCTGGGCTGGCTGGGAGTGCCATGCCTGGTGGAGGGTGGAGGGGCGGCCAGGACCAGGCTGGGAGCACTGTGATGCGGTGCTCCCGGCCTCACATCTGCAAGGACGTATGGGACTCAGCTGGGCAGCAGTTCCCTGCAGGTAAGTCTAATAGGGGCCAGGCAGTGAGCCAGATGGAGGTGTGGGGACCTCATAGCGGGGGTGTGGGGCTGCCTCAGTGACTGAGAGTCGGGGAGGTCCTGTGAAGGGAAAGCGTGTGTCCATCTCTGTGTGTCCATCTGTGTGTGCGTGTGTGTCCATGCACCGTACCTATTTGAGTGTGTGCACATGAATGTGTGCGTGTGTATCTGTGTTCATGACAGGAAGCGTGTGTTTGTGTCTGTGTGTCCATGTGCAGAGAGTGAAAGAGAGTGGATTGAGTGCCTGTGTCTGTGTGTGCGCCTGAGCGTGTACCTTTGGCTCTGGCAGGTAGCAGGGAGAAGAGGGGGGCATGTGCCCCCCCCAGCACAGCAGGGTCCACCCAGCCTCCCCCACCAGCACCAGGAGGGGAAGAGGCCCCTCTCCCCCTCTTGCAGCCCAGCTCCTGTTTTGTTTGCCCAGGGCCCCAATACACCTTAATCCACCTCCGGTTAGTACATTTGACTGTGGGGCATAGGACAGCTTGTAAGAGGATTTTGCTTTACTACCTTTTTTCTTCCCCTCCTGGCATCAGCTGATGTTTCTCTTCCTCACGGTGATTCTTCCGCTGCTGTTTCCCCCATTACTTCTGCAGTAAGCTACCTCTTCTAGCTTAAAAACTAACTCAAGGGCCTTGAAATTCTTGCATGTGTTTTTAGCTTCTCAGCCTGTCTGATTCTTCAGTCTTGCAATCAATATCTTAAAATACTATTTGCCACTGTCATCAAGCTTAGCTTAAAAGAGGTATATCTGAACATCATCATGTACTGTGGACTGGCTTGGCATTGTAGCTCTGATAGTTTAAGAGCATCAGTAAAAGGACACTGATAGAGTAATACTCCCCTTTCATTTAAGAAACTTAAAAGAAAATTCACAAGAAGCTAATTCTTTTTTTTTTAAATGCCAAAATGTCAAATATAGGAAACAGGAATAACTCTCAGTTGTGGCAAATGTTAGGCATGTACTACAATTCCTTTTTGCTTTTGTAATCACAAATCCCTGGACACACTTAAAAATAATTATGTCTTTAAAGATACCAAGACTCAATCTAAGTATTACAAAACGTCCTACTTGTGGCAGTTTCTTTATTGTAAAATAGACCTGAGTTTTCCAGCCACTATACTTGGGGGAAAGTCATATTGTAGGAAATATGTATTGCAAAATCAGGCTTTTGAGGATTCCCATGAACTTCAGTAGGAGTTAAATAAACCCAGATAGACTGGAAAAACTTCAAAAATGTCATGTGTCTTGTTCCCATGTTTGTAAAGTACCAGTCAGACTTCTTCAAATCCAGTATTTGACCATGTGTGAATGTCCAACAGTGGTGAATATATTCCCCTAGTGAATATATTCCAGTGGCAGATGCAGGTTGATCCCCTCCCAAACACATTTTTTAATATTTGGCTGAATATCACAGTCACAACTGAGTATTTCATAAACACTTCAGGAATTACTGAAGCAAATCTGAGAAGGGCCTTTGTAAAATACCTATTACAGAGCCATTCCCTTTTTTATCTCCTAAACCTCATACTATTCTATAGCAAACAAACAGAAGATTTTGAATAAAAGACCCTACAATCAAATGTAAAACAGGATCTGCCTACGCTCCCAACATTAAAGGTATGTAGACACTCATTTTATATTTGCTGCTTTCAGATTTCATTCTCAAACCAGTGCGTTATCTCATGGACCAAATGTACTGCAAAATCTAGATACAATAGGGTGCTATACATTGAGTGTTTCAGCTTTATTTCTTTTTTGGTTTAAGTCAAATCCTTACCATGAATTTTTATTAGGTTTTTGGGTTAGGTTCTCCTGGATGCTTAATTATGGAAACTGGGACTGGAGGATTTTGTTAATTCAGCAACAATTAGAGAAACCAGCAGTCAGATTCCCAATATCATTGGAGGTTGTATAAATCCAGAGCACTGAAACATCTTTGGTGGTGTTAGTTATCAGCATAGGTGACATCAGAATTTAACCCCAAATCAGTTCTCAGAGTCTTTGCAATGAGAGGCATATGGAAGTGGTGTGTGCAATGGGGAAACTCAGAAAGTCCATTTTGAGCCAATATTAATACTGTTCCAAAAACAAGAATGGTCAAATGCAATGGAATTATCAGACATGTCTATTTAGTTAGGAAGTAAACTTTCAAGCTCAGCAATAGGAGCAATGTGCATATGTTTCAGGAACAAGAAGTCACTCCAGCACACAGTCATAACAAAATCTGCCCCAGTACAGAATAAGTTTAAAAGATGTTGCTTTTCTGGTATATTGGATAAAAGGGTGCTGTATTCCTTTAAACAGAAGATGCACTTCTTACAATAAAAAGAAAAAAAAGGATAAAAGGTCTTTTATGCATCACAAATGTTGTATCTATGTACATTTTAAGTTGTGAGTCAGAAAAATTAGAGTGTCTTAAATGGTAGGGTATCTCATATTGAAAGGAATATGATATTTACTAAAGGCAAGTATTTTTGTTGGTGATTTCTTTTATTGGAGCAAGTGCATGATTGGGATAGGCTTAGACAAGCTTTTGGATATCACACCCCAAGGAAGGTATCTAAACTTAAGAACCTAAGAAGTGCCACCTGCTTATTGACACCCTCAAAGAACTCATTAGCTAGGCATTATAGGTTGGAGGGGCATTATTTCCCTTTGACAAGCCACGTACGTTCCTTCCCAGCAGGTCGTGTTCATCCATATGCTGAAGATTTTTTTTTTCAATGACTGTGTTTCTAACAGTTTTCTAGGAACAGAAGTTAGGCTCACTAGTCTGTATTTCCCTGCATCCCCCTAGAGCCTTTTTTAAAATATTGGAGTCACACTGGCAACCCTTCAGTCCTCTGGCAGTGAATCTGTTTTTCAGTGGTTGTCTAAAATGATTATTTAAGCTTGTCTAAGTCTATCCCAAGCATGCAGTTTGTCCAATAAAAAGTATCCCTCACAAAAATCTTTGCCTCTTGAATATTTCCTGAACCATAATGGCTGCAATGTTGCTTCATTGCTACCAAACCATGGAGGATATCTGTATTTGATAGAGGAAATGTGGGGTTTGTTTACTAGTTTACAGGGGGAGAATCACCCAGGTGGGTTTCTTGATTTCTTTCTACCCAAATGCTTGTCCTGTTGTTCCATACTGCAGGTTTCTTTTGCCCCCTCTTAGCCTTTAGCGCTCTCTGGAGTGAAGGGAAAGACACTCGCTGGCTTTGGTTTGGGGTCCAAAGACTTGATTCTGTATGGCCCTGAGCAGTCCTGTGAGATGCTGGACACAAAGAGTCTCAGCATTTTACAGGATTAAACCATAGCACACCTTTAAAGAAGTTAAGCATAGCATGTAGTGCCTTCAGTCATCCTCAAATGAATCAGCTAATTAAATTACTTTTTTTTTTTGCTCTGGTATGTTGCATAGTTCAATTAAATTGCTAAGCCAATCACATCAGAATAAATCAACCATATTGTTACATAATTCTTTTTAATAAACAGAGATATAATTATAGGAACTCGGTTCTAAGGGTGCCAGATGCTTCTAAGCAGGGAGTCTAATTTCTTTCATTGATTTCAAGAAGCAACCCATTCATGTGTAATAACTTTTATCATGTAAAATGTTAATTCTTATCTCAGTATAAAGTAGCTTTCTGTGTTTCTCATCCACAAACAGAAATTAGATCACTAGTGGGAACACAGTGCAAGAGCTAAGTATTGCTCTCTTTCTCCTTTCCACCTCAAAACATTGCCATCAATAACAAAATTCAATTAAGCAGCTTTGCCAGTTTTATTTTTCTATTTCTGATAAAAATTCTAAGAGGAAAGAGGGATAAAGAGAAATGCATCTGGTGTAAAGGTACGACCTGAGATCCTTGAAGACAAACATGTTTAAAGGCAAAGCATATGCTAAAGATTAACACTTTGCTGTAGCACAAGGGAGTTGACATGGATTTATTTTCCAGCTCACATTTGCCAGGAAGGGTGCTACAAATGTATTTTTACTCAGCCCTATAGAGGAAATAGTGAGCTCTGTAAATCAACTGCAACTCCTCTTGCTGTAAAAGCAGTGGAATCTGAGATGTCCGTCTAGTCTCTCTTGCAATAAAGGCAACTACCATAGTTTTGATGTGGCTTTTAAGGTGCAGTATGAAGAGATGTAAAGTAGGGGTGTCCTTATGGTATAGTCAGTATGCTGACTCCTTTAGACAAATGCATAACACACAACTGTAACTAAATGATGGTGGGGGGAGGGGTGTGTGCACGTTTTTAACCCTTTCATCTTGGATTTTAGATTTTCTTTACTGTAGTGAAGATTACAGGGGGAAAAGATCCAGTATGACTGTATAATTCATAGAAAGGGAGTGTTGAACCAGGGAGTCTCTTTAAATTCAAGCCCATGTATGTTTTAAGTGAGATTTAAATTAGAAAAAGCATGGGTCTTATACGGAAAAATGCTCCGCTGTTTTAGAAACTGAACTATCCCCTGCTGTTCAAAGGTAAGCCAGCACGAAGGGATGTTTCTATATATAATCGGTATACAATGAATACATTATTTTATTATAATTTTATCTCTGCACTGTTCTGCTCACTCTTCTGTCTTCTTGCATTAATTTTTCACTTGGCTTTCTCTGCTTGTCTTTCACTCCACAGCTCCATTGTTTTAACCTTCCAATTAAAAAAAAAAACCTAACTGGGAAGATAAATTAATCAAGCTGTTGTCAAATTTTCAAAATGTTTGTTTATTTTTTAAATTGGGGAAAATGAGATGCATGATCCCTGTATTTTTTAAATACTTCTGCAGCTGGGAAGTACACATATGCTGTCTTTTTTGTGCAGTCATGGTCCATAAAGCTCTCTAATTCCCCTTGGTAACTAAATAAGGATTTTCAGTTAGATAATTCCAGTATTTGCAGTATTCACTGTACTTCCTACAGCATCTTAAATCATCACAATAAAGATCTTATTGATCTTTCATAGTTCTTATGCCAGTGTTTGATGCAACATTGAGACACAATGGAGTGGAATAAAGAACAATTTAAATGTAGAGCAAAAAACATTTATGGATACTGGCAATTCTTTCTTTAAAATGCATTTTAATACAGCTCTTTAACAATATCAGAAATAGACCCAGATGTCCATTAAGATGCATTAGTACAAACCCCAGCACAAACGTCTCTGCTAGGAAAAGTCTAATGCATTACTGGGTTTTTAGTATATAACATGGGGGGCTTTACCTAAAGTCTGGAAGAGAAAGAGTTAAACACTTCCTCAGACAATCAGTTCTGCACTCTGTTAAACAGCATGGATGGGTAGGAAAGTGTTTTTTTCAAGAAACTGGCAGTAAACACTAATACCCATCACCCCTCAGGAATTCAGACCATCAGGGACTAAGTTGGAGGATGGAAGTGGGTTTTTTAGCTTTTCCAGCTGCCCTGTGTAAAGCCTGGCTTTATTTTTACTGTTCATTTTGGGACACTGTCAAAATAATAATCCTTACTTTATACATTTATCTTGGACTATGATTGAGGGCAACATCATGCTGGACAACAGGTGAGAACACCATCAGGTTATGTTTGGACATCAAAGGAGCAATAGGTTTTACAACATATCCTATTTTTGAATGCATGACACCTCCAAGGTGTTTCAAGTTCCAAATCCTTAGCTAAATCTGATTTCCAAATCCTTACCTAAATTGACCAACTTGTCACTAGATAAACTAACAAACTGTGGGTAAAATTGACTTTTCCTGAAGTAGGATATCTTAGCTACTCAACAGTAGTTAAAGACAATTTCCTAAACATCTGCAAAACAGTAAAATGCAGGATCCATTTTTAGTTCTAAGATTATTCTATCTTCTGTTTGACCATCTACAATTTCCCTGTTTAATATTTCATCTAAAAGCTTTTGATACATAACACACAAATTAACCCATAATTAAAAACTAGCATCAGTTTTACAAGAATAAAAACAATCAGTCTGACTTTAAGGACAGTCGGACTATGTTAACTCTGGAGTGCAGTATATATAAGGCCAGCTAAATTGACTATGACTGGGTTAGTAAGAATCACAAAATATTTTTCTGTTGTTAGTATAAGCACCAATAAGTCTATACCTATGGGTATGGCTCTATAGAATACAAATAAAGATTATAATAATATTTAAATTTGTCTTGATTGAATACATTCATTTACTTGGGCTCAGAAGCCCAAATTTATGCTACTTTATGACATGCTTCATGAATCATACACTTATACTATATTATTGTAAATCTATGTGCCACATACAAGTTGACTTGGTGAAGGGAACAGTCCCTTCAAGAACATTTTTTTCAAATACACTTAGAGAATGAATACGATTGTTCCCTTTCAATGGTAACCCATTCTTGGGCATCGCACTCAATTCAAAGATCACAACAAATCCTTCTGTCTATCAAGTTAGCCTTTCCAACAATATTAGAGCACCATACTCGTACATGGGCAGATTTAGAATTTTGAAAAGGAGGGTGCAGATGGTGAGGTGCATCACCGCTTATAAAACACATTTTTATCAAGTTCAGAAGAAAACTACAAGCTTTGCTAATATGCTAGAGGCCCAGGGCTCTCTTATTCAGTTTAAGATTGAAGCAAATATAAAGGTAACGTCATTGGAATGAATTAAAAACAATCTGCAGGGCTGTGAAATAAGAGCTTAATTACCAGGGATGGCTAAGAGACTGCAGAACAAAGGATAGCTTGATTGGTGGAACATCAAGACCATTTAGAAGAAGAAAGTGTTGTTAACACCAATGGAATGAAGAATTTAGATGGGATCAGGTAGATTATAATGAACCATGAAGTTAATTGATTACCTCATTACTGACTAAAAATGCTGCTACTACTAGGCAGTTGCTTTTGAACTTTGGGTAGAACAGGAACCAATGGGGAACTCAAGTGCACCAGTGCACACCCCCCTCTTGATCCACCCCAATGACCATATGTGCCTTCCATAATTTAAATTTCCCTTAAGGAAACAAAATTGCCTTGACTCATTGGAAAGCCCCTTTTTAATGATCACTATACATTTGCTAGCCTATTGTTTTTAGACTAAGAGTTCTGCAGACTTCTCATTTGCAGCGAGTTTTATGAATTTTGTCTTGACTACTACTACTATCTTTTCATGCAAAGACTTAGGTTTTGTATTATCTTCCACTAAAAAAACTTATGCAGAATCTAACATCTAGCTCAGTGATACAACACTAAAAATGAAGGATTTATTTGGCCCTGATATAACAAAATTCAGTTATCTGAAGTGTTTGTACTTGTGAATTTCACTCTTTAATTAGCACTGGCTTATTGCATGACCCCAGTTATCATTGGACCTTCCAGCACCCCACATGGCCTTTTGTGAAACTGATAAAATAACAACAACATATAGGCAGACTTTATGAGACTTTTTTCTTGAATTATTATTAGCTGTCAAATGCTTCAAGATCACTGAATCAAAGGCATGCTATAAATACTAATTATTAGGAATGATGGTTTCAAGAAAGGTTTTTCCAAAATGAAGAAAATTACATGAAATATATCTACCTATTTAAAATTGCTATCAAACTCTCTGGTTGAAATCTTAGTATCAGATTTGGAAAAAAATTAGTTAGGGTCTATAAACAAGTTGAAATTTAAATTCACGAAAGTTAATTTAGTAAAATAAAATTCCAGGGCATAAAATAATTAAGTTTTATGGACACAAAGAGTACTCAGTATTGAATTTAAGTTCTTGCTTTTAGTATTTCTGTAGCTTGTTCTTGTCCCTATCATAACCCATAATATGAATTCATGTGGGCAAGGCCTATGGCTCCTTTATTGAAAACAGTTCATCACATTCCAATCACTTCTGCATGAGATCTTCTTGTATGTTATGGATATGATATAAAACTCTTCCTGACTCCAAGCCATATAATCCATGGCCACAGAACAGCAACATCTTTTGGGGGAAAAAACCTCTTCTTGATGGGTTCAATTTTACACATATCTTAATAAATCTCAGGTTGGTGTGTAGTAGATACTATCTATTTTATGGAATAATTTTAACCTGTCAACTTCCAAGGCAGCTGTTTTGCTGATATATGGTAAATGTGCTGTAGGATGAGATCTTTCTTTCTTGCTTTGTAAGCTGTTTGTTTTGAACTGGTTACTTCATGTTTCGGTTTCTGAGGACAGTACAGCACCTAGAGAAATAAACTGCACTCACTGGTCTAAGTACGCTGTTTCAGAAATGTCCTTTTCTTGGTTGCAATCCAAATAAAACTAATATAATTAAGGTGATTTTAAATTAAATACTCAAATTCTGGCAGAAATTTTAACTAATCATTTGAGCCTTGATAAGTTCCTTTGGGAAACAAGATACTGGCATCTTGCCACTTAAATGATCCTTTTCACGTACCTTATCTGTCTTGAATATAATGGAAAGAACAATCAAGACCAAACAGGGAGTTAGTCTGTGCTTATACCGAAGGAGAAGATCTTGATGCCTATATATATGGGTTTTGTTACAAGACAGAACCATGAAAAGGAAGAACAACATGCCATGAAGAATTCAGCTTTTCAAGAAATATAGTAGCATTTCTCAGTCATGATGGGCACTTTTACATGTGCTCTGAAGGTGTGGGCATGCCACTTTAATTAGAGTCGCTTTGAGAACTGTTCTGATTCAAGTGTCACTGTGTTTCATATATCAATGTGCTCGCACTTCAAAATGGTGGTGGGGGCACTTGAACTAAAACTGATTCAATGAGCTTTAGATAAAGCACCCCTGCTGCCATTTTTAAGCACAGATGCTGATACACAAGATGCAGAAGGCTGCTGGAGCGCAGTAATTGCCACAGTCCAGCAGACTCGCTGGAATTTCAGCACATCGGAGCAGACTCCATGCTCATGTATAAGTGCCTTATGAGGCTGAAGAGTGATCCCAGGTGAATTAAACCTTGTCATGCATCCACAGATGCATCACAAGCAGGGCCAAGGAGGTGATCCTTCCCCTCTATGCAACACTGGTCAGGCCACAGTTGGAGTACTGTGTCCAGTTCTGGGCGCCGCACTTTAGGAAGGATGTGGACAGCATTGAGACGGTCCAGAGGAGGGCCACCCGCATGGTTAAGGGGCAGCAAGGCAGGCCCTATGAAGAGAGGCTACAGGACCCAAATCTGTTCAGCCTCCACAAAAGAAGGCTGAGGGGGGACGTGGTGGCTGTCTATAAACTCACCAGGGGGGACCAGGAGGGAATGGGAGAGACCCTGTTCACCCAAGCACCTCCCGAAGTAACAAGGAATAATGGCCATAAGTTGCTTGAGAGTAGGTTCAGGTTGGACATTAGAAGGCACTACTTCACAGTCAGGGTGGTTAGGATCTGAAACCAACTTCCAAGGGAAGTGGTGCTAGCTCTTTGCTTGGGGGTCTTTAAGAGGAGGCTTGACAATTACCTAGCTGGGGTCATATAAGCCCAGTATTCTCTCCTGCCCAGGGCAGGGGGTAGGACTTGAAGATCTATTTAGGTCCCTTCTGACCCTACATCTATGAATCTATGAAACCTTGATCCTGTACTTGGTCTGCTAGTGCACATCTTATGCAGATATTTCAAGGACTAAAGGGACATCCTGAATAGGTGCAGAGATTTGAATTAGTTGATCCTCTAGATTCAGGGCTATAGTGAAAAAGTAAGCAAAGAAATTGGGAAGAAATAAAAATTCTACCTGATCAAGACATCTAAGAGCTACTCAACACAGCTCACAAAGACACCCTCACAGACCCAAAGGGACAACCTTCCAACTTCAGCTCCCTCTGTGCAAAAATGAAGTTTATTTCCTACCTATGGGAACTTTTTACCATCTTGTACCTGCTACACTTTTCCCACAGCCTGAAGAAGGGACTTCGACCCTGAAAGCTTGCAGAAAAAGACAATTTTCTTGCCATTTTCCAGTTGGTCTAATAAAAGGTATCATTTTGACACCAAGAGTTCTAGTTTTTTTGTATGTCTTTTTGTCTCAGACCAACACGGCTACCAAGTACAACCCTGAAGGAGATAAATGCACTTTAAAATATACTTAATCAGTCATGTCAACTGTAGTTAATTGTAGCTATATATAATACTTCACAATATAGTCATAAATATACTGTTACTATAGTATATTTTATAAAACTAATGACATTTTAGTAATAGATTTTTCTACAACATCTGCTATTAAATCTTTGCTAAGGAGGATGAGACTGTAAATTTTAAGCGCCATTTACCTGGTGAATAGTTTAACAAAGTGCAGATTAGCAAGATTCTACTGTACATTCTCCTCCAAGGTCAATAATTTTATACTTGAGGCTTTTTCTTTGAGAGGATGGCACTTCCACAGACTGTATATATCAAGCAGACATATACCTTGATATTTCTAGCCAAATTGATGAATCTCTCTCCACTCATTTATTGATCTCATTTCTGGTTACAAGCAGTAAAACCAGAAGAACAGCTTTGTCTAGCTCTGTATAGGACGTTTGTTTATTAGAGGTGATGACTTGTAAGAGAAGCAGGTTGCAGTGTCGTATGGGAGGATTATTTTACAGATTTGTCTAGATTTATTTTCTTCAAGAATGGGATATTTGCAGTAATATCTGGCCTCTGTCAAGAGAACATATGGTCTTTTTCTACCACACTTCTCAAGAAAGGCTTTTTGTACACGTTGACAGCTGCTGAAAGTTGTCATTATTTACAAAGAGAAGTGGCTCTGAGGAGCTGATGTTAAAAAAACTGTTGAAGGCACGAACAAAACAGTCTTGGTGTCATAGGGCGCATATATATAATCCTAGATTCTATTTGTCTTTTTAAGTCATTTTTATTTACTATTCATTGTACTTGTTAATTTCTTGGGCATTGACAGGGCCTATACAGAACATGGGGTAGCTACAGCCTTGCCCTAAAAAGCTGATAATTGAAGATGTAAGACAATGCATTACTGTTTGTTGTGTTGGGCTGAATGGAATCATTGCTTATTGGTAAATTAAGGCCAAGAGAAGGCATGGAAGAAGTGTGCTCCAAACAGGGATATGCAAAATAAGATGGTGATACGCTCATGCCAGAAAGAGAATGCTCCATCAGGTCAACAAAAAAGCAAGCGCAGAGTGCAAGATAGCCTATATCACTACAGTTAGTCATGATGAGTGGTTGCTTTCTCCAAAAGAGAACTGGTAAAATATAGCATTTAGAACATCGTTCCCCCCCTTCTTTTGAATCCAAGCCATTCTTTTCACCTGCCACCTTTCCAAGTTCTTTAACAATCTCAGTTCAGATGATGTCTTTTAATAATGACACACTGTTTTAATATAGTTTCAATTAGCATTTTGGATACCTTTCTCTTAGGATGTTCTGCAAAAACAAACCAGGGAAAAAAAGACTAGCTCACACCAAATGTGTGTGAGAGACACTAGAAAGATCAGTGGGGAAGGGAGACAGAATATGACATGAGTCACAGTGTTCACATCACAGCTTTGAAGAATAGGTTCCCAGAAGCAGGCAAATAATCCTGCCTAAAGCAAAACTGTCTCAAGAGTGATATAAAAGGAGACAGTGAAGCATAATGAGAAGAAATTAAAAAAGGGGAAACTTTAGGCATAATATTAGGGAAAACTTACCAACAATGAGATAGAGTCTGTCATGGAATAGTTTCATAGGGACCATTATTTGGTTCTTTTAAAACAAGCCAGGGGAAACTACTTGATAGTGTATTAAAGGGAACAATTCTGCATTTGCAGGAAGATACTGGATATATTTTTTTCCATATCTTCCTTCTATGGTGAGCTATATGACTTGGGAGAAAGCAGATTTTACAAGAATAATTTTCATCACCAGTATTACTTGAAACTGAACTAATTCTGAAAACTGATGAGACCACCCTGAGCTGTAGGAATGGTTAGGACATTGAGGGCTAGAGCTGGAAAAGGACTTACGACACCCACCTGCTACTTTAGGACGCCTACACAAACTAACTTTCTGAAAGTTAAGCTACCTTAACTTTAAGTCAACCTAACTGTCAGAGAGTACACACTTATGTGGAGCAGAGTCGACTTTAATGCAGTGCAAGATAATACACCTTTGTGGCGTATTATCTTGAGTTGCATTAGTTAAGCTGACTTAACTGACAAGATGGCTGCCACCATGTCAAAGAGCTGTATGTGTGTACACTCTGACGTGGCTTATTTTAAGTCAACTTAGTTAAGTTGATTTATTTTAAGTTGACTTAGTACGTGTGTGCACACCCTTAGATGTACAAGTCCTGAACCCCCACTCATCTGCTTGAAGGTACTTGAAGTCCACAGCAACTTAGGTTTCCGAAAGTAAAGTTCCCTCAGAGGTCTAAAGACTTGCTTCTCCATCTTGACAAACAGATAACTGTTTGGTGAACACTGTCTGCATACAAAACTAGATATTCTTTGCATATTATACCTGCAGGCCCCAAACACAAAGGAGATGTTTGCAGGGCACAGTAAGCAGCTCACTGGTAACAGTACTCATCCGTCACCTGAGAGACCAGAGGTCCCTACTCTGCCCAGGAGACTAAAAGATGCATCTCCTGCCCTTCTACCTCCCCCTCTCTTTCTTTCTTTCCCCCACCATCAATGCAAACTGGAACAGCTTCAGTGGGAGGGACTAAGATCATCAGGATACCATATACCTTGGTGATTAAGGCACTATGTGGGGGGTCAACCCCCCATCATAAAGACAGTGAAATGCAGTCCATGTCTCCTACTTGATAAATTAATGTTCTAACCTCTGAGCTATTGTATAAAATGGGGGTGACCCATTCTCTTTTTCCTTGGTCCTTGGAAGAAAAGGTTTATACATCTTACTCAAGGAGAGGGTGCAAGACTTTGAGGTCTGGTCTATACAACATGGTTTTTCCAGCAGAAGTCAGATTCTGCTGGTACAACAGTGAGTGTGTCTTCAGTCATAGCTCCTCTGCCAGCAGCATAAGACTACCTCCATAAAGACAAAAAGCTTCTGGCATCACTTGGACACCAAACAAAGATGCATGTAGACACGCTCCAACTTTGGCTGACTGCTGCAGTCCCTTTAGAAGTTGGTGCCTCTCAGGATACACTTCAGGCGTTGAGAGATGTGGGGGAAAAAAACACAAACGCACTTTACTGGAAGCAGTGGCACATTACTTTGACCTGGCTCTACAGCATCTGTATAGATCAGGTGCTTCAGAGGGGCTTTGGGGCACTTTTACCTAATAACTGATTCAATCAGCTGTTAGATAAAAGCACTGAAGTGTCCGATCTATACAGAAGTTCAGAAAGTTGGGTCCAAGTAATGCAATGCCTCTTCTGGGCATGAGCTGGGCTTGGCATAGGAGTGCACCGAGTTTAAAATAAAGTGCTGTTTTGTTTTGTTTTGTTTTTCCCAAGTTGGCAAGAAGCCTCCATGTCCTTATGGCAAAGCTAGCAGAGCTGCTGGCAAAAGCTTTGTAATGTAGATTTGACCCGAGTGGATCAAAGTACAGCATTTAAGTCTGAGGCAGGCCTCTGCTCTCAGCATTTCCTAGTGACTAGTTCAGGCAGCTCTTGTTTAGTGTTCTGTGTTTTGTGGATGCCACTTTTTAGGCACTTAATGTTCCCTATGCATGGAGTAAGGAACCTAACTCAGGGCTATACAGATTCCTAAAGTTAGGTGTAGTAATGCTCACCATTGTGATAGTGAAATTTCTTCATGGATGTAGTCCCAAATGACTCAGTGGGTGCAACTTATATCAGTAGGTATCCCAGGACAGTTACACAGAAAAGACAGGCATTATAGTGTTTGGAGAGGGAGAACAAGTAATAGAATGGCTGCTTTGAATAAATGGCTACCCTGGCATCATGACTCTTAAACCTTTGTAATTTTATTCTAATTTTCCCCGGGATAATTCAAGCAAGTGACACTGGCACAGGGCTGTGTGTCACACATTGGTCTTTTTTCAGGTTGCTGTTTTCAAGGTAGATTACACCGGTGCAAACCAGACATGTGTCCATGCCTCTATTTTCTCTGTCTTGTCTGAGATCAGTATATTCTGTAAACTTCCTCTACATGACAAACTTCTTGGCTTAGATCCTAAATTGCCTACTTTTTGATGCATGATAGAGTTCTCAGCATAAAACAGAGCAGCCACTATTTTACCCCCAGCTCACCAAGAATCAGCTAAAACAATCAACTTCCAGACCAGACTGATTCTGTCAGGCCACATTTTTGTGTCAGGTGCGAATGAATGTTTTTACTTTTTAGTTTAGATAAAAGCCTAACATGTACGACTTAGTGATTCCATACTTGGGAACAGGAATATGTGACCAGAACACCAGGGATAAGACAGATGGGAAGCTGTTTATCCTTCCCAAAAAACTTCCATGTTCAAAATATGTTCTTGTTCCCATTGGAACAAAACCAGGACCCTTCAAAGTTTTCACAAAGAGTGAGAGAGGCTCCCTCCCCTGAAGACTAACCAAAAGGCTGGGCATTTGGCCTCTAATCTTGTACCTGGGAGTCTGGGAAGCTTTTTGTTTTATGGATACAGGTTTTTCTATAAAAAATGTCAACCCCCCTCTAATTAGGAGGTCATTTGAAAGTGGAACAGTTCAAACGAAAAAAGTGACTGTTGTTTATATGCAAAGATCATTTTTATTCCATTAAAATCCTTCCTTCCTGTTCCCACTGAATATTTGATTGAAGTGGGGCATGAACCCAAACCCCAGAACTGAATAGACTGTATCTTGGTAAAGTCTGAGTCTAGATATCAATATTGTTTTGACCTCCACTCTCTAGAAGAGAATAAACCAAAGTTCAAGATCGCAGGTGAGATGCTGTTCTTGTTTGTATTTATGTGTTAGACCCATTTCCACTTTTATGCTGTTGTTAATTTTATTTGAGTGCATAAATAGCAAAGGAGAGATCAGTTAAATCGGCTACTTATTTGCAGTAGAAGGACTCCATCTTTAAAATTCATATACGGTTTAAACTTAAGTCTCCTTCATAGTTGTCAGCTTTGTTAAACCCAATTAAAAATTTGGTAGCTAATCTGAATTTGAGACAACCCAAACCATCAAACCAAAACTGTGATAGTGACCACATTAATCTTGTTACCCTGCCAAGAAATAAAAGTATCATGTTCATTTAGAATTAAAACGGCATGAGAAGGTAAATTTCAGTAGGCTAGTAGCAATATCTTCATGTATATTACTTGGGAAATATCAAAGGCTCTTGTTTCCTTCTGACTAGTTAAGTATGTAACATTATGATTATTAAAAATGATAACATGGAGTTTGAATGGACTAAGCAAGTACAGGGTACCAGATCCCCTTCTAATACACAGAAAAGGTGTTAGTAAATAAACTATTAGGTTAAATTCCCTAGCCTTGGCAATGTCAGACTATCCATTATTACTAACAGATAACTCATGAAATTCTGCATAAACAGATTAAGAGATTCATATCATAATATGGATATGAGCACAAAACATGCCAATATTTTTCTTTTAGTCTTACATTTACTGATGCTTATTTCTAAACACATTTTGGTTTAAATAGAATAGTCTCAGAAATGACTCTCACTGATGAATTTTAAAAGGGAAGATAATGACACACATTCAGAATGTATTAGTATTATTTTAAGATGACTTGAGATTGGTACACTCAACCGTGCATTTAGTCTTAACAGATGAAAATAATTAAGAGATTGAAGAAGAATGGAGTAGATGAGACCAGACCTCAGAAATCTGTGGGAAAATCTCTGTTAGGAGCAAAGGAGTAGTTTTACCAGGATTGCTGTAACAAAAAGCTATTTTTTGAGAGAGGAAATATGTGCATTGCATATGTGCATTGCAGTGGAAGTACAGTTTGCTGTATCACTTAGTTTTGCCCTGACTTTTACACACCCAAGCTCACTACCACAGCAAGGAGACCTTCACAGGGGGTGCATCTACACATGACACTAACACCACACAATAAACTCAGGAACAGTTTGAGCCAGAGTAAGCTGCTACCGGGTGCAGAGTCTACACACTGCGACAGTACTATATTACAGCAGAGTTAATTAGCTTACTGTGCTCTAATGTTGGCACACCTCTAGATGGTGACATTTTACTATGGATCTTATTAGACAATGCTGCAGTAAAGTGCATGTGTAAATGCACCCAGGGAGAGGCTGAAGGAGCAGGCTAGAGAGCCTCTCTCCATTATTTCTGTGGGGACCAGTTTTCAGCTAGCAGTCAGATCATTAGCCCACAAAGTTCCTGCTGAGATAGCTATGTTGTCTAGGTGGTGGCCAGTCTCGTCTCCAGGCTATCTTGCTGAATCCATGGTTATTGCCCATTTCTTTGAGGGAAAATTTTTTCTCCCCTCGTGGAGAGAAAAAAAATTGTAAGTGTGGAGCTTACAGCCTGCAACCTAACCTGTAAGTGTGAACCCAACCTGCAGCCCTGTTAGGCTGTAGTAAACTACTTAACTCTGTGTCACAGGGCACTAAAGTGCCTGCTCCTTTAAGGGCAGAAACTGCCTAGGGAGAGGACCCTAGGAGCCAGGCAGAAACCCCACAGGTGTAGGTTACTGGGGCAGCAGGCCAATGAGGAAATTAGCCTGCACCTGCACCCAGTCAATGGTACAGAAGAAGGCAGGGCCCCGGGCACATATAAACCCCAGGGCTGAGGCCAGCATGGGTTAGTTCTCTGGCAGCAGCCAGGGGAAGGAGCCTGCAGAGAAGAACTGCCTGGAGATGCTGTGGTTGCCTGATGTGCTGTTTACAGGACTAGTGGGGCTCCAGGAGTTCACCAGGTACCCTGGGCTACAAGGCACTTAATGCTTGGGGAGAAGTTTGACTCTTTTAAAAGGACAGAGTGCACCCTGCACTGGTTGTATTACCTTACAGCCCAGGGGCTTGTGTTACCTATTGTCATTTAAATTGGTGGACCAGGCTGAGATGATTGGGGAGGAAGAGGCCTCACTGGGGCACACTACAGTGTGGACAGCCCAGCTCCAGTCTGGGTGCAGAGACAGGGCTGTGGAGAGCCCAGTGATGGAGAAGAGCCTGAGCTATATCAAGGCCTCAGAGGGATAATGATTGACTACAATCTGCAAGGCATGGGGTGTGGTAAAAGGGTGGTTTTGGAGCCATGCATCTAGCCCATAAGGCTGAGGATGTCCCATGAGGCATCCATTTTGGGTGGGACCCAAAAAGGGGTCCAAGAACCCACAGGGTTCAGTGGGGTCCATCAGGACCGTGTCCAAACAAACTCAAGGGCAACCTCCCCTGTTGGGGAGCAGGAGCAGAGGGAGCAGGGCACACGTGTGCCACACATGTACCCCCTTACCTCAGCGGCAAAGGCAGCAGCTGTGGAGGAGACAGTGGCGGGGACAGCAATAGCTGATTCCCCCTAAAGTAAGTGGGACAGAGGGCACAGCGCAGCTGAGGTGGATCTGGAGGGGAAGCCCTTCAGATCCCCCTTAGGTTGCCCAACAGGGAGCTGCGTGTCCGCAAACAGGCGTGCACTGTAAGGGCATGCCGGCATTTTTGCCAGCATTCACATAAGGTGGGCACAAGGTAGCTGCCAAAAGCGGCACCTCCAGCAAGCATAAGCTGTAGGCTCAGCTCTGGTACATGGTGCAGACGCAGAGTGTGGCTGCCAGTGGCCCCATCCTGGTGCTGCCACCTGCCATGGGCTCTTCTGAGGCCTCCACCCAGACAGAACTCATGGTGGGGTCGGTGGCCCCTTGCCCCCCTGTCTGTGGGGAGGGGGGCTTGGTGGGGTCCTGGAGGGGGGGCGTTGGTAGTCCCCTTACCTGTCCCTCTTGTGCACGACTTGGGGCCCTGGAGGAGCAGGTGAGGGAGCTCCAGGCTGAGGTGAGCAGGCTGAGGGGGATCAGGGATGCAGAGGATGAAATTAATGCCTATCTCTGTTCTCTGCAGGCCCAGTCACCCACTGTACAGCCCCCACAGGAGATGCATCCAACGCACGAGTGGCAGAAGGTGTCCAAATCTAGAGCTCCTAGGCCTAGAGTGGTGGAAGCTCCCCAGGTTCACCTGGGGAACAGGTTCAATGCCCTGGCAGCTGTGACAGAGAAAGACAGAGAAATTGCCTCCAGCGGGGATGATGCCACTCCGCACATGACAAAGAATGGGCAGAGAGCGAACACCAGCAGGAAGATATGCGGGGTCCTCGTCATCGGAGACTCCATCCTACGAGGACTGGAAGGTCCCATCTGCCGGCCTGACCCCATGATGCAAGAGGTCTGCTTCATGCCTGGGGCTGGGGACATCACAGAGAGGATCTCGGCCTACATCCGGCCTGCAGACCAGTACCCCATGGTTGTCATCCATGTGGAAACGAATGACGCAGCCAGGGGCAACCCTAACCCCAATATGAAGGAATTCAAGGCTCTGGGGGACAAGCTTAAGGAGATGGGGGCACAGGTGGTATTCTCCTCTCTCCTTCCAGTGAGTAGGTGGCAACGGTGACACGAGGCCTGCATTGGTGAGGTCAACTGGCGCTTACGCAGTTGGTGCCACCAGGCAGGCCTTGGGTTCCTAGATAATGATCCATGCTTTTGGGCAGGGGGCTTGCTGGGGTGGGATGGGCTTCACCTCTCCTAAAGGCAAGTGTGTCTTCTCTTCCAGGTTGGCTGATCTCGTATGGTGAGCTTTAAACTAGCCTTGCCGGGGGAGGGGGACACAGGAAGATGAGGAGACACCACCCGAGCAAGACAGGTGACAAATGCAAGGAGTGCCCAGGTAAGAAATGGGGGTCCAGACAGTCTTCCAAATCGGGGGGTACCACATGCAGCTAGGCAAGGCCTTAAATGCCTATATACCAATGCTTGTAGTATGGGGAACAAACAGGAGGAACTCGCCCTCAGAATAGCAACTTCAGACACAGACATAATAGGACTTATAGAAATGTGATGGGATTCATCCCACGACTGGACAGTTAGCATTACGGGCTATAGGCTTTACAGGTGGGATAGAGAAGGAAGGAAGGGTGGGGGTGTGGTGCTCTATGTCAAGGAGTAATACACATCCTCTGGCAGCAGAATGGGGTCAGAGGAAGGGCAAGCTGAAGTGCTCTGAGTCAAGATACAAGGGGGCTGTGGGAGAGGGATCTAATGCTGGGGGTCTACTACAGACCCCCCAACCAAGGAGAGGAGCTGGACCAGGAATTTTCAGGCCAGCTTGCAGAGGCACTTAAGGCAAGGGATGTAGTTGTCACGGGTAATTTAAATTTCCCATGACATCTGCTGGGAGGAACAGTCAGCCAGGTGGAACCGTTCCAGGAGGTTTCTGGCCGAGATACAGGACCTCCACTTAATTCAGGAGATGCACAGTCCCACCAGAGGAAATGCCTTGTTGGACCTGGTCCTGGCCACAGGTGACAACCTGGTAAGGGGCCTCCAGGTTCTTAACCACCTGGGTGATAGTGATCATTGCTTGCTGGAATTCATCATCCAGTGCAGGGTGTCGAGGGCCTGCAGCAAGGCAGTAGCCCTAGACTTCAAGAGGGCCAACTTCAACCAGTTGAGATTAGTGGGAGAGGTGCTGGGGTTCCTGAGAGCAGGGGAACTCACTGCCCAAGATGAGTGGTTGTTCCTTAAGGAGACAATACTCAGGGCCATGGGGTGACCATCCCAACAAGAAGCAAGCGGGGCAAGAATGCCTGAAAACCCCCCTGGCTCACCAAGGGCATCCAGGAATGCCTGACTGCCAAAAAAGTGACATATAACCGGTGGAAGTGGGGGGCTACCTCCAAAAAGGAGCATATCTCTAAGAATGCTCGGGCCTGGAGGGGGGCTGCCAGTAAAGCTAAGGCAGACATAGAGTTAGGACTAGCATCCAAGGTCAAAGATAATAAAAAGTCCTTTTTCAAATATATAGGGAGGATGAAGAAAACACCGGGAAATGTGGGGCCCCTGCAAGATCCTCTGGGCAATCTGGTGGTTGCGCCAGAGGAGAAAGCAGACCTCTTTAACCAATTCTTCACCTCTGTTTTCTTGTGTGGGGACCGAGACTTCCCCACCATGATGCAAGAC
>NW_017728949.1:70066683-70080405 GCF_001723895.1 Crocodylus porosus
GGAGGCAGAAAGGGATCTTGGAGTCATTACTGACTCTAAGATGAACATGGGCCAACAATAGGAGGTCATGGTTGGCAGGGCTAACTGGACCTTGTCGTGTATCCACAGGTGCATCTCAAGCAGGGCCAAGGAGGTGATCCTCCCCCTCTATGCAACACTGGTCAGGCCACAGCTGGATTAATTTGTCCAGTTCTGTGTGTCCCACTTCAGGAGGGATGTGGACAACATTGAGGGGGTCCAGAGGAGGGCCACCCGCATGATCCGGGGACAACAGGGCAGACCCTACAATGAGAGACTGCGGGACCTGAATCTGTTCAGCCTTCACAAGAGAAGGCTGAGAGGGGGACCTGGTGACCATCTATAAACTCACTAGGGGGGACCAGAAGGTTTTGGGAGAAACCTTGTTTCACCTAGTGCCCCTTGGCATAACAAGGAATAATGGCCATAAGTTGTTGGAGAGTAGGTTTAGACTAGACATCCGTAAGAACTACTTCATAGTCAGGGCGGCTAGGATCTGGAACCAACTTCCAAGGGAAGTGGTGCTGGCTCCTACCCTGGGGGTCTTTAAGTGGTGATGCCTATCTAGCTGGGATCATTTGAGCCCAGTTTTTTCTCCTGCCTAGGCAGGGGGTCGGAGTTTAAGATCTACAAGGTCCCTTCCGACCCTATTCTATGATTCTATGATATGATTCTCCCTATTTCTTATAATTACCAGCAAGACATGGAAGGAGAGAAAATGGGTGCCCATTGGGCAAGACTGGCACTGTCGTGGAGCCCTAGGGGCATCACTGCCATCCCTGGGGACCCAATGCCGTGACACTCTGCCATAGGTTAGGCAAACTAATCAACTCTGCTCTAAATAAGTTACTATCCTACAGTGGCATTCTTTAGCATGCAGCAATAAATGTTTAGATGCTGACAGGGTAGCAGGACACAAGGGTGCTTCAGTGCCAGCTAGCCCTGCACTGAAGCACCCTTGTGCCCCATCCAGCCCCTCTGCAGCATACTGAGCTGGGTTGGAGCAGCCCTGGGCTGGCAAGCTCTTCTCCAAGTGCCTTGCCAGCCAGGGCTGCTCTGACCCAGCTCAATGTGCTGCAATCTCTGGTGCACATTTAAACAGTGTACCCAGGAGCAATAAACTCTAGTGCAATACATGCTGGAGTTTATTGCATCCTATTACTTACATGTGTAAATGTACCCAGCATGAATTTTCTGAGAATTTTCCAGGTGAATCTGTTAAGTTTGTGTTAAAATTAAAGATCAATCCAATAAGAAATTTAGAATCTGTGTCCATCTCTTTCTTGTCCTGAATGATTTCTGTAAAGAACTAAAGAAAATAAAGATAGAAAACATTGATATAGTCCACTATATAATTATTGAACTATATTCCACAAACTATTTTAGAAGAAATTAAGTTTTGAACAGTTATTGCAGCTGTTTGGGTTATCTTAGGGCCTTGTCACATGTTTACCTGCAACAGCTGCAATCATTTTAAAGCTGGGACATATTAAACTTGGTGATTGTTCCAGCGGTGTGTCAGATTCACTTGCAACAATTGCAAGTCATTGGAATGCAGCCGACTGTTAAAGTTGGTATGTGTTATGAGATGACCCTTGCCTGAAAGGGAACAGCACCACAAGGGCACTTAACATGTGCTAAACTATTCGAACATGCCTCCACATGCATTTTAGCTATACTTAGTAAGTGTTGAGTTGACTATGTGATGCCACTTAAGCTACTGACAGAGCCAGGTCAACAGCTCAGACAACTTGTGTTTGGTGCCATTGTACAGAAATAGCTCAATCAATTAGTTCCTTTTCTCTAGAAAACTCAGACCTTTAAGCCACAAATTAAAATACAAATTAAAGGCCAAATTCACCACTACTTTTCTGCAGCTGTGCTGCTATGGTGTATGGGTATACCCAGCCTTAAAAGAAAAAAAAAAGTCTTAGGGATGATGTTTAATACCTTCAGCTCATTAGTAATATCATATGGCACCACTGTCTTTGTTTATTAAGTGATCATGTATAATATTTGAATAGTGATAGAAGAAATATTGTAACTCCAAAAAGGACATCAATAATATTATCAAATATTAGAAGCTGCAGACATTCACACTTAAGGTTACATTTAAATGAAATTAAGCATGTTGAGGTAAGAAAATGCATTCAAATAATGTAAGCTTTGCTCTCTAGTATATGCTATGAGAAGGCAGTAAAGAAGTTGGTCCAAGATTGGGTTAAAAGAAATTTTAAAGGCATTCACGCTGTGTTCCCCACATTTTCCCCTCCTGGTGTTATTTCAGGGCAGATTTAAGGCTGTTAGTGTTCCCCACATGTGCATTTCCATGCATGACAAGTTTGGATTTATTTTCAGTGGTACCTTAACTCTGATTTTTCTGGATTTCTAAATAAGTGGTTCTGATATTAATGGTTTTTACTTAAAACTTAGCTCTATTCAACTTTAGCTCTATTCAAACCTATTTATTTTTGTCTTTGAATACAGTAAATATCAAACTATTTATTATTCTTTAGTGCATAATAGAACTTAGTTTTGGAAAGCATATCACAAGGCTATCTAATTTTAAATCCTACTAGAAATGTTAATTCAAATGTACATAGACAGTATCAAATGAACTAGAAGTGGCTGAAGAAGCAACAGGTATTATTAAAGAGCAGTGTATTAGTGAAGGGACAACTGCTATACTTGGAATGGTGCAGTGTCATTGGCTTTGATTGTCTCCCTACATACACAGTTGTATACTCAGTAGGGAAGTGAACCTCCCCCTTGGCAATGTTCCACTATCCTGTTCTTCCGATGGGAAGAGTGGATGAGCTGTACAGCATTCTGCTCTAGTCTGCCAAAGGGGAAGATGAAAGATAATCAATCCTGAGTCTGTATGCTCTTTTATGTTGAGGCTCCTAGAGGTGGCTGTGGCCCGGGGGACTCCAAAGATACCTTGACTCAAAAGAGGTATATAATAAACAGAAAAAATATTAGTTAAAATATTTATGTCACAAGGCACAGATTCCCACTGTGTGCTGACAGGACTTCTGCCTTTACCGGTAGGCAGATAATTGCTTGAGTTAGGAAGAAAATTCGATTTGGGAAAATTTTACATTCAAAACTTCTGTTCTGTAATTGGTATAGACCAGTTTCTAATCACTTATACTGATAAAAGTAAGGTCTTTACCTCGCCACAGTATTGGCAATAAAGAAGGAACCTAACTTTCGCTGTTACTGGGCATGTGTAGATGAAACAAGAGCCCTAAATTGAAGTGGTGAGGTTTTTAAAAAACACCGCTTCAGTTTAGGACTGACTTAGCAGCCAACTTTCCTGCTTCTCCAGTGGAGGGGAGGGGAGAGCAAGCTGCTGGTGGGTGGAGCAGTTCGGGGGCTGGTGCTTCCCTCTGTGGCAGTGGCAGCACCCTCACCCACCAGCAGGCACCCAGCTCAGGGGGTCCCGGAAAGCACTTCAGCCGTGCAGGGAAGCACCAGGCCCCTGTGCAGCTCAGGTAGGCAGGCAGACTCCAGGGCAGGGGGAAAAAGAAAAAAAGATCAGGCTTGCCACTTTTCTGGGGCAGAGCCTGCCTTCACGGGCTGCTGCCAGGCTGCCTGCAGGGCTTCCTGCAGAGCCACGGAGCTGCATGGAGCTTAGTGCTTTACTCCGTGGCTATAGAAGCTGCGTCCCGAGTCATTTAAGGCACATTATGCCACCGAATTTCCCAGAGTGGCTGGAATTAATGCAGAATACACTGCCGAGGCATGCAAACACTGACATCATTAAAACAGTGCAAAAGCATTTACCCTCTTTAAAGTGTTGTGCACACATGCTCCTCATTTCATCTATACACGGCCACTACTGGCAGCCACATCTAAAGCACAGGGGATAAATCAGAGGTCTCCTGCCCTGTAGGCAACAATCTTCCCCTCTGTTCCACATGGGGATCGCTAACAGCCATCAAGAGAGGAAGAATGTAAATTCCCCAATTGTAGGGAATCTTTCACCTTTAAGAATGCAGCCTTCTGCAGCCTTTCACAGCCAAATGTGCAGAGGAAAGATAAGAGCTTTCATTACTCTCTGTCCACCCTAACCCAAACCCAGAGGGACACACCTGGACTGTTAAGCCTACTGACCGCTCCCCCAAGGGATAAACAGAAGCAGTATCCATAACACTATGGGAATCCCCAAATTCTTTGCATTCTAGCCCTTGCACCTTTTTATGACTGAGGCTAGATAGGGACTCTAGATCCCTTACTCCTGTTTTCTCCCCACCAAACAGGAGGAACACATCTCGGGGACTAGACCCAGCCCTTCCCCCCCCACTCTCCCCCAGCCTTCCTTTCCCTCAGTTCGACACTGACTGTACTCAGCTTCTCCCAAAAACTAAATATTTATAATGATAAAGCAATTATAGAAACAAAATAAAAAATACGCAAGCCTAACAAATGTCCAGCCATGTGTTTAAATTTCCAGACAACAGATGCGTCAAACTATCACATATCAGTAATTTAAAATAAAACAAATTGGAAGACATCTCCAAATCAAACATTAATACTGAATGCTAAATTTCCTGAATTTATAAAGGTCAATGAAATCCAAATATGTTTAGTATAGAAATGCAGAATTTACATGCTTTGCCATGTAATGGCACAATTACTATGACTCGGGAGTTTGGTGTCCATGGTCCCAAACTGGATAAAGCTGATTTTAGAGATATCCCTGTTATTTTTTTTTCCTTTTGCCTTCTCACTGGATTTCTCAAATTGCTATAAGTGACATCTGTTATTAAGAACAATTTGTGATGATGATCAGGTGATAAAATGTATTTTGAGAGGTTTTTAATTGAAGTCAAACTAATTAATTGATTTACTCCTAAATTAATAGAAAGTAAACCCTTAACTCAAACAGTAAGCATTATAATGCTGGGAAAAATAGAATGTACTCTAGACATAACAAGTCCTTAAAGCCTTCCTTTTAGTGCAAAACTCCTTAGCCTTAACTGTGCATCCATAAGCAAGGTTTTCTTGTTTTCGCTTTTTCTTCTACTCTTCATTTGTTTTCTTGCCTTATAAGTTTCAATCCTGCCAAAAGCTCTACGTTTACATCAGCTGGCTCCATGTAGACATGGGCTAGGAACAGAAGTTACACATAAACTGGTTTAAGTAATGAGAAACTGGTTTAAACCTGTAACAGAAAAGAAGTACAGTGCACATAAACTGGTTTCAAAATGGCTGGAACTCGTTTAAGATAAACCTGGTTGAATATAGTATCAGACTTAACTGATTTTAGGTCAAACCAGTCTGTCCAGACCCCTGTCTGGTTCAAGTTAAATCAGAGTCCTCCAGCATGCCCAGCCCTAGGCTGGTCTATGCTGTCCCTACAGCAGGGCAGGACTGGTCCCACTCCTCCGCTCCCTGGCATGACCAGTGATGGGGATGGGAAGCCCAACTAGCACAGCCTGGTCTGCATGATAGGGGCAGAGCAGCCCCTGCCAGAGTTTTCCCTGCTGAAGTAGAGGGGGTGGCAGGCATGGGCCAGCAGGCTTAGGTGGAGGGAGAAGGATAAAACCCACCTGTTTCCCTTCTCCCACCCATCTGCAACCCCAGGCCGCGTCCGCCCGGCTTTCCCCCCTGCTCTCTGGTTGTGCAGCTGGGGTGTGGCCAGTGCCAGCCCGGGCAGCAGCCTCATGCAAAGGGAGGGAAGTGGGGAATTAACTCCCCCATCTCCCCTCGCTCCTACCAGCATGGGGACCCCAGCCAGGGTCTGCCCAGCTTTCTGCCCCACTGGCTGCTCACTTGGCAGGGGGCGTGGCCAGAGCCAGCCCAGGGAACACTTCATTACTGCTCCCTAATTTCCTCTAATTGCCTGCTGATGGTGCACTATGAGCATGTTGCATTGCTTAGCGCTTGCTGGCTCCCTGGGATGGAAGCTGGGAGTGCCTGTTGGGACACAAGGGTGACTCCGTGCCATGGGGTTCTTCTCCAGACAGATCCCTTTAGTGTTCGGGCAGCTGCTTGTCTGTGCCAACTTTGTGCAGCCAGGAGATCTGGGGCTGGTAGGAGCCAGAGCTGCCTGCTAACTGGTAGGGGCCAGTGTCGGCTCACTGTGAGCAGGCAGCACTGGCCCCTACCAGTCCTGCTCACAGTGAGCCAACACTGGCCCCTACCAGCCCCAAGCCTCCTGGCTGCATGAACAAAGCTGGTAAACACAAGCAGCTGCCCAAGCAGCAAAGGGATCTGTTTGGAGCAGACCCCCAGGGCACAGAGTCATCCTCATCTCCCAACAAACCTCTCCCAGCTCCCGTCCCAGGGAACCAGCAAGTGCCAGGCAATCCAACGTGTTGATAACATGTCATTGGCAGATGGGTAATTCCTGAACGATCCCCTGCGAGACGGGAGAGGGGATTAGGGAGCAGTAAGGTGATACCCAGGCTGGCTCTGGCCACGTCTCCCACTGCATGAGCTGCTGGCATGGCAGAAAGCCAGGCAGGCCATGGCTAGGGTCCCTGTGCTGGTGGGAAAGAGAGGAGACTGAGGAGTATAATTCCTCCCCCAGCCCCTCTTTACCTGACGCACTGCCTGGGCTGGTGTCTGGTCATGCCCCCACCCCTCATTGGTGGCAAGCCTGCAAGGGGCTGCTCCCCCTTCCCCCTCCAGACACACACCCTGGCTGGAGTCCCTGCAAGCCAGGGTAGGGCTTTAAACCCCTCCCTAATCATACTCAGAAGCCTGCCAGGGCCTGCCCATGCCCCACCCCCGTCAGCTTCCCTCCAGCCTTACAGCTGCTGCTGAAAAGGAAGGGAGGGCTGCTTGAGCACCCCCTGGCTTCTATACTGAGCCACTGCAGGCATGTGCCTGCATTTCCAGAATCAAAAGTGAATGTCTATTCACTTGCAAATCAGTTCAAGCCACACAGGTTAGACTAGCCTGCAAAGATTGAATCAATTCAGGCTCAGACTTCTTGAATATCTGTACTTAGCTATAGCATCTGGCCAAATGCACTTCTTTACAGGGTTCAGGTCTTGGGACATTTAATCATAGGCTCTTTGAGAAAGGGACTGTCTTTTTAGTCTTACAGAGATCTTAGCACATTTTAGGGGTGTCTGTATCAAGTGTCTGCTATATTTCTTCTCACACTCCTCTGTGGCTATTGTCAAGATCTCTGTTTTAAACTTTCATGGTAGGGTTTGGCATGGGTGAGTAGAAGCGGGTAGATGGGGCATGCTCAGGTGTGTATGCCAGCAACAACAGCAGGCAGTCATGTAGCCACTTCCTATAAGGTATTACTATAAACTAAATAGTAAAAGAATTTGCAGTAAATACCAAACACAGTGATACATTGTTTGAATGTTCTAGGGCAGTGGGAACCAAACTTTTTTGCAGGCATGTTACAAATTAGCCCCATACCCTCCCTTCTTGAGTGCCACGCCAATCCCTTATCTGATCTGCTGCTCTGTTTGCTACCCTGTGCTCCCTAACTAAGCAGTAGCTTTCTGCTCCCTGTCTGATGTGATTCTTTGCTTTCTGCCCCCTGCCCTATCTGCCATTGTGCTGCATGTCCCCTCCCTAATCCAGCATTTACCAACCTTTTTCGCCCCAGGGCATACTTACCTAAAGAAAAAAGCACCGCCGCACACCGGACGCAGAGTGGCGGGGCGGGGGAGTGGGGGAGAGGGGAGGAGTGGCATGCGGCCAGTCAGACACTGACCGGGGGGGAGGGGAAAGGTGGCATGAGGCCAGTTGGACATCGATGGGGAGCGGTGGTGCGTGGCCAGCCGGACTGCGTTTTGGGCTGGAGCCATGCCCCCTGCCTGGCTGGAGCCATGCTCCCCATCTGTCTGTGTCCACAGCAGCAGCAGGTTGGGGGCGTGGCTCCAGCCCCAAATGCCACAGCACACCGGTTGGGAAATGCTGCCATAATCTGCCATGCACCACACACAGATGCTGCCTATGCCGGTTCTGGCCCCTGTGCCACAGGTTGGCCATCCCTGATCTAGAGTAAAACAACGGTCAGGGGATGAAATTAGAAGAAAGTGGCTGGAGATCAGGATTTAGGCTGACTATCAGGGAAAACTTGCAAATATATCCTTTGTTAATATGTGGAACAAGGTTTTCTAAGAAATATGGCTGGCATTGTATTTCTTGAGTTATTTAATCCTAGAGTAGACAAAGTAATGGAAAATATACTGTAGAAAGCAATACTGTACTAGCGAAAACACAGACCATGTTGGTAACTTTTCTTTTTTAACTGGCATAAGTCCATAAATTCCCTAAAGATATTTTATGTTATATTAAACAACTGGACTCAATAACTGGAAATTAAATGTAAAGATGACAGAGGGAATAATACAGACATTTTAGAAGTATTTCAAAATATAAATAGGCTACTCTGGCATTGGAGTAAGGAGAGAAAAAGGATGAGGAAATTAACTTGTCTCAAAGTTAAACTAAGCTTTAATTGCTCCTGGCCAGGTCAGCATGAGAGCTTTCACACTTTTCTTTTTTTCTCAGCTCCTCATATATTGATCCCAGGTAAACTCTTTTGCTTCATAGCAAAACAAGTTTTAGGAAGGAAAAAAGAAAGAGACGTGCACATACAGTTCTCTTTTAATCTAAATGCATGGCATGTATCTTTTTTGTAAAAATGTCTTTTTGTTGTTAACTATCAACTAGCTTACATTGGGAAAAAGCAGAAATATCTCTCATGTCAGTGCTCAAGAATTCAGTCCTTAGCCTTACCTTTTGTGGTAAATATATGGGCTTTTAAAATACGGCTGATGTGAAAACAGATTTATAGACATGTAAAATGTGGTTTATTGACCAGCAACATCCAAATAATTCTTGAATATAAAAATTTACATATTTACACACAGGCAATTTTTATTGACCTGATGGACTTAAATGGCTGAACAAGAAAGGTTAGTTATCTTCTCAGCATGTATGCTTTACAAAAGCTTGTTATTCAGCTGGTACACATATGACCTTAATTAGAGTTTTAAGGGCTTACATTCAGTACCTATGGGTATCTGGACCCTTTAAAGACGTATATGCATCAGATTTTCATTATTATGTATGAAGGATTATACATTATTATGCAGAATCATGCATGAATAAAAAAAATAGTTTTGGGAATACTAGGTTCATATCCATTCCACTAGACCACAACAGTTCTTACTGCCAAACCTCTGCTATGCATTTAGGGTACATTTTTCAAAAGCACTTGTGTAACTTGGGAAGAAGTCAGTAGCGATGCCAAGGACCAGATTCTCAAAGCTATTTAGTTTCTAATGACAGGTTTCTAGTTAGATGTCGGAAGGGCCTAGGCAGGTTATGTGCCCAAGTCACTTCTGAAAAACAGACTCTTTCACTTTAACTGTACTTCAGGTTCTCCTTCCTCAATTTAGGTTATTAGTTAATAAAACTTTTAGCACATTTTTGTGTGTAGATCTCAAAGCACTTTACAAAGCAAGGCAAACATTAAGATGCACAGAGGTTACATGGCTTGCTTAGGAAGGCAAGCAGTGCATTTTGATCTAATGGATTAGGCATAGGCATCAAATTAGAATATGTTGCTTCGGTACCACTCTATTAGCCACCTATTTCATTTTTTTAAAGATTCTACAACCTTCCTGTTCCGTAGGTATGTATCTGTTCAATGTAAATTATACGATGCATCTCTTTCACAAGGCTAGAACATCTGAATTTAGGTAACATTTAGAACTCAGTGGACATGTCTACACGTTCATTAATGCACTTTTGCTACTGCACATTAAATTTAGTACTTCTAATGTAAAGTACTAAATAAATGTGCATTAGGTTCCTCTAATGTGAAGCAACAAAGGCACATGCTCTTTTAGTGATGCTTAATGTGCAGCAGCCTAATTTTACTGCACATAAATATGGTTTTTGACATGACACTCAGGTGCACATTAATTTATGCAGAAGAGACACAGGTTAACAGAGATATGGGAGACGGAAAATTGTCTCAGGGATCTTGGCTCTGCATTTCCATACTGCCCAAATACAAATTTTAATTGCAGACTTAACTTGGACTGTTCTAGCTTTCAAGACATTTGTGTTTGTGGGGAGTCTTGTGACACTAGAGGATTCTACTGATGTTCTTAACGTTAAATCCGAAGTATTAATCTATAAACATAAATGACCTAACTTTCTTTCTGAGTTTATCTAAACGAAAGCTTTGTTACCTAGTCCTACTAGATGTTCCTAAATAAATAATCACTTGTCCTTCCTCAAATACACCTTAAAAGTTACTTAACTGCTTTAAATTTTCTGTAAAGTTATTCCCGTTTAGGTGTACACGAGGCCTGGTAATGGTTTTCCAAATGATGATGTTTATGGCTAGGTTAGAAATTATTATTTTTTTAAATAGTAATGCTGACACAAGTTTAACTATTGGGACTAACAAGTGCTGCTATAATTCTTTTAAAACTATTACTCTGGAAGGCTTCAGGGGAAAAAAAACAAAGTTCCCTTTTACTTTTATTTGTCTATAAATGTAAAACAATGAAATGAAGTGTAAGTACTCTCCCATTTCTACAGGGATAAAGAAAAAATATCAGACTTTGGTTCAAAAGCAGCATACGTTCCTTTGTGGTTGATTTTCTTTTCTTTCTGATTTTCAATGCATTTTAACTTAGGGACTTATGCAAATACTGTGAAATAAATACACATTTTTAAGCAGCAAATATAAGTGGGGGAATATAATGAAATGTTATGAAGTTTAGAAAAAATATGCTGAATTTCAGGAAAACTTCCCAGCAGCAAGATTTGCTAGAATGAAAAATAATATCTCACATGCAATGTGGAAACTCCATCACTTAAAACCCTGAATTAAAAAATTTTGGCATATGTACTTAGGAAACAATTCAGTGATGACAAAGGATAGGCTAGATAACCCTAATACATGAGGTCTTTTCCACTTTCAGTATGTACAATTCCATTTTCCATAAAAATATAATTAACGTGGCACTGAAAAATTACTTCACAATTCAGCATCTAACTGACATAATACTCAACATAAGCCAAAAGTAAGTATTAGCCATAATCTGTAGTAGCACTTTTTTTTGCCTTGTTGCTATTTATCCAATAACTGCCCAGATGAGTATTGATTGCACATAGCAAATTATCGTTTTGATGTATATTGACTGGCGTGGTACAGAGTAAACTGATTTATAAATTCAAAGAGTAATGAGTTAGCAAATTTAGTAATCTTATACAGTGGCGTGCATTCTTTTATTTAACATACTTGAATATACAGAGTAATGCAGGAAGTAGGTATGTGCAGATAAATCTATGCACCCTGATATTAGTAAAGAAAAATACAGCAAAGTATTAGAAGCGCAACTCATACATACTGTAAACAAATGGATATGGCGCACAAATATCTGCCTAGCACTATTTAACCAAGTGGAATGTGAAACCTGTCAGAATCACTAGTGTTTCTCCAAGCTGTAAAGTTCCCCTAATATTTGCACATAAGGCATGCGTATGCATAACATACACCCGCATCTACTTGTCTTAGTAAAACAAATATCAACTTTGAATTGGAGCTGGTTTGAAATGAGTTTAAACTTCCTTAAGAATCTGGCATTCTCACTGGTACTATAATCTTCTTGCATTCTAGCACCTCTGTTCCCTTTAAAAATGAAAATTACCTAGTTAATGACAAAGGTTTGCTGATTATACAGAATTTCTTAGAAGCATTTTGTTATATTGTAACTCTAAAAATTGTATTCTTCTGCGTGAGCTGTAAGATTGAACCTCTTGTGTAGTATTAGTATTTTTATGCTGATCTTTAGTTTTCAAAAGAGAGGTAAGACCTAATAAAATACAACTAACACCAGCTTGTTAATACTGTCCTAATTAGATTCCAAGAAGCTATTAGTCATTGGAAAATTGACCACCAAGCCAAACAGTAGCACAGGGACACCTATTCTATACTTGGCCATGGAAACCAAACGTTTACAAATGCCAGTTTGGGATTCTGTTCATAAGAAACTGTAGCTTAGTTATGGTTAGCTTAGTTATTCACAGTAACTGAATACAAAGGTTAAAGGAACGTGGTGGTATAAGTAGCACGGAAGAACGTATTGGCACAGTTATTTTTTATATATCTCCACAATGTATTCAGTTTAAAGCACGCCCTTAAATTATGCTTAAAAATCAAAGACAGCCTCATTTTGTTCTGATTTAGGTTCTTAGTAAGTTTTTAGTAAACACTATAGGGCCAAGTGCCTCTAAAACGTCACTTGCTTATGATGTAAATAAAAAAAACAGAAAAATGAACCCCACCCCCCAGTTATATGGATTATATCATCTGAGAATAGGTATTAACTGAGTAAGATTTCAGTAACATCAAAGAAAGCACCTTTTGATTCTCTCAAAGTGATGAGCCTTCACACAAACCATTGTAAGAATGCAGCAAATAAGTTTGCAACAACGTCCATAATCATGTGCAACACAAATGCTGTCTGCTGGGATAAGGTTTAATCACTTTCTTTGATATTTGGTTTAAAATAAAAGAAGACGAAAAAGAAAAGGGCATGGTGAGCTGTGCGGAGGGAAGTGTTTCAATTTACTTCTCTCCAGCTCAGCAACTTTGTAATCCATTTACTGCTTTCCATTCACATCCCTAACCCCTGTGTGTTGTTTAGCTGGAAACTGTGCTGTAAGAATGTGAAGAATGTAAACAGCCTTTTATTGTCCAAAAGGAGAGCAGTGTGAAAGAAATGTGTGCCTTATCGCAGGGCTGCAGCTCCGTGCTTCATTGCTATGATAAAGTGCTGGAGCAAAAAAACATTACAAGACGAGCACAATCCAAAAACGGATTAGAATTTGACATAAGCTTCCTCAAAAACTAATCAATCAACTCATGCTGTAATACTAGAATCCAGTTCTTAAGGAGGGTGTTTAATCCCTTCAAGGTTTATTACACATTCCCTATTGACTGCAGTGACAAACTTGCAGATCCAAGGCAGCTGAGGAGGAGAAGCAGAACTTCTGGAGCATGAACGAGGGAGAATTACGGAGCAGCTCCTGAAAAGGCAGCGTTTGGGGATGCAATTAGCATAACACGAGGCTAGGTAAGGCTGGCGAACTCCTGTCAACCGTTTTCTGTTTCTCTTACCTCCCTAGCCTGAAAAAAACAGGTTGTTGATTTCCTACCATTCATGTCCCAAGAGCATGGTTCATTTTTTTTTTTTTAATTTCTATGTTCTAGACATCCCGCACGCAGAGTGCGCCCTGCTTGAATCCATCCTTTGTCCTGTCACATTTGATACCGAAGTCCCCTCCACGCCCTGCTCCGCTTGCTGTAGCGGGGACCGGACTGTCCTCCACACAGGTGTCTATTTCTGCCCCCCGGTTAAAACGCAAACACACACCCAACTTACAGAAAGCCCCGTGCCGACTCTAGCAACAAACTCCACCCCTGCATCACGGTCATTTAAAGCACCACAAGAGCTTTAAAACATGAAAATAGGTGTCTATGTTCCGCGCGGTGCTGCGGAGCCGCGGCCCGGCCGGCGCCGCGGGGCTCGAGGCGCCCCAGCCCCGGGGGCGTTCAGCCCGCAGCCGCGCTCGGCAACTCGGAGCAAAGCCCGCCGAAGTCGGGAGGCGAAGCCGGCCCCCCGCGCCGACAGCTCGCCCGGCGCGGCTCGTGAGGAAAGTTGCCCCGAGCCAGCCTGGAGCCGCGCGCCC
>NW_017728949.1:70080626-70090501 GCF_001723895.1 Crocodylus porosus
CAACCCCTTCCCCCTCCTCCCGCAGCTCCGAAAGTCCCTCCCTCCTCCCGCGGCCCCGCGGGGGACGAGGAGCAAGGCTCCTGCCTTCCGTGCCGCTCCCTCATCGCCTCCTTTTTCGGTTTCCCTGCCACGTTGCCGGAGCACAGCCCTGCCTGCAGCTCCAGCTCGCTTCTGGAGACCGGGGGCGCCTGTGGGCGAGCCCCCCCCGCCCCCTGGTTTCTAGGGTGGCAGGCCCTCAGAAGCAGGGCTAGCAAACGGAGGTTTCCCTCGGCCCCGGGGGATGCGAGAGGCCCGGCAAGACTGGGTGGCCAGGCGCTCACGCAGCTCCACGGGGCCGGGGAGGCCGGGGGCAGGTGGCTGCACCAGTGGTCCCAGCACAGACAAGGTCCATCCTCTCGAGACACCCTTCCCACTTTCTCCACCGGGCCAGCGCGCACAGCCAGCGGTGGTGAACTGCTGGAGAAGTCGCCTCTGGGAGCCAGGACAGGGCCTACAAAGGGAGGGCGAGGGCACCTTGTTCACACAGGTCTTCAGCCTTCAGGGGAAAAAAGCCCGTGTTACAGGGGGCAGCAGGATCCAGTGAGCGGGCAGCGGGACACAAGTGGGGCAAGGGTGTCTGTGCTCAAAAGTTCGCAAAGAACAGTTTTCCCAACAATGTAGTTGGGCTAATCAAAGATATCACATCTACCCAAAGAACGTCTTGCTGCCCGTCTTGCTGGGATCATTTGATCCCTGCAGTCTTTCCTGCCCCCGTGCTGGGGGGCCGGACCCGATGATCTGAAACTATTTCACCTTGTCTGGTGGACCAATCTGTAAAGGACAGCGGGTAGGAACCGATGCTACACAACCCACGTGCCCCCAAGTAAGGGCTCCCCACCCCTCCTCCATGCCCCCAAAGGAAGGGCTCTTTAATTTATCCCTGAACAGAAGAAATAACAGTTTAAGAACCCAGCCCTTCCGCGCTGCAGGGACATGAGCTGGCAGTGCCTTTATTTTTAATTGATGCTTTTGTTTTAGGCTTGGCAGTGCCACATTTTTCTAATCGGTGATTTGCATGTGATATGATATGTGACCTCTGCTACAAGGCTGGAGTTGGGATGAAGGCAGTGGTTTCATTTTTCAAACCCTGCCTGTCATTTGCAGATTAGTTTCCGCCTAATTCTCTGTTGCCTTGTCTCCTCTCATTACTCAGGTGCATGTTCCAGTTACATTCTGAACAGCCCAATATTTTCAAGTTTTAAAAATCCTCAGGAAAAAAAAACCAAAAAAACCAAAACAGCCTTGAAAATCCTTTTATTATACGTGAGGGCAGGCAGGATCTTATCAGGTAATGACTGCAATAAGTGTAGTTGTATCCCTCAGGTCCTCAGCCTGGTCCTCTGGAGTTGTATCCTAGACCGAATTGTGTTCTGGGCATCAATCTCACTTACTCATTTGGGTCTTAACACACACCAGATCCATGTAAACAAGCAGCAAAAGATTAACTCGTCAACTCTAAAATGAGTGGAATGAATTTATTTTCTTCATTATTACAAGAACACACAAAAGAAATATTCCAAACAAACACTCTCAAAAAGGCTTGTTGAGATGATATTTTAAAATTCAGTCAGGATGCGAATATCATGTTTATGACAGATGCAGAATATTTTCATTTTTTCCCCCCATTGTATGCTCATTTTAGCAGATCTCCAATGTGTTTGTATATGTTTTTAAAATACGGAATAGTCAACTTAAACGATAGGTAACCTAATAGGTAATCTAAGTATTAGGATTTGAACCTGAAAATTATTTCCACATTCTGAGTTTAAATAAATAATACTGCATATTTGTTTGGGGATTTTGAATGCTAGTTTCACCACACTGAAATTATATTTAGGCACAGACAAATAAAAAAAAAAAAAAAGTTAAATTATCTAGTAAATTGATTAACAATGAGACAGCACCTATTTCTAGCCTGGCAATGGCTCATATACGCAGCATCCTATTCCCCCATGAGCTAGATAGGTGTGAATTTGCCCAGTGGCTATCAGAACAGGGATGAAAAGGACGGTCTCTCTTCACTGAATAAATGGAAACATCAGGAGCGCTATCTACTGCTCAAAGGCAGTACTACCAGCAAGTACAATGCAAAAATTTTATTTCCACATGAGGGTTACATTATGCAGGAGGGTGAAAAGAATGTTATGCAATTAGTTAGAATTACAAAGACTAAACTCAGATGAAGTATTTAGATAGATCTTTTTAGAGGAAAAGCTGTGTGCTATAAATTCAAGGAAAGCTGAATTTCTGTAATTGGCTTTTAATGGAACAATAGAATTTAAAGTACTGTAGTTCTATCCTATTAAATACAAACAGACTCAATTTAAATGACATTAACTTTGTCACACAAGCTATGAGAAGCTCGCCTTAAATCATAATCTCCTAAATTAACAGGCAGTAAATGTTTATAAAGCGCTTTTAAGATGAAACTACTATACACAGCAAGTATTAAGTGTTATTTATATTGCTTCCCAGAAAATTCAGTCTGGTGTTAGTTAAGAACAGCAAGCAAGGTCTCAGCTTTGCATTCCTTTGCTTCGGTGTGTTAACGTTATATTTAAACGTTATTTGAAGGCATAGGTGTTAATATTCTGATTGGGCTTTAAAGAAAATACAACAACAAAGGTTATATCCAACACTAAAACATTCATGTATTCCAGGGAGCAATCCTCTCCTGGCTAACTGATAGAGACAATTTGGTAGTGGACTATCCAGAGTAGGATTTATGGACCTAAATCATCTCCACTCCAACTATCAGGTGAGGACAAAGCTGATTAACTGCTCATTTCTAGCTTTAGTAAAACACTCAGTAGTTGTTTTGTTTCTCCATCAAGGATCACAAGCAACTAGAACATGTATTTAACCCTAAACCAATCAGTACTTGAAGAGTGAGATTGTGACAGTCTCAAAATGCATTTCTTTTGGTTTTAAAATATTGGTCTCAGCCTTATCCCATTTTCCCACTCTGCTTCCTAATGTTAGGAATACAAGCCTGGAAGTCAGCAAGTTCAGTCCCTGCTTGTAGCTAGAACAGTAGATAAAAATGGATTTACATCTTAAAACTAGTCAGGGACAGTAAAGTAACTGGGGGAATAGAGGGCAACTGGGGTAGCAGCGCTAAGCACTGCCTTTGGCGCGGGAGGGAGGAGGGAGAGGTGCACAATAGTTGCTGTCACAACTGGCAGCTGGTTGCACTGTTGCAGCCTCTGAGATTGATATATAAGCTTTCCCTTCTTTGTTGTTTCCAATTGAGGAACTTCCAGTTTAAAGTAGAAATACTTGTTATTGATCCCTAACTGCATGACATTGCCATTTGTGCTGTTTCTGCTATTCCTGTTCTGAAAATTATTCGTTTCTCTCTGTATGATCTTCCAGTCATCCTCTAATAATTGCTTCAAATTTGATATTGTTGGTATGCTTCCATAATTGGGCCTCCACCCGATTACTGTGGGGGAGAGGGAGCCCCCGGGTCAGATGGCCAGGGCCAGCCCCAGTGCCAGCCTCAGCCCCTCCAATAGGCTCGCAAAGGGGACTTCAGTAAAGTGGCCACTTATGCCAGGTGCAGGCAGTGGTTGACAGGACTGTGATGGAAATAGTGGGTCAGGTGGCTCTGGGAGAGGCTCATAAACCCAGGGCCTGACCCAGAGGATGGAGTTTGGCTGTAGGAGCAGAGCTTCAGGGAGGATCCAGTGTGAGCTGCTGGCAGAGAAAGGCTGTGAGCTGTAGGGGAGCCAGAGAAGACCCTGCACCATGGGCAGAAACAGACTAGTGCTATTGAAGAGTAAGATTAACCCCAGGCAGGGAGCTTCTTGTTGTGAGAGCTGATGTTCATGGTTTGCATTTAAACTGGAGGATTGGTTGTGGCTGTAAGGGGAGGATTAACAGCCACTGGGGTCCTGCAGGGGCACACAACAAAGAGCACTTCCAGGGCCTGAAGCCTAGTGGGCTGTATGAAGGCAAAAACCCAAACACTGCAGACAGGATAGTTGTGTATCACAGGACTAAGTACCTGGCAGCAAAGACTGCAAGCCATGAGCCTATGAAGGTGAGACCAGGGGGCCAAGGGGCTCAGAGCCCATAAGGGGCAAGCTGGGGTCTGAGAGCCTGACATCTTGGTGTAGTGGACCTTGGGCACTTCAGTGAGACTGAAGTGGGCCATGGCTAGGGAGGGCCTCAGTTCAGACAAATTTTCCCAAACTCACTTTTTACGTTCTAGGTGCAGCCTCCCTATTAAATTATAACATCAAGGTGTGGCAGGAAAGAAACGCCTCTTAACCTCCTTCTGAGATTCCAGAGGAGATAAAGAGGTAGGGTCCAGGTGGTGGTCAGGAGTGGAGACTTTGCTGCTCCAGTGCTGTGTACATTACAAGTGGTGTATTAGCTGGGAAGTGTGATTAGTAGGTGATTCAGTTTGCTGTACCAATTGTAAAGGACCCTTGGACCCAAACATGAGCCATCAAGCTCAGCAATGTAAAAGCATGGAAATGGAACAGTTGTTATGGCTGCTAGCCCATTAACAAGCTATGGCTAATGAAGCAGGAAGAGAAGATAAAGGATACAATATATTTGCAGTTTCACCACACTGAAACTCTGCAAATGCTAGTCCTGGAAAACTGGAAAGAAATGTGAAAAGCATTCATATGTAACACAGGGGGTCTGGGAATCAGGCTCCCCCTGTTCACTTTAGTGAAAATAACTAAAGAGAGGATGACCTGGAGGCATTTGAAAGGTATGCCATAGTCTACCAGTGGGAGAAACAAACATGGGCCCTGGGTCTAGGAATGTTGCTAGCTGGAGAAGCCTAAGCTACCTATTGGGCTTTGCCTAGGGAGGAAGCTGCCAACGATGGTGAAGTGAAAGAGGCCATGTTGAGATTAGAAATGTATGAGGAGACCCACAGGCAGCAGTTCTGGGCAAAAAAAAGGGACAGATGTCCTCAGCCCTAGTGGACTAGGCCAGCTCCTCTGTGCTGTGTTCCAAAGAAAGGTCACTGGAGGGACTACTGGAACAGGTAGTCCTAGAACAGTTTGTCTGGGACCTTGAAGTTTTGTCTAGAACCTAGAAGGGTCAAGGACTGGATAAACAGTTACCAACCCCAGACCCTGGAGCAAGCAATCAGGTTAGTGGAAAACGTTGTAATGGCAGAAAATGAATTGGGTCAGGAACAGAGGAGCCAAGGTAGCTAAGCTAGGGGGAGACTTTGACTGGAGTGAAAAGAGGTCATGGATAAAAAGCTGCTTATGCTAGGCAGCCCTAGGTGGGCATGTTTGCAGTGTGGCCATCTGGATTGTTTCACCTGGAGCTGCCCCCGGGGTGGACAGGATAAAGTCAGGTCCATGAATCTGGTGGAGAATGTGGGAGGCAAGATGGAACCCTCTACTGTAGACTAGATGGCTCCTTAGAGCAAGGAGGATCCAAGATATGTGATGGGGCCTGCCTCATAGCAGAGCCTTAGGTGAAGGGGAAGCAGGTCCTGGCCGTCAGATTCTGAATCTGAGCAAACCTTGGTATAACAGAGGCTGTTGGTGGGGTGGGGGTGGGGGCAGGACAGGTGATAGATCAATGAACACTGGTGTGCCTACACAGCAAGCCAGAAAGTTATGATTGGGTGAATGTGTGCATGACTATAGCAGGACATACCCACATCTTGTTGGTGTGTGTGGCTTGTAAGCTGCCTTACCCCATGCTTCTGGGCTAGGACTGGCCACTATTCCATGAACTATTAACTGAGGTAATAAAAGGGAGGCCCTATGCTCATAGGTGATGTGTAAGGCAGGCATGGGGGGGGGCATGTGCCCCCCCGAAGATTGGTTGCTGCCAGCTTCTGCAGGCACTCACCGCTCACCACCCCACCCTACCCCACCACCAACATGGCCCCTCATGCCACCCCATGCCCTGCCACCGACACTGCCGCTGGCTCACCAGGCTGGGGAGTAGGAGACTGGGGCCTCAGTGACCCTAGGCCTATCAGATGCCCAATGAACTCAGCTGGGGCAGAGAGAGTGTGGGAGTTCCTCAAGGTCTTTATGGAAGAGCTTGAGATTGCCTGGCTAATCAAACAACAGAGAGGTGACTCCTAACAATCATAAGGGAAGGCTGGAGGTGGCTCTAGGGACTGGTGAAAGAGGAGATGCATCAAATGTTGGATCAGGGCATTGTTCAAATAAATGTGAAGCGAGTGGCAAAGCTTCTCAGTGATGATCCCAAAGATCTGTCAAACAATGCACCCCTGCCTGGATTTCCAAAAAATAAACAAGATAGCAAAATAGGGTATCTATATCATCAAATGCCTCAGATTGAAGATCTGATTGAAAGCATCATTACCACTTTCTCCTTCGAGCTTTATATATTACTTAGGGCAGGGTAACCTGCCTCTAACTTCCTGGATCACACAGTTTTCTTTTTCTTGAAGAAAGAATGCACTTGCCATTCTCCAAACATATCAGTCCACAGATTCATTAACCATCCTTGTTACTAGACCTGTAATTTCATGTGTCATTTCTTACAGAGCTTATTCCATTCCTCCTGTTTAAGCACATTGAACATTTTGAGTTTTGCTTCCACTTTAGATTTAGTAATTTCCTTTTACTTGCTTCCATTACTATTAACTATCCTGCCATTGCTACCTTGTTCTAATTTTCAATATGGCTAATAATATAGAACAAGGTGTTTAGTTAGTTTGGGGTATGTATACAAATCATTTTTAAGTGTTAATCTAGCCTCACCAGACAGTAGTCCCACATTTTCTTTCCTTGTTCTTTTTTTATTTATAAAACTGAATAACCTTTTGCTGTTTGTTTTAATTTCCTTTGGAAGGCTTAACCCAGCTTGACTTCTGGCACTTCTCACTTTATCCCTACATTTTGTGACCCCTCAGATTTAGCTTTTTGTTGATCAATTCTTTTTTTTCCCCCATTGCTTTTAGACTTTCTGTTTTTAACCACTTTTGATGAGTTTATTCACCCAGTTAGGAGAGTAATAGTAGTGGAGGTCTCTAAACCTAATTTGAGATTCTAGTTAAGCTTAGATTTTTTGTATTGTGAAGATATGACCTCCCCAGGGATGGCCTGTTGTCCCTAGAGCACCATGATCATGCCTGCTCCGCCCAATGAGCACCTACTAATCTTGCCAGCCACGTCTTGCTGGTTTAGATGATGAATCAGGAGGCTGACCTTGAGTTGCTGCTTGGTCACAGTTCTGACAGACTCCGCTAAACCTTGTGGGTTGTTGGACCCGTTATTGGGTCCCACACTCAAAAGGTGTCTTATGATACCCTCAAGCCTTATGGGTTAGATATGTGGCTCCAAAACCTTCCCTTTACCATACCCCATGCCTTGCAGGTGGCAATTAAACATTTTCCCTTTCTATGAGACCTCCATCTAGATAGGGCACAACAACAGGAGGCCAATCTGGTGCTGGGCTCTCCACACTGTAGTGTGCCCCAGTGAGGCCACCTCCTCCCCAACAGCCTCAGCCTGGTCCACTGGTTTAAATAACAACATAGAACACAAGCCACTGGGCTACAACACAGCAATAACACAGGGTCCACACTCTATCCCTCTCTCAGCTTAATGGGCCTCCTCCCCACCAGCACTTATGAGCTCCTATAGCCTCTTAAACCTACCAGAAGCAGAACAGGCAGTCAAGCATCTCCAAGTAGCTTTCTCCAAGAGAGATCCTTCCCCTTTGTCTGCTGCCAGACAACTAACCCTCTAGTCCCAACCCTGGGGGTTATATGTGCCCAGGGCCCTGCCTTCTTCTGGTGAACTGACCAGATGCAGGTGCAGGCTAATTTCCTCAGCCTGCTGCCCCAGTAACCTGCACCTGTGGGGTTTCTGCTTGGCTGCTAGGGCCCTCTCTCTAGGCCGTTTCTGCCCTTAATGAAGCAGGCACCTTAATGCCCTGCGACATGCATCCATATCCAAATGTATGACTCCAGACTCACAAAGCAAGTTTTATTTTCCCAGCTCAGTCAAAGCATATGTTCAAGGGAAAGGCAGAGAAAGTGCTTTAAGGATGTCCTCAAGGCCAACTGAAAAATGTAACATCAACTTGTGGGAGACTATCGGCAAGGACCACTGCAAATGGAGGAAGAATTTGTTGCAAGGGTGTCAGTACTTGAAACCTTATGGCGATAACATGAGATGGAAAAGCAGGAGCGGCAGATACAAATTGTTGCAGACCAAATTCAGAATCTGGAGGTACCCACCCTGGATTCTTGAGTTGAAGCAGACTCTATTGATCCTGGGTCAACGTTGTAAGCCATCTTTAGACCCACAGATAAGACAATCATGAAAGACAATCAACTTTGACTAAGGGATTGTTGAAGATGTGATTTTTGCATTTTAAACTTTAAAAAAATCCAAGCCTCCTCCACATTCAAATCCTTGAATTCTCCACTCCAGTTAACTTCCTTAACAACTCCACTTATTTTCTCCAAAATTTCCATGAAAAATTGAGAAACTTTGTTGCAGACATACCTTTGTTTATCTTTCCATTCAATTTAAACTGAATAACCTTGGATCAAGTGATCACAAATTGACTTTTTATGGTCACTTCTTCTGTTATGTCCTTGATATTTCCCAAAACCAAGTGTAAAATAGCAGCTGTTTTGGGTTCAGATAAAGACCTTCTCAGCTGTTATTTCCAGGAGTATCTGGAACTTACCATTATTACAAAAACTATTCTCCAATCTATATCTGGAAAGTAGAAATCTCCTGTTAGCATTTATATCTCTAATTCATAGATTCATAGATTGTAGAGTCAAAAGGGACCACAGAGGATCATCGTGTCCAACCCCCTGCCCCTCACAGGAAAGAGGACTGAGGTCAGATGACCCCAGCCAGGTGACTATCTAGCCACCTCTTGAGGACCTCCAAGTTAGATGATAGTACCACCTCTCTTGGAAGCTCATTCCAGATTCTGGCCACCCTTATTGTAAAAAAATTCTTCCTAATGTCTAACCTGAATCTACTCTCCACTAGTTTGTATTCATTATTCCTAGTTACTCCTAGGGGCACTCTGGTAAATTGTGCTTCTCCAATTCCCTGTTGTCCTCCCTTCATAAACTTATAGGTGGCTACAAGGTCTCCCCTCAGCTGTCTCTTGTGAAGGCTGAAGAGATTCAGATCCCTCAATCTCCCCTCACAGGATCTTTCATGGAGGCCACTAATCATGTGAGTGGCCCTCCTCTGAACCGACTCCAGATTTTCCACGTCCCTCTTGAAATGTGGCCCCCAAAACTGGACGGAGTACTCCAACTGTGGCCTGACCAATGCTGCAAAGAGGGGGAGCATCACCTCCCTCCATCTGTTAGTCATGCATCTGCTAATGGACAATAAGGTGTGATTGGCCTTGTTAATGGCCTCATTACACCACCAGCTTATGTTCATCTTGGAGTCAGTTATGACTCCAAGATCCCTCTCAGCCACTGAGCTGCTGAGAAGGTCTTCCCCCAACCTATAGGTGTACTGGGGATTCTTCCTCCCTAGGTGGAGTACCTTGCATTTATCTTCCATAGATTTCATGGACATTAGGGCTGGAAGGGACCTCAGGAGATCATCGAGTCCAGCCCCCGCCCAAAGGGCAGGAAGACAGCTGGGGTCATAGACTCCCAGCAAGATAAGCATCCAATTTACTCTTGAAGGTGCTCAATGTAGGTGCTTGAACCACCTCCGCTGGCAGACTGTTCCACACCTTGGGGGCTTGGACAGTAAAGAAGTTCTTCCTTATGCCGAGCCTGAAACGGTCTTGCAGTAGTTTATGACCGTTACAGCTCATCATCCCTTGGGGCGCTCTGGTGAACAAATGTTCCCCCAGATCCTGGTGGTCACCCC
>NW_017728949.1:70090601-70112837 GCF_001723895.1 Crocodylus porosus
TGGTCGCTGTCACCCAGCTTCCCATCGATCACTAGGTCGCCGATTAGGTCATCCCCAGTAGCCAGTACCAGGTCGAGCAGCGCTTTGCCTCTCGTTGGCCCATAGACTTCTTGAGTCCAGTAGAAGTCATCCATGCATGAGAGGAAGCTTTGCAACCACTCAATTTTTGCTGAATGATCCTCCCATGAGATGTCCGGGTAATTGAAGTCACCCATGACAACCATGGTCCTGGAGCATGCGGCCTCAGCCAGTTCCTGGGTAAACTCCTGGTCAAGCTCAGGACTTTGGGTGGGAGGTCCGTAGTAGACTCCCACTGTTGTGTCCCCTGTGCCATGTTCCCCACGGATTTTAACCCAGAGGGTCTCCAGCTGTCCACCCTGGCCGCCAAGATCAGCTTGCAGGGACGTGTAGCTTTCCTTAACATAGAGAGCTACAGCCCCACCCCTTTTAGCTACACGATCTTTGTTGAATTGCATCCTATTTCATTCTGCCCTTTGATCCAACTGTCCAGATCAGCCTGTCACTGCTCCCTTCCCTCTGGTGTGTTAACTTTGCTCCATAACTTGGTATCATCTGTGAACTTGGAGAGGGTACTCTCCACACCCTCATCCAAATTGCTGATGAAGATATTAAATAACACCAGTCCAAGGACATTACAGAGATCTCTATCCATATCCAAACCCAATCACACAGGCTCATAGGAGACCCCCCGTTTCAAGCCCACTGGTGCTTCCTTAATCATCTTCTGAAAGTGGATTTGACTGAAATGGATTGTGTTTTAATTATGCTATCTCTTCATAGTTCTGTAGTCTTTAACATTAACACACAGTGGGCATGTTTATACATTCAGTAATGTGCTTTAGGTTATTACGCATTAAATCTAGTACTTAGGAGTGTCTATACATGAGTGTGGTGGCTGCTTCAATGTATTGGAATTCCAGCGTGTTGGAGCATGGCAATTGGTGTGCTCCAAAAGCCTCCTGTGCCTTATGTATCAGTGTTCCTCTACTTAAAAATGGTGGTGGGAGCACTTTAATTAAAGCTTATTTTGGAGATACTCTAATTAAAATGCCACCCTCCCACTTACAAAGCATATGTAAAAGTGCCCTCCATTGTGAGGAACTAGAAAAATGCACATTAGCTTATTTTAATGTGTTTAAGCTGAAGAGCACGATTTTTTGTGATGCTTTAATGTGCATTAAAATAGGCTAATGCACATTGAAGTGCACATGTAGATGTGCCTAGCATTGCCCAACCACCTTTAGATTTATTTTTCTCTTTCCCAAACAATACATACTCTTTTAAATTGCTGTCCAAGTTATGATAACTATTCCACACAATTCTCTTATCCCAGTTATATATCTCATTTAAAACCTCAGACCAGTAGTTCTAGTTTACCCCATATTGTTTCCAAAACTCTTTACATCAGTATACAAACATCTTAGTAATTTCTCAGTGGTGACATCCATTTTCCTACAGCTGTCATCTATAGTAGTACTTTCTTTCTCTTTGTTTTTCATCCTTCTACCTTCTGGCATTCCTTTATCCAGTATAATATCCTCATTTGCCTTATTTTGAATATGGCAATTATTAAGCTGTCTTTAATTAGACCTCCTAACTCATGAAAACAACAAACTGTCTTATCCATACTAGAATTTTTATCTCAAGTGAGCGGTTGTTATCTTCATTTAGCTATCTTGAGTTAAGAACACACTATTTATTTTCCCAAGGAGGGCCCAGTGTGTGTGCATTGTGCTTCCTTCTAGTGACTAGTCTAGTAGAGAATGATGGTCTACTATTACCAGCTAATAGGATTACTCCTTTAGCTGAAGTGATAGAGGTCTGTGGTGCAGCACTGACAAGCCTAAACTTATGCCCTGTTGTTCATTACATGTTCAGATTTAAAGCCCAATTTTAAAAGATATTGGATGCTTCCTGGGTGATATTGGTAGTCCTTAGCTTCCTTTTATTTCAAAATTAGCTGAGGACACTTAATGCCTTACAGCAGGGGTGCTCAACTTCTGACCTGTGGGCCAAATGCTACTTGTTGAGCCTTGAAATCTGGCCCGTGGGGCTCCCCAAGGGTGGAGAAATCTGGCAGAGGGGAAGCAATGCTGCCGCCTCCATGCTGCCACAATCTGAAGCCCTGAGCAGTGTGCTGAAGCTGGGTCACAACCTTCCCCCTGCACAGCCAGATCAGGTCCAGGCCATTCCCCCTTCCCTCTGTGGGGCTGGGCCACACTCCCAGCCAGGCTGGGGCTGGACCATGCCCCCTTCCTCCTGTGCAGTCAGGTCATACCCTTTCCCACCCAAGGAGCCAGATTAGAGCTTAGTCATGCACATTCCCAAACCCACTCCCTCCCCATGGGGCCAGGTTGGGGCCAGGCCAAGCTTCTTTCCCCTACATGGTTGGATCAGGGCTGGGCTGCCCCCCACTGCCCCTCTGCGTGGCCACTTGGGGCCCCACTGTGCCTGTCCCAGGCTCTGGATTGGGTCCACTACCTAGATCCAGACCATGGAGGGTTCAGGAACTCCCCATTCAGCCCACTGGATGAAAAGGTTGAGCACCGCTGCCTTACAGAATCAAGCCTTAACTTGTAAAAATGAAAATTAAACCTTGTGCTTGAGAAACGTTTTAAATAAATTGTACATTGCCGATAAATCTTGAACTCCTTTTAAAAAAGAGAAGATAAAACTTGCCTGTGATTTCAAATCTATAACCCAGATCAAATTTTATGGGCAAATAAAAACCTTTGAAAACAGAGGATTCATAATAGATGTGCTGCCACAACTTTAAATAGCATGGTGCTAATAGATTACTAATTAAGTAAGGTGCATGCAATAATGGTAATCAATACATTAAAAAATTCTTATGAACATGTAAGACTTAAGAAGAAGAAGGTATATTCAAGTAATTAGCAATTCACTAGTCAAATCCAAGTACAATATCTAAGTAACTAATAAAGGAATTGATGTGCAGGTGCCTAGAAGATAATTTGATGACTACATGAAGTCTGCTTTCATGAAGAAGAAGCCATGCTACAGAAATCAGTTTTCTTTACTACAAATGCAACTTCAAAAATTTAGCCTTAGCTCAAGTGAGTAAACTTAATTCATTTTAGTAGTGTTATTGAATAACATGCATAGGTGTTTTCAGGATCTGAGTCTTAGTAGGCAAAAAAAAGGTATTATTACATAGTACTTATATTTAATAGGGGACCTAATATATTAAGATTTTAGTTATTTAGTCCCTCAGTTCAGGAAAACACATATGTACATGTTTAAGTGCTGTGTATTCAAGAAAGCACTTAGGTAGGTCATTAATTTTATTAATTTCATTGGGACTTAAACTGATTAAAACTAAAATGAACTATGTTCGTAAGGGGTTGCTTTGGTAGAGGTGCTTTCCTGAACTGCGATCACAGCAATAACCACAAAAGTCATACATAAAGATATGTCTAATCTAATATCTTGCATATAATGGCTGCACACATTTCTGTCAGAGTGTAAGGACTACTCTATACAAAGTGTTCTTCTGATTGAACTATACTAGTCAAAAATTAATTTAGATTAATCAGTACAAAAACTGCACGTAGACCATCTTCGAGAATGTAGGACAATATGAATATGAATAAAAATAGAGTAGTGTGGGTACACCACTGGATGATAAAGCATAAACAGAGAAAGGAAAACATTAGAATGAATAGCTGTATCAACCCTCTGGTCTCATTACTTTTTAACATCTTCATAAAAGAATAGGATTGGATTAGAATACTCAATGTTGAACATCAATCACATTTTTCATGCAATGCTTAATTAGGAGTACTAAGTAAACACAGAAGGACAGAAAGAAATTGCAACATGGTTTTAAAAGATTAGAACAATATTCATGAAGATTATGACTTAATTTATAGAAAAGAAATATATAATCCAAGGTGGTTGTTACAGATTAAAGGACACTGGTTAGGAGAAGGGTTTGAAATGGTTATAGTTTCACATTATCTAATAATTTGAAGATGTGTGAAACTATATTATATGGGATATAAAGGACATGAGTTCAAAGTGGCATTAATTCTTTTCATATATAGCCTTTTTTAAGATCAATGTTTGGAAAGCTATCTGGGGAATAATGTTATTAACTAAACAACACTAGAGTGGGGATATCTAAAGGGATGAGAGAAACAGATTGGACTCTTCATGATCTCTCCTACACCCAGCACATGCCTTTCTAAAAAATGCTCATTGCCACTCTCTGCCTCCTGGAACTATGGAATAAGAGCATCCTTTTGCCACACATTGATATAGTCAATACTTTAGGTGAATGGTAGATGGTTGATGTCTGGGATATATGTTGTAGCTGTGTTGGTCTAAGAAATAGAGACAACAAAACGTTTAGAGGTGATATCTTTTATTAGACCAACTAAATAGGGGCAAAAAATTATTTATTTGTAAGCTTATGGGTCCAAAGAGTATTAGTCAGGCTGAGGAGAATTCAAAGATTGTACAAGTTCTCCCAGGTAGAAAATAAACTTATTTTTGCACAGGGGAGGTAGAGAGTAAATGTTTTTGCCCCTGGGTTCCTCAGAGTCCTTTTGTGAGAGTTGCTCTGTGATGTGAAGGTTAAGCAGGCTTCTTCCCTGGAGGTGTCTGATGTCAGACAGGGAGGTAAAGTTTTGGAATTTGGAAACTTCAATCATTATAAAAAAATAAATTCTAAGTACCCATATATATTTGGCATTTGATTTCATTTTTTTTTTAATCAAGGAAAGTCAGAGCTCCTCCAGTTCCCTTCACTAACCGGGATGCGGATCCAGCTTCCCCTGTCTCCCCTGCTGCTTTGTGAGGCGAGGCAGCCGGGATATACCGGTGCCCCTCACTCCCAAGTCACAGCTCCCTCCTCCCCTGCTGCTGTCTCTCACTGCCAACCTGCAGTGCACCTCATGTGGAAGCACAAGCAGTGGCTGAAGCACCACACACTGCCCTACACCCCTGGCCCCAGCTGTGGCAAGAGAGAGGACCAGGACCACCCTCCACAGCAGCTCCTTGCTGCTTTCTTCTTGTTTTCCCCAAAGGAGAAAATCTGTGTTTTTCTGCAGGAAACAGAAAACCTGGGTCGCTGATAATCACATACTTTTTTTTTCCAGAAAACCCCATTCAGTGCACAGAACAGATACGCAAGAGAAACAGACTTAAGGTTGGTTAGGCATCTGTAAATTTGGCATTCTCCTAAGTATGCATATCATAACATTCTTCCTATGTAGTCTTTATAGTAAAAATGAGATATTTGGTTTATGTAGGAGAGAGGTAAATTGGGTTTTAAAATAAGGGATGTTATTCATATTAAGAGATGCTTACATCTGAACTTACCTAATTTGTGCAAAGGAACACTCAGCCAATACTGAATGGATTCAGAGAAAAACAGGAAGGTGAAATAATCACAGTTTGAAGCAAAAGCAACATCAGAGAAAACAAAGTACAGGGATTTAAAAGGGACACTGACAGAATCAATTTTCTTCAGTTCAAAGCAGTTCTTCTACACTGCTTTTTCTGCTCATATTAGACTGTAGAGTGCCTTATGTCCAAATCAGTATTGGTCAAATTCTACACTATTTAAGTCAACTGGAGTTTTGCCAGTTACTTTAATGGCTAACAGATCACCCCTTATGACCTTCATCCTCAAAAGTAGTTAGGCCTATACCCAGTAAAGAACTTGTGTATCCAAAGCAGTAGAATTGAGGTGCCTATGTCTAAACGTTGTCTGTTCAGCTTTTCTAACCCAGCGGGTGCCTAAGTATTCTTAGAAACCTCCGTGTTTGATTTTAAAGTTTCTGTCCCCAGAGTCGTGTTTCTGCATATGCTCAGGATTTCCCAGACTCATTACCCGTCTCCTGGCCAGGCCCAGCTAGGACCCATTAGACATTCCTCCACTAAACTTGTCTGCAAGGCTCAATCTGCTCGGCATGGTATGAGAACACATACTAATGAGATTGGGTCCCACGATGAAGTTGTTGTTATTTTCCTTTAAAGCAAGAAGAGACAGTAGTAGTGCCACCCACATTTCATATAGTACAATAGTGGTTGAAGTATTCACCTAGGAAGTGAGAGTCCTGGATTCAATGGTCTTCTCAACCTGAGGGAATTCAGACCCGCAGCTCCCATATTCCAAGAGAAACCCAAATACCAGGCTATGGACCATTCTTGATAGGGGTCCTGCCCACCTTTCCTGTGAAATGTATGACACTGCAGAGCAAAGAACTCAGGATACATTGGACCAGAGAGAAGGCACAAGCCCAGAGCATGTCTCTGTAGCCTAGTAGTTAGAGCAGTGACCTGGGAGAAGACATTGCTGGGCTCTAGTCCTTGTAAAATAAACAAAAGGTACCTTCTTCTCCTTCACCTATGTGTTAAGAGAAAATAGTGAACCCTAATTCTTTGAAAGAATGGTTGTCAGCACTTGCTCTCAGGAGAGGATGCACGTTGGTTGGAAGTGCCTTTCTGCAACCTGGAGCAAGCTGCCCAGGTTTGAGAGAAGGCAGGACTCCGGGCACACCCTTGTGCTCAGTGTTGTCTGTTACTGCATTTGAGGTGGCTCTCTGCTCAGCCTGTTGGCTAATTTGGATCACATTCTGAAGTACTTAATGTGGACACTGTGGCAGCACTGTGCCCCTGCCCAGATGTCCCCAGTCGTGGCCCATCCACCCACTTCTGCTAATAGATAGCAAACTTGGAAATGCACCAGTCAGGATATTTCTAAATTATCCCAGCAGCTGCTCTCAGACATGTCAGAGAACAAGGTATTGGGAGTGGTTGCAAATTGATGACCCTGAGGGTCATATTGCCAGGTTTCTGGATTTGGCACATGAGTGAGTGTGGGTAGGTAAGCATGTTGCTGTTACAATGTAGAACAGGGCCAGATGTGGCCTGCCAGCTCATTCTTTTCAGCCCATGGTGCCCCTAAAAAATTTAGAAAATTAAATTTGTCTATCCATTGCTGCCGGTCATGTGGCCCTCGATGGCTTGCTAAAACTCAGTATGCGGCCTTCTGCCTGAAATAAGTGCCCACCCTGATGTAGGCACACCCCTACTCTCTGTATAATGAACCTAATCATTTAACATAGGGTTCTAGATCCTAGTTGAAGGGTTCTGCACCTATATCCTTTGTGGGATATAGTCTTTAATCCTTGCCATGCTTAATTTCTAGATGCACTATCATGCAATAGCATCTTGAGCTATAAATTTGGCCTCTCTGCTCTGTGTACACAGGGAAAGTGGGAATTAACTTAAGAAAGGTGACCTCTGAAACTGAGGGAAGATCAGGCCATTATCTATGTTACACAGAAGTAAAAAGCAGGAAAGGTATAAACGTTTAGGTGCTCCGGAGGCTGACTGACTAGAGACAAGCATTGTACTTCACTTTGCATCCTGAGCTGTGAATCATTTTTTTGGAGTTAGGCTCCTAAACTATGTCTGAAAAGCCAGGGAAACAGACTTCATCCCAGTATAACCAGTGGGCTAGGCTCACATCCCTATGCTGCCTCTCTCAGACCAGGGATTTGAATTCACAGTACCAGTGAGCGCTCTGACCACACAGCTACTGGGGTCCTCTAGGAACTGTTTCACTTTATAAATACAATCTAATATTAATTGGAAAAGTTCTGGCAGGAGACACTGAGAGAGACATGCTTTGGAAGAGCCAAAATCCTAATCATTACGGCTGTCTTCATGAAATTGTAAAACGGAGGTAAAACTGAGGTTCAAGTTCCTGCTGTATAATAGTGATTGTGCCTAAGCACCTTTAGAGATTTTGGACCTATACAATACAATAATGATGGAAGAGAACACAGCACAAGACTTTCTGTCACGAGGGACCGCTTATTGCATTTGGAACTGAGAAAACATCATTTCACATCAGAGTACTGGAAAACATCATTGTGTTCATCTTATGCCTACACATAGTAGCACTATAAAAAAAAGATCTATTTCTGATGTAGATTTGGACAGTCTAGAAAAGGTTGTTGTGGCAGGGTGACCTCTAGGGGTGCCGTGACCTCCCCTAGTGCCCCTACCTACCGTGCCAAATCAGGTTTAAATGCACCCTCTTTATCTCGCCTGCCACGTCTTTGATGTTAATATGTTCAAGGGAGGCTGCCTTTCTAACCTCTTTGGCACAGTACCTGGATGTATCCTGGCTCGGTCGAACCACCCGGTGCACTCTGACCTCTGGGGCTGTACATGAGTCCCACCGTTGCCTGTGCCCTTACGGGTCCTCAGACTCATCTCCATGCCCGCCTGTCTCACCCTCACAGGTGCCCCCTCGCTTCCCTCGCAGCCCTCGCCACACGGGGCCTGTCGCGCGTGCTTTCACCCACACCGGGGCCTTGCCTCTGTACCGTTGCCCTGCACTAAGGCCCTGCCTCTGTACCGCCACCCTGTACCAGGCCTCGCGACCCTCGCAGCCCGCACCGGGGCCTGCCTCCCTGCTCTCGTAGCCTGCGCCGGGGCCTGTCTCCCTGCTCTCATAGCCCGCGCTGGGGCCTGTCTCCCTGCTCTTGTAGCCCGCGCCAGGGCCTGGCTTTTATACCGTCACCTGCGCTGGGGCCTCAATACCGTCACCCGTGCCGGGGCCTATGCCTCGTGCTCTCGCCCCCAACTGGGGCCTGTGCCTCACGCTCCCCATGCTCTCGCCCCCAACCGGGGCCTGTGCCGTGCGCTCCCTGCCCGCACTGGGGCCTTGCTCGCACTTCCCGCAAACCGGGGCTCAGGCGGCCTTGGCCTTACCTGGCCCCCAGACCCTCTTCTTGGGTCTTATGCCTACTGGGCTCCTCACAATGGGGCTCAGGCAGCTTCAGCCTTACCTCGCCCCAGACCCGCCTTCTTGGGTCTTATGCCCCACTGGGGCTTCTTGCGTGCGCCCACACTGAGCTCCTCCCAATGCTGCCCACACTAGGGCCAGGGTCGGGACACCCCAAAAATGTAGCACCACTCTCCGATGCTAGGAGCCACCCCCCACGCTACTGGGGAGCTCCTATGAGGCCTCCTCCACCCCTACAGCCTTGCCCGGTCCTCCGGTGTAATACAACAACCACAAAACAAAAACCTCACACTCCTGTGTTATAACATAAATTCCAAGCCGACTAGTTATCCATAGCTCTATTCATATCTCTACCAGGGTTTTCTTCCACCCAGTATCATTGGGCAGACACTGCTTAGACCATCAGGCGTCTCTGTTGTGTTCTGCTCTGCTTGCTCCAACAGAGCTCCAGCTTCTTCTACTGCCAGAGGGGAACTGACCTCTGGCCTCAACCTAGCTTGTTTATAAAGGCCAGGCCCTGCCCCCTTCCGGTCAGCTGACCAGACTGGTTGTCTTGGCAACCCGCACCTGTGCTGCCCTGGTGACGGGCAGCTGAGCCCATATTACTACTTGTCAGTAGCAGGCACCTTAGTGCCCTGCTACAGTTGTCTTCTATATTTTTTATATAAATTCAAGCACAATGAGGCATAGATCCATGATTGTGGTCATGAATGACGCGTGCCCCCAGTGGTTGAGGGGCCATGGTAGCGGTAGGAGCATGCTAGCGGTAAGCAGGAGCTCCCGCAGATGCTGTCGGTAGCGGGGGGGAGCAGGTGGTGAGTGCCGAGCAGGGGTTGGTGATTGCCCGCAGACACCACCGGTGGTGTTGGCGGCAGGGTGGTGAGTGGCGACTGCCCACAGCAGTGCTTCTTTGTAGGGGATGCACCATCATGCGCAGAGGGTGCATGTGCACCTGTGTGCACCCCCTATGCGTGGCCCCTGATTGTGGTTCTCAGGTGCTTCTGTAATATAGGTACATAAAGAAACAATATTCATGGTCCCTGTACTGAAGTTTACCACTAAACACAGTTTCCTTTCTTGTTTCTATGTGCTTCACACACAAATAGAAAGTCTAATGTTCCCACATTATAATTTTTGTCCTCCAAATAATAGAAACCTCTGTCAGTGCTGTAGGTCCCTGATGACAGATAAATTCACTCAAATAGTGAGTAAAGTATTGCTTAATTCATAAATAATGCTGAGAGTACATATTTTTTTGGTTTAAAATCTACAGTGCACTAAAAGTATTTCAAAAAAATTATGTGTGATTACAAATGTATAGGAACACAATAGGAACTCAGAAAAATTAATAAGAACATAATTACTTTAAAAATAACAAAAATGCTCTCTACCTGAATTTGCTAAAAGAGTTATTATTAGCTAAATAGTAGGGCTGTGCGAAATGGCACCATTCCCTTTTGACTTGCATTTCAATGTTTTGATGGAACAGCATTTTGTTTCAAATTTCGTTTCGATCAGAAACTGCTGTTCCGTTTTGTTTTGTCAAAGCACTGTTTTGATGCTGACCTTCTGCCTATAGGCTACAAGGGGGAAGCTCAAAACAGCCTATACCTTTGTCATTCCTTGTCTGTTTTGGATGAACCTTGCAAGAAAGGTAGTCCCTTCTGAGGGCATTAAGCCTGGCAAGTTTCAAGGTGCAGGGGTTTCTGGGAAACTGCACCTCAAAGTCTTGAAAGCAAAGCTCATATCACATGTATATGTTAAGCCACAGCGGAGTCAAAACTGCAGGCTTGCTAGCCCCTGCTGAAGCCATGAAGCCTGCCATGTTTCAAGGAGATCGGTGCAGGGGTTTTGGGGAAACTGCACCTCAAGCTGCGGACAAGCAAAACTTGTGACATGGATGACACCATATGTGTTAAGGCGCAGCGGGGTGACAGCTGCAGGTATGCTAGGCCCTGCTGAGGCCATGAAGCCTGCCGGCTGTCAAGGAGAACGGTGCAGGGGAATCTGGGTTTTGGGGCCCTGCACCCCTGGCTGCTGACAGGCAAAACTGGAACACACGGCTCAGTAGGTGACACCACGGCGGAAAGCAGGGCAGGTCAAACAGCGCTGCCTTTTATGCAGTTTTTCCATCCCTCCCCCAGAGCACTGGGCTTGGAAGGGACTTCAGGGAAGGATCACAGTCACTGGCCAGCTACAGTCAATAATGTTACACTCCTTCCCCAGTCTTCCCCCTCCCTCTCCTTACTTTAGTTTCTGTTTCCCTGCAGGCAAGCCCAGCTTGAGCTTCAAAACTCAAAACATTTCAAAATTTTCAAGGCTTGCCTTGTTTTGTTTTGAGGCGATTTCGAAGCTCTCTGTTTCATTTTGATTTCACAGTTTTGAGCTCAAAACGAGTCAAAACAGCGTCAAAATGAAACTGCCGGCGAAATTTCGCACAGCCCTACTAAGCAGAGGTGTTAAATAACATCCATGTTAGGTATTTTCCAAGTTAGCTACAGAAATTACAGCACTAAGTACAGAAGTACCACAGATAACAGTTCAAAATATAAAGTCCCTGTGCTGTTGGTAGAGACTCGTATCAGGTTGGATGTTTCCATCTGACAGCATAACACATATCTCATCCTCAGCATAAACAATACAGGATGGGTTCCTTCATCAGTTAGTTCTTTATAAAGGGTGAATTTTGTAAACTGAAATGGATCCTTTCTGTGATTCCCATGTATATTCCAGCTTCCACACATACAATTTAATCCTAATCTTTTTTCTCTTGTTTAAATTTCCTTTTGCTTGAGTGATAAGGAACTGATTGATTTCAAGCATTTCTCTTTTTTCATTTCATGCACAGCCTAAGCAGAGTGACATTTCTTTGTGGGAGAGTTTCGGGAGCAGTTACTTATCACACATGGTAGATGCCTCGTAGCTCCTACTCCCAGTTTCAGTTCATCTGTACGTCTTTGCCTTGCATGCAGAGGTAAGGTATTCTCTTATCATAGGAAACAAAGCCTTCACCTTGCTCATCCTCCAGCTGCAGTAGTGGAAGCCAATTAAGCTTTCATTCACCCTAAGAGCGTACAAACTTATAAGATGTATTTTACCAGCAGGGGATGTAACAAATTACCAGCTAGGCCTGGCTGTGGAAATCAAGAAGCTATCTTAAACTGACTTGTTCTTTACTGATCCCTGCTGGGCTTACACTTTTCCCATATCACACATCTTCACAACCTCTCAGAACAGGCTGTAAGCACTTTGATACATTAAATGCAAAAAAAAAAAAAAAAAAGGTTAAGAAACAAACTGTCAAACTGAAGAAATTGAAAACTACGGCTGAATGACACCCCATTGCTAATTCACGAATTTACAGAAGAAAGGCAGATCGTTCACTTGTGTTAAGAAGAAGGATTAGCTCCTTGGAGTATTGAGAATTGCTGTCACAATACAATTTATTATTTAATACAGTTTTTCTGCAGTTGAAGTCTTTGTGTGTTTTTTTCTTTTTAAGAAAGCACAAACATTCGCATGGACTTAAAAATCTTTTAGGCACTTATTAAGTAGAAATTTGCTCACAGAAAAAGCCTAATGAAGTAATGCAGTTTGATCCCAGTTACTTAATGATAAATCCAGAAATCAGTTAAATATATCACGTATTTGTTGGAACAACAGAGTGAAGAACTCGGCCCATTGTGTACATACAGTCTCCAGGGGACATCTGTCTCTAATGCTTCAGCATATTTCAGCACAATCCAAGCAGCATAAGGCAGGATAATAAAGACTACAGCCAGCCGGCCTTGCTCATACCTACAAAAAATTCTCTTGAGGTTGATGATGATAACTAGGAACAGTTTTGTCAAGGACACATCTGACTGAAGTTGATTCTGAAAAGTGTCAACAATATGGGCTCCACACAGAAATTTTCACCGGAAGTGTCTAATAAGGCCACATAGAAACATTCAGGGCACATCTACCCATGCATTAATGTCCTTTTCGTAATGAATGCACAATAAACTTAGTACCTCTAATACAAGGTACTAAATTAATGCACATTAGGCTGCCATAATTCGCATTAGTGCAAATGTATGCTTTTTAGGGGATGCTTAATGCACAGTAGCCTATTCTATTACACATTAGCATATCAGCACTGTTTTTATGTGCTGCTTTAATGTGCAGTAGAATAGGATACTGTGTAGCGTTACCATATTTCCAGTTCAAAAAAAGAGGACACTTGTCAGGGGAGAGGGGTAATTTGATTATGGGGGCAGTGATATGCCCATAACCTTCCCCTGCTCTTCACTCCCAAGCCCTGTTGCTGCCCCTCACTCCTGACCCACAGTTCCCCACCCCGAGACGATGTTGGTGCTCCTCACTCCCAACCTGCAGCCCCCTTGTGCCTGCTGATGCCCCTCACTTCTGACCTACAGGTCTTTGGCATTGCCTGTTCCCTGTGCTCCTGACCCATGGTCCCTGGCTTCCCCTGGTGTCCTAACTCCCAAACCACAGCACCCCCAGCCCTCCCGGTGACTTACTCCTGACCTGCATCCCCTTAACTCCTCCCAGACCTGCCAGTGCCCCTTCACTCCCAACTCACAGCCCTCTGCTCCCCCCAGTCCTGCCAGTGGCCCTCTCTCTCAACCCAGAGCCCCTGCTCCCCCCCCAGTCCTGCAAGCATCTCCTGGCTGCCCCACCCCTAAGAGCACAGGCACCGGTATGAATGACTGGTGCCTCCCGAGACTGGGGGAGCACCATGGTGGTCAGCAGGGACCACCCACAGCCGCCGGCATTGGCATTGGTGTTAGCATCAGTGAGCAGCAAGTGGGAACCACCCACAGCTGCCAGTGTTGGTGTCAGCAACGGCGAGTGGCAAGCGGGGACTGCTCCCAGTCACTGGCGGCAGTGTCCGGGGCAGGGGGAGTGGGGAGTGGAGAGTGGGGACTGCCCACAGATGCTGCCAGCCATGGTGACAACAAAGGGAAGGCAGGTGCAAGCAGTGACTGCCTGCAGAAGCTGGCGGTGGTTTTGGTGGTGTCCATTCTCAGGAGGAGGGGTAGATGCCCCCTGTGCTCCCCCTATGCGCTGCCTATGGGCACCAGCACAGTCCAGCTATTCAGCTCTCTGCTGTCCCTCTCCCACTGTCTTCCCTGCCTGGAGGACCAAGCACCTCCCCGACCCTACTGCAGCCCAGTGCCAGTGAAAACTTCTATGCTGAGCAGAGCAGAATCCCAAATCCCAGACATTTGTTGATATTTAAAAAAAACCCACTGGACAGAGATGGGAGGACCCAAAAAAGGACATGTCTGGGGAAACCCAGATGTATGGTAACCCTACTACTGTATATTAAAGTGCAGTTTCTTTTGAGAGAGTCTGTGCTCTCCCAGGAGAAATCACAAGTGTACAGATGTTCAGGATTTTCCTCTAGAGAGCAAAAATGGGAGCAAGCTGAGATGTGTCCAGAGGGTCCCCTTGCTGAGCATTGCAGGTTTTTTGCTTTTCAAGGGCTCAGTGTTTGATTGTCTGTTCAGGCATCTCCAGGTAAGTTTTCATACTAGGAAAACAAACCCAGGACAGTTCTTCAGGATCATTTAAATGTGCGAATGTGGCTTACGTGGAAGGAGGAGGGGAAAGAATGCATATGCCTAGTGGCTCCATACCAACCCTTGCAGACTTTTCTTCCATGTGTTTGGGTCTCTCGGTTTGCAAAGCTCCATTTACAAGGTCATAGACAAGGAACAGAAGAGAGGAGAGAAGGGAAGAGGACTTTTCAATGGAGACCATAAACTTCACTGTTTGAATGACTGGGATCTCCAGATTTGAAGTAGAGCAATTCCTCAGCTCAATAGTATTTCTTCATTTAAGTCTTTTCTATAGGAGTTCTTGCCATCATATCTATGCTGGTAGAGCTATAGCAACACCCCTCATTAGTGGCATATAGTGGATGAATCTGTCCTTGAAGCATTTGTATCTTTGTACCTTGAAACAAATGCTAAATGCTATACCAAGCTAGGATAGCATTTATACTATATGCTATTTATATTATATGGAAGGACAGCCTTCCATCTTCAGCTCCCTCTGTGCAAAAATGAAGTTTATTTCCTTCCTATGGGGACTTTTTACCATCTTGTACCATCTACACTTTCCCCAGAGCCTGACGAAGGGACTTTGATCCCAAAAGCTTGCAGAAAAGGACAGTTTTCTTGCCATTGTCCAGTTGGTCTAATAAAAGGTATCATTTTGGAACCAAGAGTTCTAGTTTTTTGTATACCAGGCTAGTTGAACTTGGCCTACTTTTAAATTATTTCAGCTTTGCAGGGCATGCAGGTGGGATGTGTAATTTTAGTTCTGAATAGGAATGTTAAAAGCAGACCCAGAAAAATAGTAAAAGATGACATTAGAAAGTGGAAAGGAAAACTCAACTGAAAAGACAGTTGAAAAGAAAGTTTTAAAAATATATTTTTAAAGATATTTCTTTCTCACCTACACCAATTGTCTGCAGCTTTTGTTTTCCTTAAGACAAAATATGCAAATTAGCATCACTAAGAAAACATCCACTGAGTACCGTACTAGCAAAAGATATCTGAAAATATTTTTAATAAATCCCTGTAAATATCATGTCAATGGCTTAGCACTATTTCAAAATGGTGTTTACCAGAAGTCTGTAAGCCCAAAATTAGAGTGAGATCACATTCAGCTATCCTTGATTCCATTAACGGCTCCAAGTCTAGCTCAGCTGAGACTGAATCACTTATACTTTTATTAGATTTGTGATTCATACTCTATATAAAACAAATATGACTTTTTTATTGTGAACTCCCTGATATCAGCAATAGTAAAGAAATATGAATGAATGAATGAATAAATGAATAGGATGCATCTGAATACAGAAATGCGAGAACCACAAAGGTTAGCTCTTGGGTTGGTCATGAATTTTAATACAAATGCAATGCTTTCCTTTATGCTTTTATTTTTAGTTGGGACTAAAAGTAATAGAAAGGTACAATAATGTACGTAGACTAAGTTTGCCAAAGATGCAGTAGATTAATCCTACAGGACAACAAATCAACAAGTGGTTTTATAACATGCCCTTTCTCTTGACCAAAATGGCAAAAATAGAAATCTCTTTATTAATGTGTTTTTTCAGCATAAATGGTGATTAGTGTCAGAGATTATGGTACCTGTATTATGTAGCTACTCTCAAATTATTTATCTTCTGTATCATCAGGAACTGTCAGCTTTTATGAGCTTATCTACCCCTTGCAGATGCTTCATTGGTAAGTTTTGCATAATAACCAAACCTAGACCAAACTATTTTATTACCATGAAATGTCACCATTCTACTGTATTATTTACAATTTGTGCCTGTTTAGGTCATGTGACATTATAATCAACATGCAAGTCCTGAGTCTTTTCTATGTTGTGAAGATAATTAATTTAGACTGAAAAATAATACAAGCAACTGGGTTCAACTAAGAAATAATTAGTCTCTCCTAGAGAGAGAAGAGAACCTTCACACAGCATTTTGCATGCGAGGGAAACCTGGAATTTTCCTAAGTCCCATCATTAGTTTCATAAGTTGTTAATGACAATTCACATTGCACTAGGAAAGGCTGTTTTACAGATATTGTCTGTGTGCTTGTCATTAAAAAGCTGATATAGATAGTCAGCATAATACATTCTACTGATTTCCTATAGCCAATGCTTCAGTTATAAGATGAAAGAATTATAGTCAATAATGCAGCCTTGCTGCTGCTAAATTTGGTGCAGCTGTTATAGACCATTAAGACTTGTAGTCACTTATTCATTTACCAATTCAAACTTTTAAGCTGACTTTTTTTTTTTACTTTAGAGATCAAAGATTTTCTTTTCTGTTATAAAAAGTTACAGTCAGGTTAAAAGATATTGAACCTCCTTACCTAAGACAAAGACATTTTAGATATTAAAAGCGATTAAACATTTTTTATTTCTTTTTACAATAATGCAGAGTGTTGACCTCTGGCATTTTGTTTAATTGGGAAATTAAACCTGACTAGTTACCTATTGGTCCATCTTAAAACATACAAAAGAAGGAAAATAAAGAGAAAAATAGTACAAATTTTTTTAATCTGCTTTTTATTTCTCATGATTTTGGACACATCTTTCTCCTTTCCTTTTGCTTGTCTTGTTTACAATGCAGTTTTTATTCTGTGTTTTGTATGGTCTTTGCAGACATGTGAGAGGAGTTCACAAAACCAACACTAATCTGTTCCAAGTTTTTCTGAAAAAGAAGATTAAACTGCAGGGCAAGAAATAAAGTTGCTTGTAGGAGAGTGTTAGTATCCCTGGAGGGATAGTTTGGAGTTTAGGAAATAAACTGAAACCACTATTTTTGCAGGAGCAAGTTTGGGTGGAACTCTACTCTGCCCTCAGTGTTGAGAAATGCAGATCTAGGAGCTAGGGGCTACTTCTAGCCAATCTCCCTTTCAATCTCTTTGTCTCAATCTTACTGAACTAAAAGAACAAGGAAAGCAATCTGGGAGTTTCCTGTTCAGAGTAACATTACAGAGGTGGCAAGGCCTTTTGGGAATGGGGCTGGGTCTTTTTGAGCAGGGAGGACTTTACAAGGAGCTAGGAGAGTAATGAGTGTCTACTAGGAGGAGGTAAGAAATCCCTCTTTATTATTTTTTCTTTTGCATATTTTGTCTGAAAAGCCTTTGAGATCAGCCTACTTGCTGAATAGCTGGGCTATCATGGGAAAGACTACAGGAAAGAAAACTCTCCTGGGGGAAGCTCTGTTTGTTTCAGATGGAAGTCTACAGGTGCGGTTCTCTGTTTGATAGCCTGCAACAGAGCCAGAGCCTCCACAACTTAGCCTGGGCCTGTGCCGAGTGAAAGAAAGCTTGCTGAAATGTCTGGTTCAAGACAGACTGATTGCCTAAGAACTTGTAGTGGGCAAAGAGAGAGCAATAATTGGAGGCTGATCAGCGGTTCCTAATGCAGCCCTTACTAAAGCTTGCCATGTCCTTCCTGCCCTCCAATCTAACTCCAGCAGCCAGGGTTAGGGTTAGGACCATTGGTACTTGATGGTCTTTTGGAACCTGATTTTGGGGGGGCAGGAATGATCTTTAGACTGAGTAGGAATATTTGTGGAGACTTTTTCTACCAGGACTAATACCTAGGTAAAGATTGATTGTGCAGTCTGTGAACTTGCTAGAATTTTGCACAGAACCTGAACCAGAAATTCAGGAGCAATCTGGGGTGCACCTCCACTCTATCCTCAAAGCTGAGAAATCCACCGGAGCTCTGTGTTTCTACCCCCCCCCCCCCCAATATCATTGGATCAAGAAAGCAAAAAAGTCAGGATGGTCTTAGATGGCTAGAAGAACAGGTAGCCAGAATGTCACCCTTAATCTTGTTACTGGTGAATAAACTTATTAAAGGCTTTTAGAGATGATGACAGTTGAGGGAGGTGAACTTGAAACTTAATTGTCTTCTGAAGGGCTTTGCTGAGTGTTGCTAAGAGCAGGAGATGTTTGTCTTGACTTTTCAGCTGTTTTTGTTCGTGGCAAAGAAGAAAACTGGTGTTCCACAGCTTGAGGAAGATTTGAGCAAAAAAAGATTTTTCTTTTTAGATTATTAGAAACCCTGTGGGGATGGTTTCATAGATAGGACACTTGAGGACTATACAGTGTCTCCATACTGGGGGCAAAAGGGTTTCAGTCCTGCTAGTCTTCGGGCAAGCCCAAATCCTAATGACTTGGTATTGTTTGTCAGCTTTTCCACGGAGCCATAGCCACGGGCATGTATCTGGTGCGGTTCACGAACACCCCTGACACCTACCCCTTTTGTGAGCAGAGGGAGACCCGGGTGCACACCTACCTGGAGCGCGCCAGGCAGCGGCCTCTGCATCACCTCCTCACCTTTTTATTTATGCACTCCCTGTCCAAGGCCCCACCAAGGCCTGGGATCTCCTGGTCAACCTCCTCCTGGCCCTGGCCGAGCTGGCCTTGTACCTGACTGGGAAGGAGGCTCTGGCTAAGAGGGTCCCCGGTACCTGCGGGGCCACTTCCCTCATGCTACTTTGCTCCCATCTCCAAGCAGAATATCACTGGGCAGTGTCCGCTGGCTCCTTGGATTCATTTGAAGGCCAGTGGAGGCTCTCTGGCATGCTCTGCTTGGTGTCTTCCCCTGGCACTCTTGTTTTGAACTTTTGACCAGCACTCCCATCCCTGTGTGGTTTTTTGTTTGTTTGTTTGTTTTTTGTTTTTTTTATGATTTGTCCCAAGGAGTCTGTTATCATCTTTTCCTGTGGCCTCACTGCCTGAGAGAGGCCAGTAAGAAACTTGGAGGATGACAAATAGGCCTGGTATTGTTTGTTCACAAATGACAGACAAGCCTTTATCATTTGTAGTCATAGGGAGACAGCCACAACTCTGGGGGACGGAGTAGTTGGCTGAGGCTTACTGGTCCTACTTGTAGGGTGGGATTGGAAGTATATCCATGTCTGGAGAGGTCAGGAACTATTCCTTATCTTTTCTGTCTGAGGCATTCTGCCACAGTTCTCTGTGAATTTATAATCCAGCTATAAAAATCCAAGAATTAGAAAAGTTGGGCAAGGGGGGGGGGGTCCCACCCCCCACTCCATTTTGTGGTTTGGAAGAGGAGAAACAGGGTTTCCTATTGTATTGGTTGGAAAATGAGGGTCCTGAGGCTGAGCAAGATTGCATTAGATTTCTAACACTGATAGCTTAGAACAGGGGGTCAGCAACTGCTGGCCCATGGGCTGGATCAGTCCCACAGAGCCATGGCTCTCCCTGTGCCATGATGCCTGGGGCTCCAGCAGAGGTGTGCAGCAGTCAGTAGTTTGTGCCTCTGGTGGTAGGGGAACTCTGATTGTGCCAGGCTGTAGTTGGGTAGGCTGGGATCTGGTGGAATAGGGCTTTTGCCATGCTGCCTTGCAGCTGAATGGCAGGAAGCAGCTGTGTTGGCGTTTAGGTCCTAATGCCCACCCAGATCTGGCCAAGCTGAGTCATTCTGGCCCTATGCTGAAAAATGTTGGTGAACCCTGACTTAGCAAGCAGAAAATTTCTTTGATCTATTACCAGAGCAGTGGTAACACTCCCTGTGTCTACCGCATCAGCTGGTATTGTCAGTAAAGTAATGGGGAAAAAAGGAAAAGGTTAGCTTTAAATATATCCTAGAATATTTCTAATGAATCATATTAACAATAACAGGTTGTCAAATAACAGGTAGTCAGGGCCACAAGCATAGTGTGTGTAAATGCATTCTACCTAGCAAGTATATTAATCATACTTTTAGTGTCATTATGAATATTATATTATAATACAGAAAAAGTTGCAGCAAGTAAAAATGTTCAATAAACAGTTTTATGCTATATATATTTAGTATTATAGTTGTGCCAGAGCTGCTGGTAAGAGAATCTTCAGGTTAAAAAAAAAAAAAAAGATGGGAAAAGATTGTTCCTTGCATTGTCTTAGGTGCAGTGATGCCACCATCTGTTCCAAAGAAGTACTGAGCACAGATTTAGGACTTGAGTGGTAAGTGGAGAAGAATTTGTCTTTTATTTTAAGATGTAAAATATTTGCAATGTCTAAACCTAAATTATCTGATTCATATCTTAAATCAATGCAAGTGCACCAAGGATGAATCTGACCCATTGTGTTACAAATACTTTTTTTGTTTTATACCCCTTAAAATTTACATTTCATGCTGTATCAAGAGTAAGTCTGAGATGTGGCACTATGGCCAGTGACATGTTTTTAGTTGTGTTTGTTCGTCTTTTTTAAAGCTTCATGATTTACTAAGAGAAACGCAGGCAAGAACCCCTGATTAGATGCCTGCCACCCCCCCCCCCCCCCCAGTGGGGCAGGGGTCATGGAGCCACCCCCCCTCAGGTCGACGCCGCCACATCACTCCCCCCACTCTTCTACTAGCAGCTGCGGTGAGCGGAGAGCCAGAACAGAATCTCTTCCCATCCCACTGTCTTCCTGCCAGTGGCAGCGGGGGGGGTAAAGGAAAGTGGAGGCCCTCATACTGCCCCCCACAACACAGCTGGGAGTGGCCACATGGCCAGCCTGGCTTCTCTCCCCAAGCCCACCCGCCACCAGCTGTCAGCAGTGGTGGAGAGGGTGAGAAAGCAGAGGCTTCTTCCCCGCCAGCTAGCACAGCTGGGGGGAGGGCATGCACCAGGGACTTCCTCTGTTTCCCACTGCATGGCCAAGTTGGCCCACATGGCTTCTCTCCCCAACCCTGCCCCCCACCAGCTGTCAGTGGCAGAAGGGGGAAATGGATGCCTCTGCTCCTACCCTGGGCACACCCCGCCCCATAGCTGGAGTGCGGGGCACATGGTGGGGGCTTCCCCCTCCTCCACTGCATGGGCCAGTATGGTCTCTCTCCCCAGCCCTGTCCCATGCCAGCTGTCAGTGACACGGAGAGAGGGGAAAGTGGAGGTCCCTGCTGCATAGACCAGCTTCCCTTCCTCCCCCCCAGACCCAGCCAGAACAGGTGTGTGGGGGTAGGGAAGGGGAGAGCTGCACAGCAGGGGCCTCCGGTTTCCCCTCTTCTCCCCCCACTGGCAGGGGTCAGGGCTGGGAGAGATGCCGTGCTAGGACAGGAAGTGGGGGGGATGATCACGTGGTTCTCCTGGCTGTGCTGGCTGGGGGACTGGAGTCCCTGCTCCCCCTCCCCCTCCCCTCCCTACTTCCTGGCCTGGCTGGGAGGTGCAGGCTGGACGTAGGGCTGGGGAGCAGAAGCTTTGCTGCCTCAGCTCTGTGATAGCCCCAGGGTGGCGCTGGACCAGACAAGGCAGGCCCAAAGCTATCCCACCTGCCCTCTGAGGGTGGGTTAGCAGGGACCTGAAAAGCAGCTTGAAATGCCAGGGGTCTGCAACCTAACTACAGCGGGAGGGAATCTGGTGCAGAAATGTAATTGACTGGTCTAACCTAAAGCAATTAAATCTGACTCTGTATCCATGCAGATCTATCTGAGATTGCATTTTGCCATTTTTAACTGGTCTGTGTGCACTGAACTTCTGTTCTGTTACAGGTTTAAATTGGTTTCTGATCACTTATACTGGTTTATGTGTAATGTCTGTACCAAGTAGGCCTGTGCGAATAGGGAAGTATTTCCTTCTGATTTGGATTCGGCTGATTCAGAGGACAGTGATTTGATTTGGATCACTGTCCTGAATCAATTCAGCCAAATCAGCTTTGGAAGATTCAGCACTGATACGGAGAGATTTGGTGATTTGAATCGACCAGGGAGAGGCAGGCACAGCTGGGCAGCTGCAGGTTCTCCTGCAGCTCCTCTGGCTGTGCCTCTCCTTAGGTGGAGGTACCCATGGTAGCAGCTGCCTCATGGTGTGGGTGCAGCGTGGCTTGGCAGGGCGCCGCACACTGCCTGGGAGCTGGGCTACTGGTGCTGAGTGCTGCCAGGAT
>NW_017728949.1:70113452-70142440 GCF_001723895.1 Crocodylus porosus
TAGGCAAGCAACAGTAGGGCATAGCCCCCACTCTGAGCACTGCTGCACCTGCATCCAGCAACCTCCTGCCCCCCCCTCCTTTAGTAACACGCCCCGCCCCCTCCCAGGGACTCCATGCACCCCGAGCACTGGGAGATCTCTGCAACCTGCATCCCTGCCCCCCCCTCCCCGAGTAATGTGCTCCCCCCACCCCGACTGGGCAGCTTGCCTTAGCCCCAATCTCTCCCTCCCCCGACCCAAACACACCAGCTAGAGGCAGCTGTCAGCTGCCTGCTTAGTCTGTGGCTGAATCTCTGAATCAGCTGAATCTTTTTTCTGAAGCTTTTCCGAATCAATTTGGATGCTTTGACATCTAGGACATCTAAAGAAGGTATTATTTCGGAGCCATTTTGTATCCTCCTACTTCCTGCTTCTCTGAACAGCAATGTGGCACGACTGTCAGCTGGGGAGTTTGAATAAAGAGTCATTTGTCTGATCTGCGGCCCAGAATGGTTGTTCTGATAGTTTCTTTATATGGACTAGAGAAAAGGAGTGATGACTTCACATGTGTTTGGGGTGGAGGAGAAAAGATACCCAAGATATTTAACTATTTGGCATACTAAAGCAGCATTTTAATGTATTCAGTTGTAATTACACAGTAGACTTGGACATGTAAGCGCATTTTGTCCATGTGTTGTCCCCTGCTGCCTTTCTTGGAGAAAAGTTCTTGACTTTCATGCAGTATCATGCACGTGTACAATCCTCATGCATCCAGCAGGACTAAATATGGTTTATCATGAACCTACTGTGTGGGGAGGAGTCTGCGTGGTACTAGAATGGAAAGCAGCCATTGGGTCCTTTTGCAAAGACTGCTGACTGCCTCATTCTGGATGGCTAGAAAATGGGATTTAGAAGTTGGCTTTTGGGAATTGGCTTGTAGGTAAAGTAGATGTGTATTAGAATAATGATCCAGGCAAGTGTTAACTGGTTTCTAAAAAGTCTGTCTGTGAAAGTTTCCTCAAGGCCCATTGTGTGACCGGCAAGCAGACACACAGGCTGGGAAATTAAAGACCTGTACCACACTGTTCCATAACATGAGATAAGGTGGCACCAGGTCACGGCACCTAAGTGCAGAGCACTTGCGATGTCTGGTTTTGGCAAGTGGACCAAATTAGTAGACCAGTAAAGAACCATATTAGGGTGTGTGCATGTGATGGGTTTGTGAAACAAAGGAATATGCTGATAGAAGAGCACATGGACAGTGTGATAGGCACAGAGAACCCAATCGGCAATGCCCAAAGATGAAAAGTCATCAGGAGCAAAAGGATACAAAAGGAAGGATTTCAGAGCAGTAAAGAGTCCCTGAGAGAGGAACCTGACACCACCATGGACAGAGGGCAGACCACCAGCCCATCTCACCCACTCCACTGGGCGGGGGGTGGGACTCAGCCTCCAACCTCCAGGCTGCTGACATCTGACATTCAAGAAAGAACCTCAGGATGAAGCTCGCGTACTGGCCAGATGTACCTCCCCTCTGATGACCGCTCTAGGATTGGTAGATATAGAATTTTTTGCATTATTCTTATCTGCCATTACTATGTATCAATAAAATTTGCCTATTATCAAATAGAGAAAACTGCTGCAGGTGGAAGTGAAGATTTCTGCTTGCTGCCAGAGGTCAAAAGCTTCCAGCTTTTGAGGGTCTGAGGGTTTGGGTCTGCCCGGAACAAGGTATCTGGGTCGTAAATCTAGTGTGAACAATTCTCAGTATTCTGCTGGCAAGAGAGGTGATGAGGCTAGTGAGGATACAAGGGGTAGGATTCGGGCCTGATGGGACAGAATATGGTGGGCTGAATGGGGGAGGTTGTCACTATAAACAGTATCTTGATTTAAGTTCCCTTTCCCAGAACTTCCCCTCACTTATTATCTCTTCTCTGCAAAGCATGCTTTCCAGAAAAGCAGATCTGTCTGCGACTAACAGGCAGTTTTTATCACCTGTACTCATGGGGAGATGGCCACAAAGCTGGGAGGCTAGGAAGTGGAGGGTTTGCTGAGACTTCTTACACAGTAGCCTGGTCCTGCTTGCAGGGAGGGGTTGGAAGCATATCCATGTCCTGAGAGGTCAGGAACTACCTTTTATCATGCCTCCAAAGTTTCTCAGATGAGAACTTTTGTGCAGAATAATATTTCTTGTAGTGATCTCTCTGTTTGTTGAATTCCCCACACCCTTCTGAATTTGGGCCTAGATTGTTTTATGTGTGCTCCATACTTGTTTAGAGCTTGGTGTTCTTCATGAACTTTGGAGGGCATCTTTTGACATACAATAGGGGTCAAAATGGTCTCAGACTTGTTCATTCTAATTTGCTAAATCAACTGAAAGCTAGTTGGATTCCTCTCAAGTTCTCTTTTTTGCTGGTGGCTGCTTAACTGGGGTTTTAAGTGGAGTGTTTGCTGCTATGAATGTTTTCAATGGTATGTATTCACCATTGAAATCATATCAGATGTAGTTGACATCTTGAATGTTTTTGGGTCCTTACTCCAGTTTGCCAGGGTAATTCTGAATCCCAAGCCTATTCCCCCACACAACTAGGATTCAATCAAATGAAAGTCAGTAAGGACAAGTGCAGAGTCTTGCACTCGTAACAGAATAATTGCATGTGTAAATAAATACAAACTGGATAATGATGGGCTAGCCGGCAGTGCTGCAGCAAGAGACCTAGGGATCACAGTGGGCCATAAACTGAATATGAGCCAGCAATGTGCTCTTGTTGTAGAAAAGGCCAACAGCATACTGCTCTGATAGAAGCACCTCTTGTAAATCAAAGTTTGGTATTGACAAGGACTCACCTGGTTTTAGGCCCCTCAAGTCAAGGAAGACTTGAATGAGTTAGAAGGAGTTCAGCAGAGAATTAAAAAAACATTACAGACCTTGGAAAGGCCTTATGAGGAAAGAGGTGAAAAAACTGGGATTACTTAAGAAGGGCTTACTAAAGACTACTTTAGAAGAGGACTGAGGAGGGGAATTTATAAATCTGGTTACAAAGAGGATAAAGTGGTTATAAAGAGGATGGAGGTGAAAAGACTACTTACTTACTTACTGGTCTTAAACTGCAGCAGGAGAAATTTAGGTTGGATATTAGAAATTACTGTCTCGCTACGAGGGTGGGTAAGTAATGGAAAAGGCTGCCTAGAGAAGTGGTAGAATCTCCATTTTTGGATGTTTTTAAGACAGACACCTGCCTGGGATCGTTTAATTCAGGGACAGTGCTGCCTTGAGCTGGGGCTTGGACTGGAAGGGACCTTATAAGAGATCTCCCAAGGATCCTCCCAGCCTTACAGTCCTATGATTCCATACATCTATGAAGGTAATCCAATTATTTTGAACCCACAATTCCCATTAAGTACTTACAGTATGTCTCTGATTTTTTGTCGCAAATAACCAAGTCAGGCTTGGTTTTATGAGGCTTGCTAATATGAATGCCACAGGTTTGTGGTGTCCTGGCTCTATTTATGTGAGCACTGTTCCCAGAGCATATGAAGATCTGCCTGCTGTCAGGAAGTACAGCCCTATTACAAGAATAGTTATTTCTCATTTTACATCTACATTTTGAAGAAATGGTGTCCTTTCTCTAGTTTCCCAACAGTCTCTCATAAATATTTCCTGTAGTGTTACTAGCTCCTTGTAAAATCTTATGCAGTCACTGATGGTCCCCATCCTTGAATCAGTTAATTTTTTTGTTGCAATGCTGGGCACTTACATATGTGTATCTTCTCTGACACACTGGAAGTCCAGTGTGTCAGAGCAGACAATTAATTGAGTCTGTGGAGCACACAAACTGACGTGCCCATGCATTTGTATAAAAGGCAAAATGCATGTCAGAGCTAAGAAAATGGCAGCGATGCACTTTGCAACTAAAACATCTTTGATGTGTTTTAGTTCAAAAGCTCACTCATGACATTTTCTCAGTGCTGATGTGCATTTCACTGTTTATACAAATGTATGCAATGCAGCACCAGGTCCTTTTAAAGCACCTGGCATGCATGTGTGGATGCGCCTGCTGTGACTGATGTTCTGATACTAATTTTAAAGATTCGGAGCATTTAGATTCATGCTTGTATACCAAAGCAGTGCATGCTCTGCTAACGAGACGGATGGTTCTTCTAAGCCTAGATTCATTTGTTCTCTGGTAATAAAACTCCTCCCTGAGTAGCTTCCGATACTCATGGATTTGCATACTTTGCAAAATACCTCGTCTTTTGGCATCTCATCCTTTCTGCCTGTTGCTAGATGTTCTTGTAATCTCTGGTTGGTGTTTTGCCACATTGTGCACAGCTTTTCTATGTTCCCCTCCTATTAAGGTTCCTTCATTTTCATTGTGCATTGTTCTCATGCTGTGAATGTTGTCCAACCACTCTTTATATTACTTTACTGTGTCACTATTGTTTGATGCTGTATCTCTCTTGCTGCTAGCACATAAGTCACACTGTTCATGTTTTCTTGTGTCCTCAGCTCTCTTTATAATCAATTTCTAATAGGGATTTAAGAAACTGGCTTCAGGCTTCTATTATTGAGGTTCTTGTTATTGACCTGGAATAGCACATGGGTAAAAACATGATTGTAGAAGGAAGTCAGAACCAACTACTAAAAAGCTCAGATTTCCTGGAGTTGTCACCAAAGGACTTTAGGGCTAAGTATAGACAGTCAAAAAGTCTGAGGCTGAATCAGTTCAGTCTTTGCAGGTTAGTCTGAGCTGCAGAGATTGAACCAATAAGCAAATGAACAGGCATTCACTTTTGATTCGGGAAATACAGCCGAATGCCTGCAGGCTGAAGCTAGAAGCCGGGGGTGCTAGGGCATGCCTACTAGCCACTGCCAAAGAGAATGGGAGAAAGAAGTCCTCCAAAGTTCTCCCTCCCTACTGGCACAGAGGGGGCATGGCCAGGCCCCAGTTGTGCTCTGCCTGGGCAGGGGGGAGGAGGGGGGCAGAGGCTTCCAGGCTGAGGAGGGGCTGGGTGGGGGAAAAATATTGGCATTGAATTCATAGAAGCTTGAAAAAAATTTTTTTTCTCTGAAGTGAGCATTCAACACAGCTCAGCTATGTGTTCACTTCCTTTTCCTGCTGCCCCCGAGGTCGCTGGGATTTATAGTCCACAATCACAGCAGCAGGACTCTGCAGGGTTCCTCATCCCTTCCTCTTCCTGCTTTAAGGTGCCTCTGGGATTTTTAGTCCACAGTTGCAGCCAGCAGTAACTTCAGGAGGGCAGGGCAGCTCTGTAGTCAGCAGCAAGGGAATGTAACCCCACATCCCTGGCCCCAGCTGGCAGTAGAGGCAAGGAACAGGCAGCCCTGGGCTGTAAAGAATGCTGGGGGAATGTGACTTAATGTGAACTGGGAAGGGGCCTGGAACAGAAGTTTCATAAACTGGCTTGACATAAATCTGTTAAGTCTGATGTTACATTCAACCAGGTTTATCTTAAACCAGTTTCAGCCATTTTAAAAATGGTTTATGTGCACTGAACTTCTGTTCTTTTACAGGTTTAAATTAGTTTCTGATTACTTAAACCAGTTTATTGGTAACTTCTGTCCCTAGCCTAGAAGGACTTCTGTACAGTGTTGCATTGATACCTTTGTACTGGGTAGCCACAGAAACTGCTAGGTATCACCCCGTTTGTTCATTGTGACTGAAAAGCAATGCAATCAGAGCTCATTTGCATTTCAGCAACCTTAGATTTTGGGAGAACAAAATGTAAATCTTCATCTATATTTCACAGCTGATATCTATATCTAAAACTGTCTGAATGCTGCTAGACTTCAAATCTAGGTCTGATCTTTCCAGTTCAGGCCCATTTAAAAAAAAAATGCACCAAATGTTAGGATTTTGCTGTATGGAAGTGAAAATGGGGGTGGGGGATGGGGAGGAGAATAATTTTATTTTAATTCTTCTGTAGCAGTGTTGAAAACCATGGAAGAGAAAATCATACAAAAACATCGCTTCAGCAGGAAATGGCTTTAGAAGCCAAGAAAAGTATGAAGTATAAAGAGAATGTTTGTTTAATGCAGGCATGTTATAAAATACCAGATAAAGTTGAGGCTCTTTTTATTTGCTACTATGAGGGATTAAATAGAAGATGAATGTAATTTCCGCTCACGTACACTTTGACTAGGTACAGACATAAAAAGTCGAAGGCAGAATTGATCTTACTTATCCAGTTTTCTGTAAGCAGCATAGTTTAGACTAGTAGGGAACAGGACACACATTTATCCTTTGAGGGCCAGGTCCCACCATTTTTAAACCAATCTGTGTGCTGAACATCCGGGCTGTTATGGGTATAGACCAGTTTCTGATCACTTACACTGGTAAACATGTAATGTCTGTACCAGACTTAAAGCTTCGGCTGTGGTGATGGGAATGGTGTCAGTTGTGTATTTCTTAATGTTTATTATTTATTTATTTAATTTCCAGCCGCTTGTCACAAACCAGGTTTCCAATAACTTGCCACAATTAAGTGTTGTCAGAGGCTTCTGAGGTTACTATAGATAGTGACTTCAGTAGAACATCATTCATTATTAAAGCTGGTTGCAACATCGAAACCTCTACGTTGTCTAAGATGCAGTACAGTATATAATCTCCCCTGGAGAGTTTATCAAAAAAGTGCAAATGAAGCTTAATTGTAAAGATCTGGTGCACAGTCTCTGTGGGAAACAAAACATAATCCTCAGAGTTTGCCAGTAATTTATCAACAGCGCGCCCTGAAAGATTTTCACACTTCTCATTTGCAATGTAAAACTGCTTCCGCTGAAGTTCTGAAGCAAGATGTTGAGTCACAGCCATAACAGGCTGCCAGAGAGCACTTTGTCCCAGATGGGTGGTCATACTCAGGTTTGATCTTCTCTAGATATATCAGTCAAATCAAGTAACAAATAGTCTGTAGTGGTCTGAAAAAAGGGAAGCAAAACATGAGTGAAATGCTGCTAACCAAAAAATAGATACAGGCATTTTTTTTTATAGATGCACGTTATTTTGAAAACCAGTTCAGTTGCAGCTGCAAAGTACTAGTTTTAGAGCCTAGTTTTCTCCTTGGCCTACTCTCTTTCCCACTGCTGTTCATAAACTGTCATTTCTCTGTTCTCTACCTGCATTTAGGCACTAATTAACCTAAACATTTGGAATTGTCTAAATCAGATATTATTAGCCATGGCTCAACTCAATGGCTGTGATTTTAGCTGGAGACAGTGCAATTATCTTCTTGCCTTAGTTAAACCATGGTTTAATATTTCTGTGTTCTGGCCTGTTTCCCAGACATAATTCAAAGGTAAGCCAAATTCTGTTAATTTCTTTCATACATACATGCATGCATCTCATCATGGGTCATCCACATATATAACAGCTCTGCAGAATCACGCCTTGTGATAGAAAATGAAGCATTCTTCATGAACAAATGCACTCAGATGTCTGCTTTGTTAGCTTTCTAGGCCTTTGAACAAAAATTGTATCTTCCTAGTTATTTCCAGGGAACAGAATACATTTTTTTGAAAGCACATAAATTACATCTCCACTGACAAGGTACAAACTCAATAACTTTTGTCCTGAGGTTAAATTGGGCTATAATGTGGGAAGGAAGAAATCTGGCTTGTACATTTTGCAGCAGTTGGCAGATTCTGGCATGCCTGCCCATGGACTATTAGTAGTATTTAAATGTATAATGACAATATCCTTTTCCTTTTACTTTCCCTTCTTTCTGTTAAGGGGTATGTTGTTGGAAAGCTGCTTTTTGATATTGAGTTGTTAAAAGTTTATTAAGCTTTGCAAAAAATTAAAAAAAAATGCTTTAGGAAACAGGAAAAATGGAAGGAAAATAATGAGAAGTAGGAAAGAAAAGAGGAAATGGGGGGAGGGAGAAATAGGGTGAAAAAGACAGTATCATTTTTTCAGCTAGTTCATTGAGTATTCAGACTCAAGAAGTTAGGAAGCCCTCTTCTTAATACAGTGTCATTAAAGGTGAGGGAAATACTGTTTAGAAGCATTCACCCACATTAGCACAATACGATTACTGGATTTCACTGTTATTCCTCACTGAAGTTAGCTTTCCCATCAAACTTCTCTTTCTTCAGTGTTTGTAAAACTCATCTACAGGATCTCTCACTCTCTCTGGAAGTCTCATCATTTGACTACACTACTTACCCTTCTGCCCCGTCAGTGTGTATTAAAGAACGGCGATCCATTTTAACCCATAACACCATGAATTGCTATGGTGTGTGAAATTATTGACTAAAATAGAGAATAGTTATAACTGCTTTTGTGTTGCACTTTATGAATGACCACCTGGTTTTAACTTCTGGTCCTTCACAGATGGATTTAGAAATTGATAATCCAGTGAATGACAAGGGTAAAACTTGGAAGACTTGATCCTTCTGCCAAATGACCTGGTCCTCAACCAAACAGAATCCATTAATAAGAAAAAAACTTGATCCAGCAAGCCCAAGAATGTAATCCTGCCACTATTCAAAATGCCACTGAGATCAGAAATTCTGAACTGAATTAGGCACGTAGGACTATAGCCTAAAACGGGGCTGTCTAACTGGTGGTCCACGTGCCACATCTAACCCACAAGTGGTTAGTGTGCAACCTACGGGTTCCTACCTGGCCACCACTCCTGTTTTTGTTCCTTCTGCTACAGTGGTCAGGGTTTCTGAGGCAAAGCAGCACTGCGGGGCTGGGGAAGTCTTGAACGGTTGAAGTATGGGGGAGCTTTTGCAACCCGTATGATGGCAACGTCGGTCGGCTCATATGGCCCGGGCAGCGGGGATCCTGGGGAGCCCACATAGTGTGCAGCTTTTGGGATCCTACATGGCTCGTGGCCCATACAGTATGCAGCCCAGAACCTGCAAGCAGTATGCCATGCAGCCTTCCCCCACCCTGGATTTGGACTACTCTGGTCTAAAATGCAAGCTAACTAGGAATATCACAGTACCAATAATGGTATTACTTGTGATATTGGAATAATTTAAGCTACTCTTGCAAGTCCATGCCAAACTTGATACATTTCTACGTGCTAGTAACCTCTCCCGATGCCTTGATTTGTCACCAGGCATGTTTATATATGGATGAGGCACTTGGTCCCTTTCATAAAGTGTAAGAGTACCAATGAAGAAAAATCGAAGTCCAATACCATTCTTATAAGTTTGGGGAGGGAGAAAAAATAGAGGCTCTTTTCAGGCACACGTCTCTTATTGGCAGCCAAAATTAGATACTGGGTCCTTTAAACGTATCCCCTGCTTTTAACCACAACATGGTTGAACGTGCATGAATATGAGGGTGGTGTAAACTTGTCTGTAGATTTCTACATCAGAATATAGCAACTGTTCTTAGACACCTTTTCTAAGTTTACCATTATAACCCAAATTTACAAAGATCTGTTTAAGCTTTTGCATGGAAATAAGATGGAAGATTAAAAGAATGGCTAATAATAAGTGCTAACTGTTTCCATTTTAGACTTTGACACAGAGATTAACATCTGCACACTGGGAAAACTTGCTTGTAGAATTTCCTTGAACTACTGAAGGTAGCATTTCCAAACTTTTAAGAATCAGACTTAAGAGTGATTAAGAGTTGAAGTCTGATAAACTTTACATACAGAAGACAGAATAATACATTTTTATTTATTAGTTTGTTTGTAACATTGGCCGAGCAGTTGTTCTGCCTACCTTGTTGATTTTTATGAGCTAATAATTGTTGAGTGAGATATGAAAATAATTGCACTTTGCATCCGTTTTGCCTTAAAAACTGTGGTTTAAGGAATTGGAAAGCATTAACATTTTTAGTCTGTAGTCATTCTTTGACTGTTTAGATGAAATAATAATAATAATAAACCCTACCATACTTAACACTAGTTAACAGAGGAAATGGATAATTGCAGAGGCCTGACTTCCTAAATGTATAAATGGTCTGGAATGATGGAAATGAAAATGTTGCCATCAGCATGTACAAGCAGGGGAAAATCTATTATTTGAAAAGTTATACAGCTTATCGTTAGCCAGGAAACATATAATGTAGAAAAAAACCTCTGAAGTAGTATGACAATAAAATGGACTTATTAATAACTGTTTAGGTGGACCTAAAATTGCAAAGTTGAAATTTGGGATCTGAAGTGACCAAAAATTGCAGGGTAGTTGAAGAAAGGGATTTTGTTCAGATCATTTTTGTTTGTGGGTTTTTAATTCTCATGACAGATTATTAATAAAAAATTACCTTTCAGTTTCCCTCTACAATATGGTAGTTAGCTTTGTAACCCCTAGTAGCATTTTGTTATTCAAGAATAAACATGGGTGGTGGACTGGAAGATGGTTTTGTTTCTGTCTCTAAAATATCTTTTCCCCTTAGGTCTGTTTTGTGCACAGCCCAATAGCAAACCTTGTTAGCTAAGCAGCTGTATGCTGCCATCTGCTGTTAACAGTCATAATAATGTTTATCTTTAACCAACCTAAGTAGTCTAAAAGACCTATTTAAAATAGGGTTATTTACAACTACGACATGGAAGGAAACCCCTCAGTAATTGAGAGAGACAATAAACAAACAGAAAGTAATATTTTGGAAATAAGTATGAACTACAAAGAAAACTAATAGGGCAAGTGCTGTAAATCTTAATTGCATGTGAATATTATCAGTATGTAGTATGTGTATATTTTGTCCCATTCTAGAGAAGAAATCTTGAATAAAAGAAAATATTTCCTTATGACTGATATGCAATTTTTTGCCAGCACTTTGAAAACGAGAACAATCTGCAGCATTTTCCTTCTGTAAGATGTGCATAGTGAAATGGTCCTACAGATCTGAAAGCTAGCAATTGCGCAGCCCAAGGGAAAGTGTTGTGTGAATGTGTGCAGTAAGCAGTATCTAGTGCAAAAGGGACTCATTGGGGGAAAAATGACATTTTGTAATCCCTATGAACCTATTTAGCTTCACATGGTTGGAATGAATAATGTTTCTTATCACTTTTAACTCTGTTACTTAGTCCTTGGGACCACGTCTGCAAGGAATGGGGGCTTGTATGTATGCAGTAAACAAGCCATTGCCTAGGGAGAACACTTAAGCAAACATGTCCTCCCATGCTTTTAGGAAATCATTTTGAGAATCATTTTAAATGCGAAATCTGCTTTGGTTTTCGAGGTCACAGTAAGACATGCCACGAAAAAAGTATTTTTTTAGATGGAACAAAACTGATTTATAAGTTTCAATTTAATTGTAGAATTAAGTGCGAGTCTCTTTTGCTTTTGTCTGTATGACAAAACGCCACGCATTCAGTTACGGGCAAAGTGATCCTATAGTTTGATAATGAAAACGCAAGCCCCTGGTAAATGTTAAAATACTGGTATGATTAGGACATGATACATTCTTGTCGAAGCCCAAACATTGTGCTTCCTGCCGAGCGTAGGATGGGGCATAAAATTAGTCAGATCCCAGTTGGGCCATTTTATACGAAACGTATTTGTGGATGGTTTGCCATTTTATGATGCTATAAATTGGCTGAATGTATGCCACACAGCTATTTATGGTGTGACGTAATGTGTTGATCATGCCATATATGTAAAGTGTTTCAGGAGTATCAAAGTGAAAACATTTCGTGTCCTGAACTTGCTCTCTGATATTCTGGTGATCAACTATAAAGTATAAAGGTGTTTTGTTTGTTTGACATATTTAGAAGATGGATATCGTGCAGATTCTTTTAGTGATGTAGTAATATCAAACAAGTTGTGACAGTGACACTAGGAACAGATGTTGTTTCTCCCGGGACAAATGCAACATCTATTTGTAGCCTGAGTAGGCAAAATGGCACAAGCCCAAGCACCCATAAGTCTATCAAATCTCCTATGACCTTTAAGTCCTATTGATAAAGGCACATCTCTCTGGGAGCATCCAAAATATGTTTACATTTATTTCCTTTTCAGACTGGCCAGACACCTCTTGCTCTTTGTGTCCTTGCATTTCCCAGCCTGCCTGCTTACCACAATTGTCCTTATCCCCAGTTCAGTTCAGACTTTTAATTTCTACCAAACATCTTCCTCTTTTCCATCAAATTACAGTTCTTCTGTTTCTCTGAAGTTGTCATGTTAGGTTTAGCATTTTACTCTGGTTTTTATTTAGACCTTTTATCTTGATATTGTTGCATTACAAGTTGTTATGTATTCCAGCTGCATAAATATATGATTATATAGTATTTTCTAACCATGCCATTGTTGGTTTTTTGTTGTTCGGGATTCTAGATGGGATAGACAAATGGATTGGTTTACCCTTCCCTTACCTTAGAAGTGAGAGATCCGTGATGTCAATAGGATCTAATGCTACCTTACTTTTGACTTGTTCGGGTGCCTTTTCATAGCACTCATATCTATCTCTGTCATCCAGTCCTCCTGATACTATAACATGTCTGATTCAATGTTTGGGCAAGTCTGGAGCACTGAACTAAGATGATAAAGCTTAAGAATGTCACACAGTCAATGGTAATCCATGCTTCTGACTTTTCCTACTTAACTATAGGAGCCAAGACTGTTCCTTGAAGCACTGGACAATGGCCTCAGGCATAGGATTAAATTGGAGTTTGCTGGTATGCCTACCAGTACTTGTAAGCCTTTCGAATCCCATGCTGGAGGGTCTTGATCATGCTGATCTCAAGATTTGGGGTCAGGAAAGAATTGTCACCCCTTCCCCCAGTTCAGATTGATAAGGGCATAATTTTTTGCCTTTGCCTGTAATGCAGGGCATGATCCTCTTAAGATCACCTGTAGAAGGGTTGTAGTGTTGTTACTGTGATGGTTCAGAAAATGCACGAGAAGCAAGGATATGTCTGTGATATCTTTTATTGGACCAACTGTATAGTTGGGAGAGCAGTTGGACAATTTGTTAAGTCCAGGATTACTGCTGCATTGCAATTATATCTTAAATCAACCTGGGGTACATCTACATGAGATGTTTACTGTACAGTTGACTAATTAACTGCTCAGTAACCCTCTCAGCGTCAACATGTGTTCCCCTATTAGGGCACATGAAACAAATAAATTCCACAGCATAAATACAAGTCTTTCCCTGATGAAGAGGTTTTGTGTGCCTGTGCAGCAGTGCAGATGTAGTCACTGATGGGACTGGCTGAGGCACAGGGGTGTTTCAGTGCGGAGCCTGTCAGCCAGCTAGCTCTGCTGAAGCACTCTTGTACCCAAGCCAGCCCCTCCTCAGCACACTGAGCTCTGTTGGAGCAGTCCCGGGCTGGCAGGCCAACCCCCTGTACCCCCTCCCAGCTGGGGCTGCTGTGACCCGGTTCAATGTGTTGCAGTCTAGGCACATATGTAAGCTGTGCACCTGGGAGCAATAAACTATGGAGCAATAAGCTCTGAGGTTTATTGCTGCGCATTAATGGCTTGTGTGGATGTGCCCCAGGAGATCAAAACTAACTGCAGAATGCAGTAGCTAGCCAATTAAAGAGGTATAATACCAGGAGCACAGGACATCTGTCCTTCAGGATTGTCCCTTTTTTTTTTTTGGGTGAAGATTAAGTGCTAATTTTCTGGTCCATCAAAGTCTTAAATGGCTGGAGATCTGCCTGTTTCAGAACCTGCTTTTCACTCTGCCATATTGTGATACAATAGTCTGCACAAGTACCTGAGCTTGAGTTTGCTTGGTGTAGAAAAGAAGGACCTGTGTTCTTCCACTGATTCAAACTAGTTTTAAATATGAGGCATGCTGTATTACATAACTGTTTATCCAGGGTTTGAGGGAGTGTGAGTTGGTCTTCAACTTTGTTAGATTCAAGGCACATCTTGGAAAATGCTAACTCTTAGTTTTCACTCATTTTTGACTACAGAAATATAAGACAGCAATTCTTTTGCTACAAAGAATTCAGAAAGATCAGAGCAGATCAGAACATTTTTAAGAGTATAGAGTCCTATTTGAAATCATTAGATTTATTTTGTGAATTATGTTTGTACACCTAACATTGTTTGGCATCTTTAGATCACCCCTGACAGGCTCTTAAGGCACCCTGGCTGAGAATCCCTGTCCTAAATGGTAGAAATCTCATGCATGTACAATGGTAGAAATCTCATGCATGTACAAGATTCTCAGCATCTGCAACTGAAATTTTGTGGAACAAATTGTCAGATTTTGAAACATCAAATTCTAATATGTAGTCTTAATTCAGCATTAAAATTGAATATTGGTGCTTAATATGTCTTGTATCTGGATCCTGATCCAATTAGTGTCTCCTTGGGACATCTTATTAAGAATAACTTTACTAGACTGGGTGTGCTGAAGAAAGAAGATATGACTAGCTTAGCTTTTAATGGAAGAACATTGTGGAAAATGGAACAAAAACTACCTTATTTCTGCAAAAGCCGTATTTGCTTTTTGTTCTGTGTAACAGAAAATAGAGTTTTTGAGTCTGAAAACTTTCCCAATTCTCTACTGCGTGATGACATTCCCTATACTGGCCAGTTTTTGGTATTATAAAATATGGAGCCTCTGGATGCAGAAAAATATACAAAATAAATTCCTTGCATAGCTGTAAGCTGTTAGAACATAATAGGTGCTCTCCCATGTACTCTCCCTGGCATATCCTAATTTTTTTTACATTTTTAAATGGCACACCCAATTTATAGGTGACACAAAAAAATACAGGGCTGAAATATTAGTGAATGTGCAGTAAAATGTAGAGCTGCTATACTAAGCTGATAGAATACCTTTGTTTGACTACTAAAAAAAAAGTCGTCATAAAACTACCAATAGATTGACTGACTGATTTTATAGGTTATTGTTAGGATGGTGGGTCTGTAAGTTGACATTAGTGACAAGGCACATTTCAGCCAGCTGTTAGTTAAACCTTCAGCTTAAAACTTGCTTAAGTGACAGAGTGTTTTATTGACAGAACAGTTTGCCAAGCATCTTTGGCAAAGCTGTCTTTTCCCTTAAAAACCTGTGTAAATCTCTTTAATGGTTTAAGAACAAAAGTGTGAAAAGTATCTGGCCAGACTTCTTTCACTTTCTTCTGTGTAAATCATCTTGCTTATGCACCCCCATAGCTGTTTCAAAATATGTTAGCCTTAATGACAGAACCATAGTAGAAAGAGTACTTGAACTTGTCATTTGTCTATAAAAAGTAAAGAACTTTCATATCTAGGAAGAATGATAGACTTTAGAGACAGGTCATCCTCTCCCACAAGTACATACCTGCACCAAAGTACTTCTGAGGACTCCTTAGCCTCCCCCCCCCCCCCCCCCAAAAAAAAACAAAACAAAAAAAGAAAATGTAAAAACTAAATGATCAATTTGTAAAACATTGACAGTGAGCAAAGTCCTTATTTTACATAATGCAGCACAAAATTGATATGCAGGACTTTTCCCCTCAGTCCTCTGATGAGTCTTAATACATTGATCCTGATTTTAAAATGTAGGACCTGTGCTTCTGGAGTGCAGTTAATTTGTAAATTGGAAATTTCATTTATCTCTGTGGTGATTCAAAAATTCTTGTAGAAATAAAGCTGACATTTACTGGGTTATGACAAAACATTTTTCTTTGTGCGTTTGTTAACTAAAGGAAAAAGAAACCAAAAACAAAACCATAACCATGTGCAGGTTATTCTCAGGGACCAAGTACAGACATTCAGGAGGTTAAATTGGGTTCAAAATGGCCGCCTGATTTAAATTTAGCTTGCCCCAGTGCCGAGCTTACACTTTACAGAGCCGATTTCAGTGACTAGCAATCAGTCGAAACGTGTAACTGAACAGAAGTTCTGTGCGCACAAATTGGTCTAAAAAACGCAGAACCCAGTTCAAGATAAACCTGGATCTATGTAATATCAGGGGTATTTGATTTAGGTCAGACTGGCACATGGAACTTCTGTCTACTTCCCCTACGCAGCCCAGGGCTACTCTTTTCACCCCCGAGCCAGCGCTCTCAACCCCCATCCCACAAGCCACTGTCAGCATTCACTGCTGCCAGAGCCAAGAACACAAGTCCCAGTTGGGGGGGGAGTGGAGAAATGGGGGTGTAGGTTCACTAGAGGGGACCCCACCCTGCCCATGGGTTATATCTGCCCTCCCACTTGTAGGCTGCACCTGCCCACCCCCCGCAGACCTCTCATCCCCTCCAGCCTCCCAGCTAGCTGCCTCCCCCCAACTTACCTGGTACCGGGAAGCTATTTTAAAGCAATTTAACCTTCCCCTAATGCTATCAAATGTCTGTTCTTAAGGATAGGGTAAATTCTGCCTCAGTGTAAGGGGCTATGTAAACTCCTGTGCATGTCTTATATCTCACTTAAATCCTTAACATAATTTTTTGGTGAGAGGGCTTTGTTCAGGATATCGTAGCATGGGTGAATGTCATCAAACTTTATTATGTTGATGGCCTGGAATGCACGTCCTAGTAATGATTTGCTAACTCAAATCTCCTAAAAATAGACGCATGCTATCATTTTTAAGATTTATGTATGAATAAATTAGAGGATGGCCACCTGAAATGCAAATCACTTACTTATGCATAGTCCTGCATCCTTGATGAACTTTGGATTACTTGAAAATATTTGAAAACATAAGTGACATTCAAGTGCACAGGTCTCATTTACAATTCAAAAGCCTTGCAAAGTTCAAAGGAACTTGTTTAGTACTTCTTCCTGAAAACCCACCTACGTACTCATGTAATTTGAGACTTAGAGACATGCTGTCAGTGCATGTAGGTTACATGAATGAGGTTAATTAACTTCTATTATGTATATTTTCTTTTACTTATAATTAATATCACATCTAAAGGGGAAAAGCCACAGTTAAGGTGAATTTCAACTTTTATTGTAATTCACGCAGCCATTACTTTTTCTTTTTCCTTTCTTTTCATAGCTTTCTCAAATCCCATTCACACTAATTCTCAATAGTTAATTTTGACAGAGCCAGTTGTTTTTGTAGTAACTGGTTATTCATTTTAAAATTAGGAGCCTATAACCACTACAGCCTATAACTACTACTCCCATATTTCTTCCAAACGGATGCATTGTTTTCATATAACTAAAGGGAACTTCTCAATCTGGATCTGTTTGTAGGCTTCTGACATGACACTTTGCTGTCTTGTACCTCCTGCATTTATTTGCGCAAGTGCAAAGTGGGTACTAAGTACAACTGTTCTGATCATATTTATTTCACTTAGGTAGGAAGAAGGAAATAGACTCATTTTGTTTTGCTGGGTTTTTTTTCTAATCAGTCCTCTATTCTCTCTTTTCTTTCTTTCAACCTCCATTTGTGTTGAGAGTCATCATCTGGCAACTGGGACAATAACAAATGGAACATTTGGGTTTACCATCCAAACTGATGTATTTTAACTTACTGCTATACAGAAGTCTATGGAAACTCTCCTGATTTGAACCAAGACCTTATCTGAGAGGGCATGCTGAATGTTTTTCTTTCCTTGGTAATCAATAGAAACTCAGCTTGCACAACTAGAAGGGTGAACTTTGGATAAACACCTATGCTGAACTTCAAACTGGGTCATGGACAGGGCTTTTCAAATCTCACCATCCAACAGGCAATGTACTCAGTTCAACAAGGGCATTTTCTAGCAAGTTTGCTCTGTCCCTGCATTCATTACTTCTCTTATGCTTGCTCGCGTGCGTGCTCTCTCTCTCTTCTTTCCCCTATAAGATTTACTAGGCCTACTAAGAGCATCTTTATGCAGCTTTCATTTACTTGTGCTGATTCCCCAGGGATGCCTTTATCCTTTGGATAAGCACAGGAAACTGCAATTTCCTTCTCCTGTTTGGTTTCTTCCCATGCTCTTTACTTCTGTTTGAAAATGTGGATGGCCAGGGAATTCAGAATTAAGACTGAAGTTGTAAATTCACCATGGTGCAACTATGGTAATATTGCCCTCCAAAGTGCCTAACAAAATGGGGGGGAATGTGTGCACGCTGAACAATATGTATAAACACTCTTGGTGGAATTAAATATTTCTAAAAAGTATGTTTGGGAGGGCATTGTCTCTGGGGAAAAATGTCTCTAAATCCAACATAGTTTACAAGTTGAAATACTGCACGAAGAAAAGTGGATGTTGGGTTTAGAATACAGTATCTGGTAACTAGGAAAAAAGTCTTTAGAAGTTCATCTTCTTTTTGTAACTTTTTCTGCCCCTATCTCAGTGTAGCCTATTTCTTAGTCTCTATTCATCTTAAAGGGATTTTCTTAATAATAATCCAGTGGTGCAAACAATTTATCTTCAATCATAGCTAAGGGAACAAAGGAAAGTTTTTATCTCAGCTTGTTTGTCCCACAAGAATAGAAACTTTCTGCTGTGGTCTCAGGAAAAAGATATTTGAATGACAAACTTTATACTGACCACAACGTTTCAAGAATCCTTAAAAAAAAAAAAAAAAAAGAGGAAGAGGCAGAAAGAGCCTGAGAATCTTTGAATTATAAAGCTGAGTAAGGAGAGGTTTTCTTCCTTATTTTATTTGTACTTTGGAGCTTTGGCTTCTGTAAAGAAAAAACATACCATTTGCTGCCAAATTTCAAACAGAATAAAAATAAACTGAGAGAGAAAACTAAGTCAGGCCTTTTAGAAAAAGTGAATGCAGGCTAAATGACATTCCTTTTACTGTGGGCCAAACTCTGCCTTAATTACAAGGATGTTTACGGTCCAGAAAACTGCCATGTAAGTCATTCACGCTAAGATCACTGATCTTCTTGTGTCCTGTTGTAGCCTCACTTTTAATCCTCAAACTTTTCAGGCCTTTAAATGTAGTACACAGCAGATATAAGTGAAAGTGCTTTATTAAACTGTTTCTGTAGCTCTCTCTCTTGGTATCATATCAACCCCTTAATATTTACTGATGCATTGTACATTTTTGTGAGAATGAGGCTCCGTTCATAATGGAGACTCCATCTGCTCGATGCTGGTGGCATCCAGGAGAATGTTAAAGATCCTGTTGCAATATCTGAAGTGTAGTGGATAACTCTAGTATCTTGGCCAACACTCGTCTCAGTTCATAGCACTGTGGATTAACTGGCATTAACGCAAATGTTCACAGCTGCACATGGAATATTATAGAAAACATAATGGCTGCCGTGGCTTCCTTGCTTATGTGGTCCCAACTGCAAATGTGATTTGTTTTCTGATTATGAAAAGTGCTATTCAGATCTGAGTATAGAATAACACAATGAGACAGTCCTACTTTTTCAGTTTTGTTGAACAAAATACTAGAAGGGATCTCCTGGGTCATCGTGTCCTGTTCTTCAGCAATTTTTAAAACAAGTTAAGTTGTTTCCTCTCACCACCCATTTTGAAAGTCCGTGCCAGAACCTCAGTACTCTGATGGTTAGAAACCTCCTAATTTCCCAACATCATTAGTACATGGTAAGTTAATGCCCATTAGTTCTTGTGCCAATATTGTCTCTTAGATTTAAATAGTTTCTCTACCTCTTTGGTATTTATTGTCTCTATGTATTTAGAGAGAACAATCATCTCCCCTCAGCTTTTTGCTAGGCTAAACGTGCCAGGTGTTTTAGTCTCATCTCACCAGATAGGCTCTCGTGGCTACTGGTCCTTCTTGCCCACTCCAAATTAATCTTTCTTGTCTATGAATCAATAGAACTATGCACAGGATTCTAGATGAGATCTGATTAGTGTCTTGTACAGTGGTTGTAATAGTTCCAGATGTGTTAGGAATGTATCTTACCTGTTACAGCCTATGACTGATTATGTCTTTTATTGTGGCCCCATCATATTAGTGGCTTACTCCTCCTATGTTTGATTAATCAACCCCGTGCTTAGCTGCTATGTTGCTACCAATTAATGATAGACTTATAGGTGACCAGAAGAAAACCTAGGTGTTGGTCCTGTGTACTTTTAACTATTAAATTCCATCTGATTTCTATTACTCCATTCCTAAAGGTCATCCAGTTCTTGGTGAAATACTCCTCTTCCCTGCAACTTTGTATCAGCAACCTATTTCATTAGTATACAGCTGTTTTTTTGTGTAGAGGACATTTTATGACAATTTTAAATGAGAGAGATCTTGTGATGAGACCAAGAGAAACTTCCCCCAGTAATCTCCCTTCCAGCCTTAATACTTCCCCTTTTAGTGCAACCTGTGGTCACCTTCTCTTTGCTAGTTCTTTACATACTTTACAGTTCTAGTACTGATCCTCATATTTCCATCTTGCCTAATGCTTTCAGTGTGTTTCTGAATCAAATACTTTACTTGCATCCAAATATATTAAGATCTACTACATTTCATTTCCATTATAGTCAGGTTTTTAGTTTCCCAAGGTTAATCGCATCAAGCATTTTTTTTTTTTTTTAAATTTTGCTTCTACATTGGTTTCCATTCCTTACCTTACCCTCATTCTCATTAGCTGGCCTGCCCCACATTATGCTTCAATGTATGTATTGAAAGCTGAGACAAAGAATTTGCTTACATATTTTTCCTGTTTTAAATATTTCTGATCTCTAAACCATTCTCCTGATAGTAGTCTCACTTCTTTCTTTGTGCTCTTGAACCTGTTTGTTTAAATTTAAAAGATTTGTTTTAATGTCCTTTGCACTATCTAACTAGTTGCCTATATTTAACGAGTTGCACAGTTGCTGGCCCCAGCCTCCCCTACCCCATCCGGGGGTAACCCACTGCGTGCTGGAGTGCACATGGCACAGGCGTTCCCTGGGGACAAGAAGCAGTGGCACAAGGTGTGCTGCTGCTCCTTGTCCCCAGGGAAATAAACATCCATGCTCATTTGGATGTGCCCCTCATGCCCATGGTAGTGAAGAACCCCTTCTGCCAGGAAGGAGGCACAGCAGCAGAGCATAATTAATGCTACTTGAATACCTTTTGCCTCTTATGCTTATTTCAAAGCATGCCAATGCCATAGAAAATGGCTATCTTTCCCCATTCCTTTTCTCTCTCTGAACCTGCCATAATTTTGCAAGCATGCACGGTAGGTATATAGAAGCCTTGACTGACTCAAGAAAAAGCCATATCATACCACAGAGTCTTGCTACGTTCCCTTTACTACTTGGGCAGCATTTCTGACCTAATTCATATTTTATTTGCTCCAGTTTGTGCCTCGGAATGAAAGGGGAAAAGTTGGGTTCTATTAAGAACCGAATGTTAAATTTGTTCCTTTGTTTTGTTGCCAGGTAAAATTTCACACCGTGAAATATGTATAGTTACATACTGCACAAAAGATGCCTCTTCATAACAAGAAGGTGAGCTACAAGGCAAAGGTCTGGTGACACAGTATAGGATTCAGTGTCAGGAGAACTGATTATTGGAACAGTTATTAATGAATGTTTTATTCCAAGCCTTTCTAAATGCTTACGTAGGCATATATACTTGCTATTGTGCTTCAGGACTAAGGGGATATCCTTTTATTTTATTTTATTTTTTTTCTTTGCTAGTAAAATATTTAAGGGGATGCTTGTAGCAGTTTAGATTTGAAATATTGCAGGCAGAGTCTCTGCTCCTACTGACTAATAAGATAACTATGTGAGCTATAGGAGGAACACTTCTCAAAACGGTAACATCCAACTGCTTGTGTTAGGGGAAATTACCAAATAAAACAAGCTCAAACTTTCTGCTTTTTCTTTATAAGGAAGCAAAACTAGATTTTTACCAGCCTGCACCTGAGACTTTCTTAACCTGTTTTCCTAAGCAGACAAAGCATTGCATTCTCAATGCACAAAAGCAAAATAAAATGGCATTGCCTAGAAAGAGTGTTATCCAGGCTAGTTTAAGACACTACACTTCTAGTTTAAGTTCATGCTGATGGCCACATTCTTGGAAAATCATAAGACTTGAATTTAAATTAAAAAAAAAATCCTAGTTGTGAAAAAAAGCTTGAAAATGCAATCGAAATATAATTGATTCAGTGATGCCGCCTGAATCTGCAGGTAGCCTCCAGCAATCATTCAGGGTTCTGAACTGCATCATTGGTAATTACAAATCCTGTTGCCCTGGGAAGTCCAGGCCAACACCCAGATCAGCAAAACTGTGAGAGATGAGACTTTTCAAGCTGTTTCATAGTTCAGGTGAGTGGGATGGTGTTACTTCCTTCAGGATGAACCCCAGCTTAGGTCTGTGGTAGGCAGAGGTGTTCTAGTGAAGTCCCTGCCTGCCCAAAGAAGACTAATGGTGGGCCCCTTTCCAACCCAGCAGACAGCTTTTTTTGTGGTTAGGGCCATAAGATGCATGCAGTCACTGTGGGGGACTCTGCCTAAGGGTTCCAGTTACCTGAATTTAACTCTAAGGGAGAATTGGGGAAAAGTAGGGCTACTACTAACTGAATTTGCCCTCTAGCAGGTTTGGCAAAGTGGATCCACATTATGCCAAGAGTGAGTGATCGTGCTTTTGCTTAATTCAACATATACCTACAGTACACAGAGATGTGGCTAAGCCTATTGCCAGTACACAGTGGGTGTGTCTACATGTGCATTTACTGAACAGTAACTTACTGTGAATATGTGGGTTTAGGCCAGCATCTATATGTGCAGGTATTAAAGTGCAGTAATGCTACATGTGGACCAATTTGGGACTGAAGTTAGTCCCAAGTCAGGCCACACACGCACAGTGTTACTGTGTAGTAAGGCGTCTACATGTGTGTTACAGTGCAGTAACTAATTGGGCATCGCTTTGATACCTGCATGATGCAACTATCACATTTCTGCCCAAGTCGGCATAAGTTGCCATATTTACTGAGCAGTATGGGCACATATGTGTAGATGCTGCCTGTACTGCATAGTAATTTAGGTTACTGCACAGTGGGCGCGTCTACGTGTGCACATTTACTGGGATGATATCAACCTGGCTCTGTATGCCACTACTGTTAGGTCTGCATCTGGGTTGTCATGATATCATTTGTCCATAATATTTAACTAAATTTTGTATTTAAAGAGGTGATTTCTTTTTAGAGAGACGGATATATGAACGAGTATCTGGTATCGCCTTAAAATAGTAACATTTTTAATCGTATAAACAATAACAAAATGAAATAAACTGCTTTGTAAATTCCCATTTCATTTCCCACATGAAAACTTAGGGGTGCTTATGTTTTACATTGCTTTCCAGTCACAGGTTGATCCAATTTTAGATGCTTGTAATACATTTTTTCAATTTGTATTGACCTTAGAAGGTTACTGTATATCACCTATTTATATAATATCACTATACAGTCTATTTTTAACTTTCCATACTTGAACAAAGTGTTTGGCTACTGACCTTTGCTGGTGACACCTGTGTACATTACTGGGTAAAGGCCAATTTGTTGTTTTAATCCAGGAGTGCCTGCACTTTAGAATGATTTGCTTTACAATCCATATACTTTAGAATTATTTTGCATAAAAACACACACAAAAAAGGCTGCGCTGTAGAGCATCATGGAGCTTTCTGTATTAGTCACAAACTTCTTGCTATAACTTCCATGAGACTAACAAACTGTAGTGTAGACTCAATATCACTGTTCAGCTCTGCTGAGGTTTGTGTTGACTTCAAACTTTATTTCAACATTTCAGCAGCTCCATCAGTATGTAAAGCAAAATCATGGCAGATTTTAAATGGAAAGATTAAATCTCTGTGTGCAGTGGAGCAGATTACATTCATCTTTGTGTATATGCTAATGGAGCGTAATTACCAGATACCCATTATATTGTCACTATTTCCTGAAAATGGAAGTTTAAAAGGATTATATAGTATTGGTATATTTCCCGTTTATGTGGTATAGGTAAGGATGTATCTTATTCTTTGAGTGTACTTGCCTGGGAGATGTACAGGAATAAAAGCATCTAGCAAGATGTCTATATTTTAATTCTATATTAAATTATGAAATGTAGATCTATACCAGAAATAATTGCAGAAGAAGATGTTTGTATATGAAGATAAGCAGGACATTTAGTTCAACTGAGTTAGTGTAGCACTGCTGTTACTGTCAGTCACAAGTTTAAAATACTCTTGATCACAAGTCTTTCTGTCAGCAGCCTTGAATTAAATTAGGCAGAGCTCCTAATTAACACAGAAATGTATAGTAACCTCATGGAGTTGAAGATTTGTTACTATAAAAGGGAACTTCTTATGCTAAATCTTAGATTAATTCAATCTTGAGCTAAACATCTAAAATAGCAGCTGCAAGTTAATGCACATATTATTCATATTATGTGCATAAAATGACCTATTTTGGAAAAACTAGGGGGTGCTTTTTCTTGCTCAGACTTGCAACAAGTTAAACAGAAACTATCTGCAGAGGGATGAGGTACAGTAGTTTCCTAACTGTTGCTGTGTCGTGATAATTTAGGACTCTAACTGCCTGTATCTCATGTCTCTATACTTTCAGAAGATGAATCTTTCAGTACAGTATACACAAACACCAATATTCTCAGAGTTGGGTATATACAATGCACAGGACCAGATTCTAAATTTCGTGGAACATTGTCTATCATTTATAAAAAAACAAACAAACAAAAAAACCCCCCTGCTTAGTACATTTCCATATGCAAGAAGAGCTGTTATTTTTAAAGTTACTAGATGTTGCATCTATATTAGCCGTTAGGGCTAGGTATAGACATTCAAAAAGCCCGTGGTGGAATTGATCTTAGGGCACTGACAGATGTACAGCTCCCCACTAACTCATGGCACTTTTTAGGACGTGCGATGAGTTAGTGTTTCCCCCGACCCAACAGATATCCATTGTTGGGTCTTGGGGGGTTGGAGGATTGAGCTTTTGTTGAGAGTGGCTGCATGTCTAGCCCCTTCCCCAGCCCAAGCTCCAGCTCTGGTACTGTTTTCAGAATGGGAGGAGAGGAGGGAGCTTGGTCTAGGGTTTTTTCAGCCTGGCTGGAGGGTGGGGCAGGTGAATTGGGGCCCCTCACCTCTGAGAGGTGGGGTGGGGGGGGGTCCAGTCCACCTGCCCCACCCTCCAGCCCAGGCTGGGAAAACCCCAGATAGAATTCCTTTTCCTACCTTCTCCCCCTTCCATTCTGAAGACGGCACCGGGAGTGGGGCTGGGTTGTATTGGCCCAGCCCTGCTCCTGGCACAAGCTGACAGAAGTTAATGAAGGCGCTCTGCTTTGGAGCTCCTTCATCTGATCCCTCATGTAATAAAATAGGAATGTAAAGAATCCTGTATGCCAAAGGATATTTTGAATTAGATACAATATTTGTGATGCATCATCCCCTTTTCTACCCAACGTCAGAGCTTGGTTTGTTAGAGGTCACGCAGGATCCACAAGAAACCTGGGCCAAGTACCATAGCTCACCAAATAGTTTTGAGAAGGTTTCTTTCACTGTGTTGCTCTTTGACCTTTCCCTCTCATCCACAGCAGTTGTATGAGAAATGACCCAGCTGCTCTGCTGACATTTGGCTCTTGGTGAGCGCTTGCTCAGTCAGTGGAGCTCACGGAACATGGAAAAAGTGTTTGTTTTAATCAAATGTGTGGGTGTGCATACAGACTGACAGACGCACACGGCCTTTGGGCTGCAGAGAAGAGCAAACACGTTGTGCGGGGTATCTGCTTCTTGATTCTTCCATGAGACTTAGTTGCATTGCCCCCTGCTATTCAGGTCAACACGTAGGTGGCATGGAGGTGATAGAAGGGCTGGTAGTTACTATGCAGAGAGAAAATTCTGTTTGTCTGCCTTGCTCCACTGAATCCTCATTGTTGCAGATATATTTTTTTTATGATTATAATAGGATTTTCTACTTCAAAAGAGCCTTGATTTCCTTTTCTAAAGTGACTAAGTCACTTAGGCACTTATGAATGTTTGCCCATATCATCCTTAAGCTTATTAGGAAAAAGAAAATAGGATCTGGAGGGTGGTGATGATACACTTGAGCAGTTATGGAGAGCTGGCAGTCACTGAGGTGGCCATCATTAACTGAAAATAAAGTCATTTCTTATTTATTTGAAAGGTGTTTTTAAAGCTCTTTTGCACTGATGGATTAGTGTGAAGTGTCTGACGATATAATGTATTCCCTTATTAAGGCTCCTTTATATTAAAGGGCATTTGTGTAAATAATAGTCAAGTCTTATAGCTCCTTTCAAAAATTTAAATGAATTAAACCATTTAAATGGGCACAACTTTTTGTCATTTTTGATTCGTAAGCTAGTTTTTCAAGAATTTTTTCCATGCTGTTTTTCCTGTGGAATGTTCTGACATAGCATTATGTGCAGATGAGTGGAGTTTTGGGTACCCACCATGCTTATATGTATGTAGAACCTGTTATATGTACAGAATAGGGTCCATTCATTTGCAGGACCCCAGTGGAAGCTGAAGTGTGCACCTCAAAGATAGTTTCATTTAATAGAACCGTATAATATTACAGTACTTTTCTGGAATGCAGAGGCAGGCCATAACATGCATTTTATTTCCCTTTTACTTCATTACAGATGTTAAAAGCAGCAGTAACCTGTTTTATGTAGCAGAAAAGTAGCATTTGACTTTATTTGACAGTGGTTTGAATTCAGTTACATTTTGCATAGCTTTGGAATGGATAGCAAAGATCCATCTGAAAGGCTTTCTAGTCTTGCCAGACATGTCATAATGTTACTTTGTCTGGACTAGTTATGAAATTTACCTTTACGTTCGTCTTTTAGATTTGGTGCAGCAGGAGATTGTTTTTATCCCAAAACAAGCTGTTTTATTCAGAAAGGCAGCTGGTGGTGGCAGTGGTGTACCATCTCCTTTTTTCTGGTGAATTTAAAGTACTTTCCCAGAAAGGAGCAAGGCTAAACTGAAGGCATCTCTACTCTTTGTTCTTGAGCTGGTCCAGTTGCAAGGTATATGGTATCAGATTAGTCAGGAAGTATCAGATTCTGTGGCTTTGTGGTTAGGGCAGGGGTGGGCAATTATATGGGCCTGAGGGCCACATTGGCTGTTTTGGTGAGCTGTGTGGGCTGGGTCAGCACTCGGTTCCCCTCCCTCCCCCCACAACAATTCACCAAAATCCCTACATGGGATGGGGCCCCAGACAGCAGTGTACAGGATGGGATGGGTGGGCGGGGTCATGGGATCACAGGGTGGGGTCGTGGGATGGTGGTGGTGAGGGGCTAAGGTAGAGTCAGAGCCACAATCTGCTGCCTGCATGCCCTTATGAGGGGTGCAGGTTCTGCAGGCAGGGGTATGCAGGGAATGGATTGCAGCTCTGTCCTACTCTGGCACCATGCTGTCACTGCCCCATAATCCTGGCCCTGGCTGCAGATGAAGCTGCCTGCCCACCCGCACACCCTGCCTCCATGGATTCCCAGAGCTGTGTCCAGGGCTGGGACCAGGATCTTGAGGTCATGACAGTGCAGGGCTGGAGCAGAGCTGGAAGTCACTGCTGGGCCATGCTGGGGAGCCACAGCACCCATGAAGGAGAAGTGAGGGCTGTAAGCCCCGTGGAGGAGACTTGGGAAGAACTTAACCTCCTTCCCCTCTCCCCCGGGATGCGCAGCCTGTAGGCAGGGGAGAGGGGGTGGACCTGGTAGCAACTCCATGCCCAGGGGTGACACGCAGGGAGTGCATGCAGATGCATGTGCACCCCAAGCGTGACAGTGCAGTCCCTGCAAAAAGGCACTGCCAACACTGTTGGCAGCACCTATGGGCAGTTGCCACTTGCAACCCTGCTGCCAACACTGCCCGTGGTGGCTGCAGGTGGTTGCTGACCCTTGGTCACTTGCAACCTCCTCCCCTCCTCCCCACTGCTGCTGGGAGCACATGCCGTTCATGTCCATGCCCCACCACATACTTGTAGCAGCCAGGAGGAGATAGGGGTGCCCCAGAGTTGCCTATCTCATGTCAACTTGCAGCTTGCCCCAGAATGCCTGTGCAACTGTGGCAGCACACAACCCTCCCAGCTCAGCATGGGGCAGAGAGATGCAGAGCAGAGAGTGGTGTGGGGACAGTGGAAGTGCCGGGAGCATATCTGAGGGTGCTACATCCAGGGCTGGGGCCAGTCTCCATGGAGACTACATGTGGTTGGGTGTAAGACCTGCATCCAGGCCCCGGAGCTGGTCTCCATAGAGACTGACCCCTACCCTGAATGCAGGACTCTCACTGGGGCTCCCACCACTGCTTCTGCCCCTGCACTGCTCCATGCCACTCCACCCCACACTGAGCTGGCAGGGCTGGGTGCTGCCACTGCTGCATGGGCTGAGGGGGTGTTTCAGTTCTGCCCAGCAGGGCTGAGGGACCTGCTATGGGGCAGGCAAAATCGCGGCCTGCAGACTGTATTTTGCTTGCCTCTGGATTAGGGCATTCAGGTGGGGGAGGAAGCCCTGGATTTCCAATTCTTGTCACCAGGATTACTTGTTTTATATTCTACCACTATTGTAAAATGTATTTGAGGAGTGAGTCCTGCTTGATTCTTTCTGATGGTTGGCATCTGTAAGTATCCTTTTAAAGTAGACCCTGGGTCCTGAGTAGATGGAAGTACCTCCTTCGCAGGTCTAATTCAGATGGTGGAGCATCAGAGAGGAGAGAGTTGAAGCAGGCCTCTGTACATAGTTTTCTGTTGGCTAGCTCTAGGCTATGCCTCACTCAGTTTGTAGGTTTTATGAAGAATCTCACTTTCCCTATGTGTGATATAGATAGCTTTTGTGTTTTACTGTGGGGTTTGGATTCTGTAATCTGCAAGCTGGAACACAAGTTGTAGGGGAGAAGATTTGGAGGGTGGCACCAAGAAGCTCAGTGTGGCTAGAGACTTTCACGATAGCTCTGAACACATGCTGTACCTGAAATGCAAATGGAGTCCTTTTATCATTGCACAGAGCCTTGTGAATAGGCGACTTGTAGGGGGGCACATGCCCCCCTGAGATTGGTTGCTGCTGGTTTCTGTGGGTGGTCGCCTCTCGCAACCCCTTCCACTCCCTCCCCTGCAGCCAGCTTCTGTGGGCAGTTGCTGATTGTCGCTTGCAACCTCCCCTCCCTTCTCCCCACTGATGCCACTGCCTTTTGCAGGAGGTTGCTGTTTGCCATCCCACCACTGATGCCACCGACACTGCTGCCCACAAATTGCGCC
>NW_017728949.1:70142540-70153880 GCF_001723895.1 Crocodylus porosus
CTTTGGGCAGGGGGCTGGACTCGATGATCTCCCGAGGTCCCTTCCAGCCCTAATGTCTATGAAATCTATGAAATCTGGATTTCCAGGCAAAGAACCTGGCAGCAGTGTGGAAGCAGTGGAAGAAAGAGCGGACCTCGCACACACAGCTTACCATGGCAAACAAGGAAGAGAAAATGAAGGTAAACTTCTTCCATTACCTCACTGTGGGACGAAGGGCAGAGAAGCAAGTACACCACTTCTACCTGAGGGGTTGAATATATTAGAACAGCTGATGAAGGCTTTTGATAAGTACTGTGATCCCAGAAAAAATGACACTGGAAAGCACAGGGGTTTTTTGTTTGTTGTTGTTGTTGTTTTTTAATCTGGAATCAGGATCCAGAAGGAGGAATAAATAATTATTACAGAGCTGAAAATATTGGTATCCACATGTAATTTTGGGACTATAAGACAACCTTAATAGAGAGAATTATTTGTGGGGCATCTAATCCTAAACTGAGGGAGAGGTTGTTGAGGGAAGCTGATCTGACGCTGGACAATTGCATCCAAATTTCACAGGCAGCTGAATTATCTAAGGAAATAACCAAACCAACTGCTGGTGCAGAACAAGGGCCCATTTTAAAGGGACCCAGGAGGCAGAACAAAGATAAGCCAACTGAGGATGCAGTCCCCAGGTTCCAGTGTTGGTACTGTGGAAACCAGCATGCGAGACAGAAGAAGTGCCCATCTTATGGGCAAAGATGACTGGGTTGTAGGAAACCGAATCATTTTGTGTCCCAGTGCTGTAACCACAATGCAGTAGGGGAAGACACTGACATTTTTGATAAGGAAGATGAGGTCTTTTCTGTGACTTTAGCCGATCCAGCTACTCTGAACATACATGCACTACAGAAGAAAGCTGCTAAACAGCTATTTGCTATAGTTGCAATCATGTTAGCATAGCAGCAATCAGTCAGATTCTGGCTTGATTGTGGAGCTAGCTGCAACGTAATTCCTGCAGAACTAATTCACAGTGACATCTGATCAGAGACACGTGAGCAGACAGTGGTGATATATATATCACTACTACATTTTTGATATATATAGCAAATGAAAAAACCATACAACCAGTGGACTATCAATACAAAATCCACAGGATAGAAAATTACTGCCTGGAATTCATAGTGGTTGACACTGAAAAATGCCCTCTACTGTTGGGTAGCCGTGGGCCTGATCTTAGTGCAACAGCATAATATCCTCCTTGTAGGACAGGAGGGAGGAGGCACAGCATGGTCCTTGGTAAATGTTTTGCAGGAGTACAAAGATGTATTTGAGAGATGGGCACCTAGGGGGGAAGCTGAAGTTTGAATAGACCTACAAGTACAACCTGTACACATGCTGAGATGCAGAGTACCACTAGCCCTGATGGAGCCACTCAAAGAGGAACTAAATCACCTAACCAGAAAGGGCAGCAATTAACCAGTGGAAATTGGCACTGACTGGATCAACAGCCTGGTAATGGTAAGAAAACCATCTGGCAACCTGAGGATCTGTATAGATTGAAAATGTCTGAACAGGGCATTGAAAAGAAGCCATTATCTATTGCCTGCTCTTGAGGATGTACTGACTGGACTATCGAGGGCAAGTCCTCATAATTTGTGATGTAAAAAATGGGTTCTGGCCTATTGAACTAGATGAATCCTCAAGCCACCTGAAAACGTTTGCAATGCCCTTTGGCAAATGCTACTGGGTACAAATGCCTATGGGCATCAGTCCTAGCCCAAGGGTGTTCCAGCAGAAAAATCAGGTGCTAGAGGGACTTTCAGGAACCTCCTCTCCGTACCCTCACTGCACCCTACCCCAATTGCAAGGCATATAGCAAGAAGAAAGCTATCAAGGACCATGATGCTAGGCTGCAACACTTCCCAAAAAGGTACAGAGAGCAGAATATTAAGTTGAACTCTGAAGCTGAAGCTAAGGGTAACTGAGGTCCTCTACATTGGACATCTTCTGATCTCATCAAAACTCTAGCCTGATCCTGAGAGCTGTTAAGGAAATGTCTGGACCACGAGATGTGAAAGCAGCCCAGATTTATAGGCATAGCCAACTACCTTTCCAAATGTTGTGCACGCATCTTGGAGACTTGCGAACCGTTACGATGGCTAACATACAAAGAAGCAGCATAGGACTGGGCAGAAGCCCAGGAGCAGGCATTTGGAAGGATAAAGAAACTTGTAAGCAAGGTACAAGACTTGAAGTACAACTCAGCATAGCAACTACAGCTACAATGGGAGGCTTCAGAATGAGGGTTGGGAGCAGCATTAATGCAGAATCAGTAACTCACAGCATTTTCAAGCCAGGTCCTGGCTGATACAGGAAGACGGTATGCTCAAATAGAAAGGAACTTCTGGATACTCTCTTTGGAATGGAGCAAATCCACCAGCTCACTTTTTTTTGTACAGAAAGTGGATCTGCAGTCTGATCACAAGCCACTTGAAGCATTATGAAGAAGCCACTCCTGAGTGCACCAGACTCCAGTGCATGCTATGAGACTTCAGCACTATGATGTGAACATCAGGTACTGTCCAGGGGAATTGCTGCTAGTGGCAGATACTGTGAGCAGGGACTACCTTTCAGAGTATATCGCATGTGGCTCCATGGAATAGGAGATTGAATTGATCCGTGAGCTACAATACATCCCTTTTGTTATTGCAGAGCCTGTGCATGAAACGGATCCCACTCTTGGGGCTAGGCACCTAAAATGTAGATGTTGCAGCAGCTACCCTGCCCATGTTCTTTACTGATGCTCTGATTCACCTGACCCATATTAGTGCACTGGTGAGAGGTAGGAATAGATCTTAGTTTCTTAACTTTTCTACATTGCTGTAGTTACTAGCTTTGGTTAGATACTCGCTTAGCAACCTTTTTGCAAAACTTGTGGTCATAAACTAGACCAGGGGTTTTCAACCTTTTTTAAGAAGTGTACCCCTTCTGGTGTTGGTGGCTGGATGCAGAAAAGGGGGAACTTACACGCAGCTGCTGCTACCCACCACCCCACACTGCCACCATTGCTACCCACCGCCTCGTGCAACTACTGCCGCGCCCCACTTTCCCACAGTCAGTCGCACGTATGGCTCCGTGGGCTGCTGACGGGCCTCGCACCCAGTGTGGGGTGGTGGCACTCCATCCCCACCTGATTGTGTGTAGCCCCTAGGGCCTTTCCAAGTACCCCTAGGGGTAGGTGCACCCCTAGTTGACAACCCCTGCCCTACACTATACAGGAGACCCTTGCCATTCACAGGGAATATGTTCTAGAGATCACCGTGAATGGGGAAATCCTCAAATACTGTACCGCGTTCGTGAACGCCCTCTGGACCCCAGTGGCGGCAAGCATGGAGCTTCCGCAGATGCTGCCAGCACTGTAAAAGTGTTGTCATGCTGCTCTATGAATATTCAAAACCGCAAATGCCAAATCCGTGAATAGCAAGGGTTTCCTGTATAAAATAGATGCTGTTTTTGTATTGCTTTGTCAGGCATCTCTCATTTCTCAGCTTCCAGAATATCCTCAGCTGTTCCTTGTCCCAATGGCAAGTTTTGTGTTTTTTTTTCTCTTCCCCTCAATTTCTTTGTTGGTTCTACAGTCCAGTTTCAAGTTCCTCAACCCTAAGAGGCTCCCAGACATACTTCTTATTCTCAGGCCCCTTCTACACATGCAGGTAAAGGCACAATTGGAGCTAAGATGTGATCCACACAATTGTATATTAGATCCAGTCACGCCTTTATTGCCAGGGTAGGGGGAGCCCAATCCTGGGCTTTTCCTGCATCGGCAAAAAGCATGCACCCATAGCTGGGTGTCCCCTTTGCTGATGGGTTCTTTCTGCGGTAGGGGCTGTGTGCAAAGAGGGCTCCCAGCCACAGGGGCCATGCACAGCCAGGACCAGAGATCCTGCCTTTGCAGCCAGGACCCAAAACCTGTCAGCTGTGGGACTCCTGGTCCCAGCTGTGAGTGAGGTGGAGCTGGGACCCAGAGCTCTCTGTGGGCCCGGGGGGTTGCACGCATCCCTGAACCATGGGGATAATGGCAGCTGAAATCCCTAGGCCTCAGGGGTTGCACCCCTGTGGCTGGGAGTCCTGTCAGCTGAAGTGCCCCCAGCCACAGTGGAAACTCTGCTACACACACAAATTTAAAGCCTGATGGTAACCAGCTATAAGGCTTGTACGCGTTTTTGAGGCCTAACTTTATAGCTGGTTGGAGCTTGTTATTGTGAGAGAACTATTTTGCATGTGAAGTTGATCTCAAGGTAATTACAAAGTTAACTGGTTAATTGTGCGATACCAGTAATGTGCAGAAGGGGCCTCAGTAGTTTTTTTTCCCCCCCCATACTAGCCCATATGTGTTAGCTCATTTTGTCTTTTTCTCAGCCTCTTACCATAATTCCTTATTGCCATTCTCTGGTATATGCTGCTGTAGGTACTTTCCAGGACACTATCAGCCTGGTACCATAGTGATTCCCAGAACTGGAGAGAAAACAAAATTTTATTTTTTGAGGGGTGATTTTTCTTAAATCGGGCTATAAAGAAAAATAATCATGGGGATATTGTGAATTCTGCTATCCAAGTTTTGATTTGCAAGAACTGAAAGTTTTCCAACATGCTCCCTGGTTCCCCAGGAAAGCTGGGTGCCTGGAGACTCAGAGATCTTGCAGTTCCATAGAAATCTGTTCAATCAGTTTCTCAAAATGTTTAATTTACTTCACAGGATTCTAGGGAAGATGACTTGCACCATGAATGAGATACTTGTGGTGATTTAAGATTTTAAGTTTTATTTTTTCTCATTTGGGTGGGTATAGAAAGAGATGAGAGGTATCATCCTTACAGTAGACAAGCCTTTTCAAAGGGAAAGACTTGTGAACATTTTCCAAAGATTTGAGATTTGCTTGGATTCTGCAAGCTTTTTCTTTAGGCATCTGGCTCTCTTTAGCCAGAATGCTTTATCCCTTGCAGGTGTTTCATTTGCTGTCCTGTTATTCATATACTTTCCTATTCATGACTATGTAGCATCCCTATGGCAACAAAAGCAATTGCTTGTATAGAAAAAAGTAATATTTGAAACACGTTTAATATATCTTTTAATGTGACCTTAGCAGTTGGAAATGAAGAGAGCCGGCAACATAGGATCAGTCTGTTTTCTACTGACTACCGCTGGCTCATGGCCAATAATGTGAGAAGCACAGCTCTGAGGAAAATGCCTTCGAACCCATTATATAGGTTTAATAGGATTTTTAAGAATATTTTTTATTGAAATAAGTATTCAAGAATTACCATACAGATATATTTTTTTGAAGATACAGTAAAATGTTTGCTTTTAACAGTGTTCATAAGTGCATATTTTCAATGGTGAGATGGCTATGAAAAAAGAACAAATACCACCAGAACGTAAAATTTTTAATTGTTTATAGAAGTACAAAAATATTTTAACAAAGTAGCACATTTGCAAATAAACTTTTTTTTTGTTTGTTTTGTTTTTTTTTACACAGGAGCTGCATTTTTTTCAAGTAGAAATTAGAGAGGAAATACACTTATGCCTGAAAAGTAGTCATTCCCATAATGGAAAAATATATAAAAGTACATTCAGACATAAATTTTTATTCTGATCTTAAAGTAATCAAATTGTGTTTAAACTGCTGTGCAACAAAATTAGTCAGCCTGCCACTGTCACTCTGTTTGCATTTGTTACAACAGACTTGTTTCCTAACCTTTTGGACCAACAGACTACTCTCCACCTTTAAAATTTCTTGCAGACCGTTATTTACCCCATTATTAAACTTGCTTGGAAAAAAGTGGGAAGCGGGAGGAGACTGGTATATTCTGAAGACCACAAATAATCTGTGGACCACAATTTGGGGACCAATGAATGTAGTATTAAGGTCCATTTTTCTTCTTTAAATGACTGTAGTAAAATCTGAGATGAACCTGTATGCATCTCACCATGCTCATGTATATTAATTATAGACAAACCACATTAAACAGGTAAATATTAATGTAGAAAAGCAAGGTCATCAATGCTTCCTTTGAAAAGGCCTATCTTATTTTGGTGTATAAATGCAAATTTAGGTGCTGGTATCAGACACTTTAGTGTAAAAAATTCTGGCTTGTAGGCACTACTGTAGCACTTAACCAGCTTAGAAAATAGAATTGATAAGGCACATAATTTAATTACCATTCTAGCTAGAATGGTGTGAATAAATCAATCTAGGATGATAAACCATCTAGTGCATTTAGTTTTCATTCTTTGCAGGTGAATTCTAAGTGTTAAATGCATCCAGGTCTTCAGAAATTAAATCTCTGGCATAGGCATAAGAGCCAATACCTGCCTGATCCTGCACCTGTTTAGCACATCATGGTAGATCCTCAGCTGGTGTAAATTGTCAGCAAACTTAAATGGAGATGGGACAGTTTATCTAATTGAGGATCTGACCCACTGAGTTCAACAGAAGTATCCACATGCATAAACAAGCATGGGGCTTGTTTTACTGAAATATTATCAGCAGAAACTTTTTGGAGCTGATAGTGTTCATCTATGATGTGTGTATGTATACAGTACCTAATGCTCCTGCAGTTGGGACCAGTAAATAATATGACTATTTAAATAATTATCTTTGATTGAAACACTGGGCCCAGTCCTGTGGTTCTAATTCAGGAAAAAGTCCTATTTAAGTCAACAGTTCTGTCTGTGTAAGAACTGAAGGGCTTAATGCTACATTGAGCTCAATTAAAATGGGGAGCGCTACCAGGTTTTTTTAACTGGCTGCTGACAGACATGGGGGTCAGGAGCGGATGGGACAAAAAAACTGCGCTCTACCAGAAGCAGCAGCGTGTTAGTTCCACCTGGCTCTGCAGCATCTATATAGATCAGGAGCTTCAGCAGGGCTTTTTGGCACTTTTTTTATCTAATAGAACCACTAAAAAAGCCCCGCTAAAAAGTGTCCAATCTATACAGACGCTGGGTGAGCTCGATCCAGCTAATGCAGTGCCTCTTTGGGGCATGTACTGGGCTTGGGGCAGGGGCGTACACAGTTTAAAGTGCATTTTTTTTGTTTGTTTGTTTTTGTGGGGGTTTTTTTGTTGTCGTCTGCAAGCAGCCACTATGTACGAATTGGAAACACATAGCACACGAATAGCAATGGATGTGAGAAAAGTGGATTGCTGTGTAAATTGCACATTCGTGAAAATTCCTTCAAGTAATGAGCTTTCTTTCACTTAATACGGTTTTGGAAAAATAGCGGGACTTACTTTGGGATGTTTATTTCCTTTGAAAACCAAACATAGAAATGCAATTATACTAAATCTAAATACACTTGCAGGAGAATCTCTTTAAAAGATTGTAACTCAACTTTATGAAAGTCCAGAAAAATTTTTTTTAACTTCTTCATGAATCACAGCAATTAGATGTTTATAATATAAAATATATCTAAAAATTTAGTATTTGAAATGAGTTTTTTCCAAACATTTTACTACTTACAGTATTATAATAACAGATAAATGTTTCATAATTAAATGTAAACTTTTCATTTTCTATTACAGTAGTTCAATTTCTTTATTAGTCTTAATCATATTTCAAGATTATTTTAGAACTCCCTGTAAATTAAGATCTGCTTTTAATAATGTAACTACAAAAAATGTAGAAAATTAAGAAAATTAGATGGGTGGTTTCAAAAGCATTAGAAAACAGTTTGAAAAACAAAACTGTCACTTTTGCAGAAATCTGCATGCACGCGCACACAGAATTAAAAAAAAAAAAGGCTTTCTATGTATAAACTTGAAAAATTCCATCAAGAACGTTTTGATCAACACTAAAAAGATGAGTCTGTCTGGCAGCAATTCAAATAGTACAACAGAAGAGAAAAATAGAAAAATACTAAAAGTGCCAGGTTAGGTTCCGGTCCACAAAAGGACTTAACACACATGTAAATTTAAGCACATGGATAGTCTCACTGCAGTCAGTGGAGCTACCCCCATAAATGTTTTTCTGGCCTGCAGCCTTAATGGTGAAATTTCCAACAGCCCATGTAGGCACAAGAGAACATATGTTAAAATGCTCTGTACCAATTATAGTTCCTTGAGTAAAAATATCCTATATACTTTGATCACTTACTGTAATTTCTCACATATAATCTGCATCTTCCACTGCTGGTTTGGGAAGGGGGAGGCAGCATTATCTGCAAGGAAAACCATGGTCCATAAATTTGGCAAGGGGAGGTGGAATAGTAGCAGTGTTAATTGCACAGCTCTGGGGGCTTTGACAATTTACACCATCAGTGCTCCCTCTTCTGCCACCATATTTCTGGGCCTGTGGGGAGTCTCCTTCCCCATCTGTACACTGGCACAACCCAGTAAGCGGTGGCCCATGGCCTGGGCCCTGGTATGCCAGATCTGGCTTGCATGTTGCCTCTGGGTTGAACCTGGTTTGCTAAGCCCAGGACCATGGGCTAGCTCCAGGGCTGCATGCTGGGTCCAACTCACCATGTGGTGCCAGAGCCAGTGCACGGTCCTAGAATCAATGTGCAGCCCCATAGCCAGCGCATGGCATCCGAACTGAGAAGCAGCTCTGGAGCCAGCAGGCAGCCCCGGACCTGGTATGCTCTTGGGCTGCGTGGCCCCAGACCAGCCACATAGGGTCAGACGTGCCATGTAAGGTCGTGCCCATTACACAGCTTCAGACCTACTTTGGTGGACTGAGCCCCCCGCACGGACTCAAGATCTGTCTTGAAAGACTGGACCTGGTGCACAGCCATAGACCCAGCATGCAGGATCAGTCCATGAGCCACATCCAGCACACAAGGCTGGCAGCAGACTCAGGGACAAACTTGGCTGTCCAGCTGTGCAAGGTAGGATCTTTTTAAATTCATGGTACAGGGTGCAAGTTATATTCAGGAATGGTTATATGTGAGAAAATACAGTATTCTGAAAAACAGTAAAATTTGGTTAGTATATTGTGGTGTGGTAGATGCTGTAGTTTGTGAGATGTCACCTATACAGTAAACATCTCCACCTATACAGTAAACATCTCCACTGGTTATACCTATAGGTCTTTTGCTCCATAACTGCCTATAGTGACAGTGCTACAAAAGGGAGACAGTTACTCTATGAAGCATAAAGTCAGTAGGAGATCATGGCTTAAAGTGCAAGTTACTATTTATTTATTTATTATTTTAAGGTTGGCAAGTCCCAACACGAGATCACAAGTTAACCTGTATCCCAATTCAAAACCTACCAGATAAAGTAAAACAGACTTAATCTTAACTTTTTAGGTACCAACTGCTGTAAACTGATTCAACTATAAATGAAGGTTTAACATTTTACAATACTTTGCTGGTTACATCCAATTAGGAAACATGACACGCACCTTTACTTTTCAGACTTAATTCTACATAAAGCTTCCCATTAATAAGCTATCAGTGATAAATGGCATCAGGGATGTACAGGCACCATTTGGGAACAACTTAGATGATGGATAAATTTAGAGAGCCCCTGGGAAACCCTCCCTACCCCATGCTTATCAAGAACAGATTTAGAAAGATCTTGTACTATTTAAAAGACTAGCATAGTGTACACTGTGTATTAAGAAAACACATCCTTACACAGCACTTCTCAGCTTTTCTCTCCTCATCTTAGCTGGTTCCCTCGGCTGGTTAAGAGTCTGCTGTGCCTAAGCTGCAGCATCTATGTCTCTCTACTGCAAACTTCCTTTTATATCAACACCTTTAAAATAATCTTTTAGTGTAGTTCAAACACCCTGAACGTGTCAGCTGCTGCTTATCACAGGCATACAAATTAGTATATGGCTGGAAGAGTGGGTGGCGTTGCTGTGCTCAGCCCAATATTGGTGAAAACACAGAGATGATATGTTATGACAGCTTTCACTGACAGGAGACACTGTGTTTCGAGGCTCAAGTTTCATCATGTGACACAGGTTTAGTTGCCATCAAGATCAGGGCTTGGCTGCTTAGGTTTAACATTTCTTGCACTAAAATAGCTGCCACACCAGGTGCAACTTTCTTCACAGGGTTCAATTTCATTTTCAAAACACCCTGAATAAACCTGTCGCAGCACAGACAAAGTGCATAGCAGTGTTTCAGACAGTTTTTAAAAAGTCGTTCTTTTACTGTTGCATCATTTCAATGTAAACATATAGTACCAGTGCAGAGACATTACCTACAACAGTTCTAGAGTCAGTGCAAGGTTTTGTGCAAGCTTCTCATCCAATTCAACATCCGCTTTACAAGTTAAACAGACAAGTGTTTCTCTCCTTCTCTGTGCTATAAAAGGACAGAAAGGATGCATTAGAGAAGATACGCACGCAGAAAGGAAGTTCACGGTCTCTTTTAACCTAGCTTTTGATTATGATTCTACCTATCTTGAAAGAAAATATCAGAGCAAACATGCATGTAACCCTCCTAGCCCTTTGGTAAGTCATTAAACTGTGACTGTACAGCATGTTCCCAGCCTGAACCCGCTTCCTTTGATACAAACAAAGTGATGCAGCAGAGAAAACCGGTGCGGTTAAACGGCTCGATCTGAGGAAAAATAGTGCCAATTTATCAGGGATACTGCTACTTAGGAAGTGAAGGAAAGACAAGGCCTCTACCCTGCGGAGGAGGGTAAATACTGTGCCACCCAGAATAGAGCATGAGATGAAGCACAGGAAAGAGCGTGGAGGATATTTTGTGAAGAATTTAATGACAATATCTTGTGTGCTCCTGCACAGGGAATCTCTGCTTATGCAAGCAGCGCACGTGCACAGCAGACAGCAGATCCCTCGGCTGCAGGAAACAGAGAACACACTTCTAACCCAGAGATTATTCTCACGTGTGTGTGCGTGCAACTGTGCACGTGCACCTATGCCTGAGCATAATGCAGAGCCAGCTTTGCAGAGGGCAAGCTTGGTACCAGGAACGACCAGTGCCTCCTGAAACTGGACAGCACCATGATGGCGAGCAGGAACTGCTGGCATTGGTGTTGGTGGCAGCGAGTGGGGACTGCCCGCAGCTCTTGGTGGTGGCGAGCGCCTGCAGCAGGTGTCGGTGTTGGCAGCAAGTGGGGAGTGCCCACAGCCGGCAGCACCGGTATTGGAGAGCAGCAACCCAGGACCACCCTCAGGCACTGGCAGCCATGTTGGCAACGAGCAGGGGAGCGGGGGTGGGCGGCAAGCGGCGACGGCTGCCGCCAGCTTGTGCAGACCGATCTCAGGAGGGGAACGTGCCCTCCCATGCATCGCCTGTGCTTGGATCAGTGCCGGGGGTGACACGCAGGGGGTGCATGCAGGTACACATGCACCCCCTATGCATCGCCTGTGCTTGGATC
>NW_017728949.1:70154903-70190249 GCF_001723895.1 Crocodylus porosus
CGCCGGGCCGCCGCGGCCCCGCGTCCTCCCCGGCGGCCGCCGCCGCCTCGTGCCTGGCGTGGTTGCTGCTTTTAGCCCCGGCCGGGGGTGGAGCCGCCGCAGCCGCTTCCCCTGAGGCCTCCCGCGGGCGCGGGACCCGCCCTGCCCTGCGCCGCGGCCCGCGCTGCCTGAGGGCGGCCGTCGCAGCGCGCTTGTCGTCTGTCGAGACGAAACCCGGCGCCTTTCTGTCCTCTGCTTTTTCGCCTGAGTCCAGGGTGTGCGTTCTCCACCCTTCCCTCCTCTCCTACCGTCTCCTCTCCCAGTGGCTGCCCGAGTCGCTGGCCACGGCTGCGGCCCCCACCAGGTCTTCCCCGTGTGTGAGCAGCAGGTGAAGAAGAGCCTGGCCTCTAGCTGACTTCTCCAACGCTTGCTCCGGGGAGCGGCTTTCTTGAAGAGAAAAACAGAGGGCCTAAAGGCATCAGGTTTCGCGTCAAGAGAGGAAAGAGTAGCAAAAACCGGAGCGTCCTCTAGGATGGCCGCCTTAGTGCCCAAGTCCTCCGGCCCTGTGTGCCGGAGCTGGCGTGTATCTGCCCACGGCGGTGCAGTTAGGGTGGCCATCCTAGAGGACGTTCTGGTTTTCTGCTGCTCTGTCCTTTATTAATACGAGACCCCACGCCTTTATGTCCGCTATTCTCTAAGAGACAAATTGAGGCTATAAAGGCATCCAGTTTCGTATCAATAGAGGACAGAGGACATCTGGACTGTCCTTTATGATGGCCACCCTAGGTGTGGCCCCTGTGCTGCTCTGCCACGTGAATCACCAACATACTTACAGGCTGGGAGGTGACTTTGCAGCAGCACAGCAGCGGAAAGGGATCTCGGAGTCGTAGGAGCAGGTCTGAGGAGGTGATACTTCCCCTCTGCCGTGTTGCCAGGACCCATAATAAACTTGGTTACTAAGGATCGTAGATTGAAGGGAGGGTATGACAGGGATAGATCCCACTAGATCAGGAGTGTCAAACTCATTTGGGGCTCTGGGCCGGATCTGGACTATGGGGCTCTTTGTGAGCTGGACCCAACCCGGGGCATGTACGTGCCACTGTACACTGTGGTGGCAGCAGCATGAGGTCCAGCAAGGGCAGTGCAGAGGGTGGCAGGAGTGGGGGCTGGCAGCAAGGAGCCATGCATGCCACCACTGGCCATGCCTACCGGGGCCAAAGAGCCCGAATTCCAGTGTTGTCTGCTAGCTGGGTTGGCCTGATAGGCTCTGCAGGTTGCGTATGGCCTGTGGGCCATATGTTTGACACGTTTACTCTAAGCAGACCCTGTTCATATTCTGTCTCTCCAAGCAGGGGTGGCCAACCTGCAGCACAGGTGCCACAAGCGGTTTGGGCAGCCTCTGTGTGTGTGGCACACAAGAGATTTGGGAGGTAACAGCAGCAGATAGGTCAGGAAACCTAGAGCAAAGCAGCAACTTGGGCAGGGAGGAAGAAGAAAGGACTGCAAGTCAGGCAGGGAACAGAAAGCAGAACAGCAGATTGGACAGGGGAAGCGGATTGGCTCAGCTGGGGCCCAGCGGGTGCATGGCTAATTTGTGGTGCATCTCCCAAAAACAATGGCCTCCACTGCTCTGAAGCATCCACTCCTGCCATTGTTGAAGATGGACTAATGGGCTAGATCAGTGGTTTTCAACCTGTGGTCTACAGACTCCTGGAGGTCCACAGCGTATGTCTAAGGGGTCTGCAAAAGATGACTGTGATCAGTAAAATGTATGCGAATGCCCACACTTACAATTCAGAGAGGTCCACACCTCCATTCAAAAATTTTTAGGGGTCCGTACTTGAAAAGAACCTGAAAACCACTGGGCTAGGTGGACCATTGGTCTGACCTAGTATGACACTTCTGATGGTGTTATAGTCCATTTTGGTGTCAGATTCTACAAAACCTTAATTACAAGAGGGGTGCAGCTGAAACCTGCGGGATTTTTCAGGTAAGGGCAACTCGTTTTTTTTGTAGGCTTGTATTACTAGGTAGTGCCGCAATTAGAAGATAAGGTCCCTTCCCCCATATGCTTGGGACCCAGAGTATACCCAAATAAAGGACTGAGGTACTAGGAACCTGCATGCCTTTTGTTATTATGGGATGTAAAAAGTCTGAAAAACAAAATACATGCTCTTGTGTGTGTTTTTGAATAGCCATGTATTGCCTGGACAAATAAAACTAGCGCTGGGATAGCTCTCATCTGCTTTCCCATCTAGTACAAGCCATAGATATAAATTCAAATCCTTATTCTATTTGAAATGCATCCCTACCTCAAGCATTTACTTATTAAAGGTCATCATATGCACTAGTTTATTATACCTCTCTTCTTCATAAAAATTCGACAGCCCCTCTGCACTGAGAACCTTATGAAAGGTCATGGTACAGGTTTTCTCAAATGAATCATCTCTACCTGATTAAGCAGCCTCGGATGACTTTTTTTTATGTGTTCACAGAAGATTATTTTTGTTGTTGCTGTTGCCTAAATATTAATCCATCTCTCTAATTCATAGTTGGATTAGCAGAGTCATATCTCTTTAATCATAGGTGCATACACTGAGGATGGACAGCTGCTTTGACATTTTTGGCTGGGTGTCATGTCCTCTACAAATACAGTTGAGTGCCAGCAGTCAAGAGACCACATATATGCATTATGTCCATCTGTTAGAATGGCAGAGTGCCCATTTAAAAGTTGATTGTACCTTTTCTTTGAGCACAGGTTTCAAACAGTAATTTGTTTCCATGAGCAGCATACAGGATGTTAAAATAGGATCTTTTCTGCAGAAGTGCACAGCACTGCGAAGGGCTTTTTGTTTGTCAGATGATCACAGCTTGGGCATATTACTTAATTTTTCTCAATTTCTGTTGATTATTTTATTTTTATTATTTTTATTTTTAAGGTGTTTAGCTCATTAGGAAATTAGCGCAGACTTACTGACTGGGTGCCCTTGAAATTACATTTACAAATACAGATGCCCTGTTATTAGGTGACATGTCATCTGTATTCCCTTTTTCCAAATCTTTATATTGATGAGAAGGAGAATGTGAATTACAAATATTCAAAAGTGTAAATGGAAAGGAGATGTGATGTTTTAGGTACAATATTTTCAGCCACAATCATACTTCTTGGTGAAAGATGGCAAGTTTTCCAAAGGGGACATTCATAAGAATTGCTTCAGCTACTGACAGGCTATGGACAGGCATTCATTTCTCAGAAATTTCTGGGGGTGGGGTCAGCAAAGGCATTCAGCTTGCAACTACCCCCTTTCCTCTGCTCCTTGCATCTCCCCCAGAGCAGGGGGAATAGTAACTACTCCACCCTTCCCATTTTCAGTGGGAAGTTGACCGGCGGGGAAAGACTCCCTGCACTTCCCCAGACCAGGAACACCTGCCACACTATTCCCCTCCCATTGAGCAAACCTGAAGAGGAAAGGAGTAGTGCGGAAAAGCCTGCTCAGTTCCCCAGACCAGGGAATCCTGTTCTGGGGAGCAGTATCAGCTGCTCTATTTCCCTCCTGGACTGGTCCTGGAAAGGAGTGAATCAGTGGGGAAACTCCCTAACCTGTTCCCCAGACTGGGGAGTCTGCAGGATGCCTCCAAGTTCATGCCTCCATTCTTGCTGAGTTCAGGGTTTTTTGGAAGATCAAAGGGCTGATTTGTGCAGTTTGTACAGTCATTTTTACCTGCATAGTGGACATGTCTACGCAAGTTGGCCACTGTGCAGTTGTTGCTGCGCAGTCATTTAGTACTTGCATAATCAAGTACTAAATGACTGCGCAGTAGCATCCTGGTGTGGTTACCCAGTGACACTTACCGTGCAGTGACTCATTACTACTATGCGCTAGCTCGTTACTACTGCAAAGCAGTATCACATCATGGTTCGTGCCCAGCAATGCTGTTGTGCAGTAGTAATGAGCTACTGTGCAGTAAGCGTCTTGTGTAAACACAACAAGCGTGTATTAAATATACTATTCGGTTTTGTAGATTTTACATTTACAAGGTACAGAAGAGAAGAGAACTGTGCCTTAAAAGGTTTAGAAAGAGGTAGTTAGCTGTGTTCATCTGAGGTCAGGCAGAAGGCCTGGCAGGGTGACACCTTAGAGACTAACTAGTTTAGAGAGACATACATTTTCATAGGTGACAGCCTGCTTCATCAGATGTTTAGAAGAGGTTCAGAAAAGTAGAAAATTGAGTCCCAAAATGTTTGAGTACAACTGTCTTGCCAAGGTGTCCAAGAAAATGAGAATATGGAGAATGTGTAGACATGCTTTCAGTAAGATTACAACTGTGAAGCTAGCAAGGGATCAGTTTATATTATATATGCTTATAACTGTTGTGACTGGCTGGCTGGCAATGACCTAGCCCAGAGGTTTTGAAAGGGCAAAAGATGATTCGAGGGCTTGAGATTCCCTTTTCACACCAATCAGGCCCCAAGGACTCCCCCTCCCCCCCATGTCCCGATTGGCTCCTTGGGTCACCTGGAGGGGGATAAAAGGGGCAACACAGTTGACTCAGGGGACAGACCACTGAGAGACAACAAGGAAGGAGCTTCACAGAGCTGGTAAGAGCTGAGCCAGTGGGGCAGGAGCATTGCCCCAGAAGAGCTGAAAGAGCAGGACCTGCAGGCAGCAGTGGGACCCTTAGCAGCGCGGCGTGCGGCCGGCAGGAGAGGCTCCCTGCTGGGCTCCGGGATCCCCTACAAGAGGCTGCAGCCAGCAGGAGAGGCTCCCCAGCTCCAGCAAAGATCTGAGCAGTGACCAGAGAGGTTCCCAGCTCTGCTTTCAGCTCCTCCATTCAGAGGCCAGGCAGCTTGACATGCAGCCGGGGCTCCAGGAAGGTCAAGACCCCTAGCAGGCTGGAGTAATCACCACACAACCACCACTGGTGGCACATTTTTGCCTACTATGTGGGAGATCTGAGTTCATGTCCCAGCTGGGGTGACTTGGGGTGAGTGAGCTACCAAGAAGCAAATGTTTCTGCAGTGGAAAGGAGCCGCTGTGTTTTCTTTCCTTTCTCCCGCTCCAGGTACTGAGGCCCTATATTTCCTTGTCATTTGACATTTTGTATGTTGTGACTTTTTATATTTCACCAACTCGTATTGTTTGTTCTGCTGTTCGTGTTTTATATTTTGTTAACCCTGTGTTTTGTCAATGATTATAAGTGTCTAACCTTTGTTGAATCCTGCCCCCTTGGGGCACTGTAGAGTCCACTATACCCTCTGATTTATGCCTGTTATGTTCCCAGTATTAACAGGTATATGGTTAAGTCCCCATTGGTGGTCTGGCTCAGCTCTATAGGAGGAGGAGAGTCCCTACACCTCCCACAGTGCTTGTGCACCTGCTCTGATCCCTTCAATTGGAGAGGGAGTACACCTTGCAGTACCGCCCAGGTTATACTATATTGTGAATTTTCTTTTCAAACGTGTGAAAACATCTTTATTGGTAATTACTGAACTAAGTCCTTTACACAAAACTAATAAAGCTAGGAAAATTATGCAAATTCATATCTGTAGGCCAGGTCGTTTTGGAGGTATGTTGAATCAAGCAAAATATTCATAAAATGACTGACAGAAATGCTTTTGAAATGCCATATCCTAGATTCTCAGCTGTGCCACAGCTCTGTTTGGCACAGGGACTTCAGGGTTTGGCCTACAATTGCACTCACTCAATCCCTGAAGCTGGTGAGGGCTAAATGGGCTTGCAATGTAGTTTTTAGAACAACTTGGGGGCCATCTGGGGATTCTTCTTGGTTCTCTCTGGAAACCACATTTAGTGTCGTTTGCCCAAACAAATACTAAGACACCAACATATGTCTTTTTATCATTAAAAGTCCTACATCAGCACTTAAAGATAACATTCTGTGATTTTCTTTTTAAAGCTCAGTGCCCCACCACTGATCTGCAGTACGAGCCACTAGTTTGATTGAGCCAGCATTCTGACATGCTTGTCTCATAATTAATGTGTTACTTTTTTCCTGGAAGAAATTACATTAATTTTTGCATGATAGGTAGTATGCAGCATTGTAATATGAGATAAGATGATATTCATGAGATCAAATAATAGGAAATATATGTATTTATGTATTTTAAATGCAGTTGTGACTATGGGTCTATTTTAGAATTTCCATTATGTACTGTACAGGTTTAAGGAAACAGACCTTAAGTCTTAGGTCCTCAGTCTGCAAACAGAAGATGTTTAATAGTAGGGAAGGGTCATGTATTTGTATTCTCTTTGGATAAATTTTTCATCTCCTTGAGTTTCAAAATTAAAATTTTTGGGACCCTATATTCCTTTAATCACTTGCTCTTAACCTTTTGATTCAGGGAACTATGTAAGTACCTATATAAGTACTGAACTTCTAGGTGGTAGTACTCAAACTTTCTTGGGTTGTATACTCCCTTTTTAAAATATGTTTGTAGCCTGGGTGTACATGGGTTTGTACACGGGTCTCTCCAATGGAGGGAATTATTGACAGGGTGGTGTGCTGTGGAGGGACACAGCAGCCCAGCAGCCACCTCCATCCCCTGTAGAGTCAGGCCCAGTCAATCAATTACTTAACTACAGTAAAAGTTCTGTTAACCGGCATCTTACAAGCCGGCGTCCCAGTTGATTGAGTATGCTGGCTTGTAAGACAAAGTGAAACCGGAAGTGGCCACCATGGCACGTCTGGTTTCTCCGAGCCCCCATGGCCCGGGCAAAGCAGCCTGTGCTACTGAGCCCCCATGGCCCAGGGGCATAACAGGCTGTGTTGGGCCCACCTCCCTGTCCCACAGGGCTCGCAAAGCCCACAGGAGGGGCGGCAGGACGCCTCAGCCATGGTGAGAGAAGCAGTGGCCCAGGCTGCTCAATTAACCAATGTATTTTGTATCCCCATTCCCAGGGGATACTGGATCACAGAGCTTTTACTGTATATACAAATGTATTATTACAACAAAACTGTTAAAGGGTAAGGACATAAATTTTATATATATGTACAAATTTACAAAACAAACCCTATACCCCCCCCCCCACAATTATTATTTAAAAATACAGATGAACCATAGAACAACCCAGAACAAAGGATATTGATTTGGCAACCTTATAACTCTGTTAATATACAAACTGTTACTTCAGCTTATTCATATAAACTATAAGGCACAGTCTACAAGTATAACCAGCAATCCTTAGACTACCTGGGTGCCCTCCAGGGCAGGTGCCCCACTACAGGAAAGGAGCAGAGGGAAAGAAAAGAAAAGGAGAGGGAGGCCCCAAAGACTCCTAAACTTTCCCACTATCACCCAGGAGCAACCCATGTGGTGCCCCTTTGTAACCATGGGGGGTCCCTCCCCTGTTGGGACCCTTGCTCCAGGGTAACTTACTACTTCACAGTCCCAAAGCGTTGCCTCCCATTCTCCAGGTTGAGCTCTTGTTTCCTGCTGGGCTTTCCTGCCGCCCGACTCTGCTGCCGCTGGTCTGGCTTAGGGCCACATGCACCTCTGCATGTAGTGGGTGCTTTGCCTTATGCTAGGGGTTGGAGGCCTGGACAGCCTTGTGCAGCACCGGGGCTTGGTCTGCTCCCAGGTCCTCTGTGCAGCATCATCTGCACTGAGCTGCTGTCCCAAGTCACCTTGAGTGGCTCCCACAGTGTCTCACCCTCTGTGCTGGGGGTTGAGGACCTGACCTGCCCAAGGGGCTCCAAAGATCCTGCTCCATGCACCATGTCTCTGGCTGCACTCCAGAGGTTGCAGACACGAGCTGCCTCACGCAGCTCCCAGGGTCTGGACTCTGTGTGCCGTGCTGCGCACTGAGAGCCTAACCGCTGGACCTGTCCGCTACTTCCCACTGATAGAAGTCTTCAGGGGTGCTTCAGGGCTACTGCTTCACCCTGCTGAGCAGCTCTTCTCAGCTCTTCTAAGCCCCGCCCTTCTCTATTCTCTGTCCCCAACGCATTTCCCTTGTGCTGGGCGTGCAGCTCCTTTTATACGCTCCAGGGCTCCACCCCTGAAGTCTTCTGGACCTGACGGTTTGCAGTCTTCAACTAGATCCAGGTAAACTCCTCTCCCCCTGCCCTCATGAATGGGGCATGACTTTATTTCCCTTTCTGCCTCCTAATTGATGGATGGGCTCCACCTGCAAAACAGCAGGATCTCGAGCCTGGGACTCAACCCAAGCTCTGAAAGGTAAGTCTGCTACATGTTTATCCTGTTGTGTACCCATATAATTCCCATGGTACGGATAATAAGTGAGTAGCATTTTATGTCAATACAACCACACCTTTCCCTCTTCAACAGTCTGAGAGAGAGTGTGGGGATGTTCTTTATTTTTTTCCCCTTCATTTGATTTTCTCTTTTGCTTTTCTGGTCTTTAGAAGTTTGCCACATACTGCCAGGTGTATACAGCTCTAGTTTGAGATGCACTATGCTAGGAATATAAACTGCATACAGCTGCCATTGACACTGATAGGAAATTCTCCTGGAATTCAGATCAATATATGACCCTTTGTTGTTATGTTGGGCGTAGGACTGCAGAAATCATGTGAATGATAGTTTAACATGGAGTACATGGATATAAGAAACATAAGTGTTGTGTTTTTCTTTAGAGTACATATTCATAGTTTCTTTTGTACATTAGAAATTTTTAAAGACACAGATCATATAGAGTCTTCTCAAATTGAATTGTATTATGTAGCTAAAGCGCTGCTTTTGATTTGGTCAGAAAAGAAACGTTTATATAATCTTCTTCAGTTTCAATCCAAGAGACTATTTTGAGGGTGAAATTCTGACTCCATTGAAGGCAGTGGTAAAACTCCCATTGACTTTAATGCAGTCAGGATTATACTCTTGATATACCTCTGATGGCTGAGCAGCATAGGTAATAGATTTTGTCAGATTAAATCATTTTTTTTTTTTTTTTTTTTTTAGTAGGGCTTTAATTTCTTTGGTATTTAATTTCGGAATCCTTTATATAATTTTGAAACCTAAAAGACAAACCAGAGCCAAAAAATCTTGTACTATTGGGATATTACCAAAATCAGAATGCATGGTTTATTAATATACTAGCAAAATAAGATGGAAAAGGCAGTACTTAGAAAGAATGAGGCTGTGTCTGCAGAAAGCAGTACAGTGATTTTCACTGACAAGACTGAGCTGTCTAATACAGAGGTTAAGGACAAAGAGGTGGTCTAACGATTCCTGCTTCTACTTCCAAGACAATTTGAGAAAGTAGAGCAAGAAATAGTTTTACAGATAAGGGAGGTTTGTGAAAGGGGCAAAATATCAGTGACTTTAATTACTTGGTTATTGATTGGGATAACATTTATGCAAGTGCTAAGGGGACTCTATCCTCCAGGAAGATGCTGCACTGCGGGATTCTTTTTTTTTGCACTGTTTAACAATTTGCTGAATTGGTAATATATGGTGGAAAAGGGCTATTTGAATTTAATGTGGAATGTTAGGAAATATTTTACATATAGCTGACAAGTCTCTGACAGAAATTTACCTTTGTTCACATATACAGGTAAAGGGATATTGAAGGTCATTGTAAACAATTTTGTAGCAACACCCAGAAGATGGATAAATGCAATACTGATTCATGTAGTAGTTTACTCTGTAGTAGTTAGTGGTTAGTTTATATTAATACTGTGAGCGAACAATATTAAAATAATGTAAAGTATTCAAAGGAAAGAGACCATTTTAAAAGGAGCATTGGGAAACCCATAAATATAGAGAGAACAAGTTAGTTAAAGGATAATTAGAGAAGCAAACATAAATTAATGGCTGTGAACATTTGTAGTCTCAGTGGAGAAGCCTTCCAAATGTATTTACGGTACATTAAATAGAAAGTATAGCAGAAAATTGTTCCGGTTGTAAAAACGGACATGTTAAAGTTTTCTGAACAGACAAATTTAACTCCTTTAAAATGTGCGTGAAATATGTGTGTGGTAAAATTCTACTATTGGCAATTGCTTATGTAAATAGGGTTCCCCATGAATTTGGTTAGAAGGCAGAGCAGGGTGTTAGAGACTGAGGCCAAATTTCTCTGGAGTCAGACAGAAGAAGGCAGCTCAGAGTAGCATCTTAAGACAGTCCTAAGGTGCTTGCTTGCCCTGCCTTCCACCTGACTTCAGGCTAAAATGGCTAATTGCCTGTCTCCTCCATGAACTCGGTGAGACCATCTTGGGTTCAGGGGTAGAATTGTTTTGTAGCCCTTAAAATGTTGGAAAATACAACTTCTTCGCCCAATTGTTTTGTGTTTTCCTGTTTAGCAAATATTGATCTCCTGCACTTGTATTAATATACAGTAGTCTCTATAATGGCTCTAGCTCTATTGTTTTATATCCTTATTCAGCATCATCAAAGTCAGAAGTATACCTAAAAAAATAAAATAATAATAATACATGTTATTTATTTTATGCAATTGTAAAAGAGAGAGAATGTACATGTTATAGGCAGTACCCTACAGTAAAGCATGCACAGCCTACAAACAGCCCATTTATGTCTACTGGTTTGTTTCCCATCATTGGACAATATAACCAAGTAAAGAAGGAAACTTTTAGGAGTGGCATAAAAAATGAATGAAATATCTAACTGCATTAAACAGAACAGTTCTCCTGTATAAGGAATGTTGCTTGTTATGACAGCATTAGACAAGCACATTCTGGAGACACAGTGAAATGTGTGACATTCTTGTTTGCATGTTAATAGCCAGGGTGCTTTTTATTCAGTGCTTATGTGACAAAGCAGGTACTAGAGATATTTTTGTCACATCTGACAATCTTGCGGACTGTTCAAAGGAATATGCTAAAAAGCAACAAATAAGGAACATTAACTTTAGTTCCCAGACAGACCACAATTACGTGCTACATAATATTGTTCAGTTATCTTTCTCCCTATATGTATTTAGATGGGTTCAGTAACTGTTTCTGTACTTTTGAACCAATTTGGCTGAGTTACCATTGAATTGTTTATATGCATGTAGCTGCCACCAAGTAAATTTGGATGAAAGAGTGTTTTTTAGTACAGGAAATCTTTTAAATAGTTTAACTTGTAGTGCAGCTGTGCATAAAAAAAATCTTACAGTGAAGAGGAGGGGAAGCAGGGAAAGGCAGCAAGGAGAAAAATGAATTTTGCAGACAGAGGCAATAGCTTTGCATGTTAACTAGCACAAGGTTATATACAAGGTGTTAGTGAGTCTTGTGTTTTAACATTAATGTTGTATCGTTTTGGTAAACCCTGGGAGGCTTGACATTAAACAGATGTGCATATCTACTCTGAGAGTGCTTTACACTATAGTAGTTGTTACCATGTGTTGTAAAACAATATAATCTCTAAGCTAAACGGTATGATGAACAGACAGAGGAGCAGTTACAATTGTATTCTAGGATGCTGATTGCCTTTTTGATACATCATCCAGTTAGAGGTAACATAACAGGTATTCCTTCATTTGTTACCTCTGGTCTTCCTATGAACTGATCCGTACAATGATTCTCCAATCTCTTATTGAGTTTCTTGTGTGGAGATGTGCTAGAGCTGGTGTGTAGCAGTGCAGCTAAACTTTAGAGAAAATTCTGCCTACCTTAATTTTTATTATACACAGTTTGTAATGCTTGGGAAGGGGAGTTGAGTTGAGCTGTTTGTCTTGATTTTTATCCCCAGACATGTGCTGGTTTCCCACAAAGGCCTTGGTATTATAAGAATATAAAGTTTTCACTGCTCATCTGGATGGCATTTGGAATCGTTCTTCAATACAGCTGTATTCTGACACAACCGGATGCTTTATTCACCCATTATTTCCCATTGGTTTAAATTTATCAAATCAATGTATTATTTTATATAACTGGTGATATTCTCAGGGCTTGTCTAACTTGTGCTTTAATGCACAGTAGCCTATTTGACTGAGCATTAAAGCAGCATGTGAAAAACTGCTAATATGCTAATGTGCGGTAGAATAGGCTACTGTGCATTGTCACCTAAAAAGCATGCACTTGCACTACTGCACTTTAGCACAGCCTAATGTGCATTTATGTAGTACCCCATATTGGAGGTACTAAATGTAATGTTCATTAGTAAAAGCACATTAATGCATGTGTAGTTGCCCCCACAATGTTGTTATTATCCATCTTAACAACAATTTCTGATGGCAGTAGTCTCAAGTAGAATGCAGATTAGGCATACTGTTTGCCCTCTCAAGTTCAAATGACATGTGGATAGTTTTCCTCTCTCAGAAACTGTTTTGCAAGGAGTGTTTGGACCCAGGGATCTTTTTTTCCCCCTATTAATTAATACCACATGCATTTAATGGCATCTTTATTTCATAACCTTTCTTCATTCATAGTCACCTAATTTGAGTTATGTGTTTAGTAGAGAGTTGTTATTTCCTGTGATGATTTTGTACTGGAAATGATTTGTAGGCATGCTTCTTTTGTTCAGGTAGTACAGAGGTCAGGGTTATTTTAAATCTAGACATTTATTTGAAAATGCATCCCTTAGTATCATTTTACATCTGTGTTTACCTCGGTGACAGGGTGTTTTATTCTCTGATGTGAACTTTGCCATAATACTTTATGTCTTTGTAACTTCTCAAATGGAGTATTACAATATACTTTATTTGAGGTTATGGTGAAAAGGTACAGCATTTGCTACTGCAGAACATAGGGGCCAGTTGTTATGAGGACAGAACATCAGTACTTCGTGCTCTGCAGTGGGTGCATATTCCCATAAAGATACCACTCAAGGTTTTGGTCATCTTTGCAATCCAGGGTCCCATTATGTTAAGGATTGCCATTCAGTCTGGCTTGTCATGGACTTGACAATCTGTTTTTTTTTCTTGTCATTTCATTGGCGACAGCTGGCAGCATGGTTTTCTCCCTCGAGTATCTTGTTCTCTGGAACCAGCTTACTTAGCAGACCTGCTACGCCAAAGTTGAAGGTGGAAGGCATAAGATGAGTAGGGTTTGATTGCTGTAATGGAGTGGATTAATTTTCTTGGTAAGTTGGGAATTAAGCCATGTATATTTTATTGACTTTTATTGATGTAAAATGCTCAGGTGATTCAGCAATGGGCACTAACATTGGGTTTTAAAATAAATGCATACAAAAAGTAGACTGCTGCATCCCAAATCAATTTCTTTTGTGCAGGATTTTCTTACCATTTAAATAAGACGTTCAAAGCCCTGGAAGAATGAATAACACATTTTGGCAGTTCAAGCTTCATCCTTTTACTGTCCAGAAATCTATGAACTGAAGCAATGGGCAGAATAGTCCATATGTGTCAAAGAATCATCATAAATGCTTTTAAAGGTATTATCAACTTTGTTATTCATTTTGCCCTTGGTTCTCAGATCCTCTGAAGAAAGCCTTCCTTGTGTTTGTTTTATGGTTTGCTTCTAATAGAATGAATGACATAGTACAAGAGAGTTTTGTGCCTACCTTTAAGGTATACTTTTTCAGCAGTTCCTTTCAAGTGTTTGTACGTGACAATGAATACAAAAAAATCCAATAAACTTTCTATAAAAATGTCCTATATACAGTTCCTGGTTTGCTTTTTAGTACAAACTTAACTAGTTGTTTACATAGTTCTCCCTCTTTCTCTTGGCTTTTTGAGTGTCCTTCTCAAAGATGCTCAGAAGTCTGACATCTTTAGATACTTCAGTGTTTGTCCTTAAGACTTGAACTGAAAAATGCTTATGACCTATTTAATGCAATAGGCTCATGATCACAATTGTAGATTAGAAGACAGATTTTCCTCTTAGTTACACTGGTTAGAAATGAGAACTAACTTAACTAAAATCCTTCATATAAATCTGTGTCTATTCCAATGTAACTGATGGCATAATTTGGCCCATAGTACTAGCCAATTTCTTAATTAAGTTTGATATCACTTTAACTGAATACCAGTATTGGACCCAGTGCTGCGACCACTACCAAGCACAGTGCTAGTGTTGACTTCAAATGGATGTGACTTTGAAATCAGTTTTCCAAGTAACTAATCACTCCAATATTATTAAAAAGGACATAAAGGTGACCTTTATTCAGTGAAAAAAAAGAGTTAATTAAAATAAAAGCTAAAAGTATACTAAAAATTAATAGTATAAAATTGCGCAGTATCTTTTAAATAGTATCAATCACTAGAAATTGGATCTTGCTTTGCATTAACTATTTAAATTTAACTTTTAAAATCTGTAAACTAAAAGATAAGCCAGGTTTATTTTAAATCTAGACTTTCATGAGGAAATGCCCTGCTTAGTATCATATTACCTCTGTTTAGATAGGTAGTGCCATCTTTTCTTCCCTGATGTACACTTTGCCATAAGAAATCACATGAACGGTGGGCGCCCCCGGAGACTGGGGAGGTACGGCGAGCTCCCACAGCGGGCAGCGGCTCTGTTGGTGGTGGGAGTGTGGCACCAACAAGCGGGGAGCTCCCGCAGGCAGCTGCGGTGCTGTCAGCAGGGAAGGGAGCGGGGGAGTTGAGTGAAGAGTGCCAACCAGTGGTCAGCTACCACCCACAGATGCTGTTGGCAGCAGTGGCCAGGAGTGATCATGGACCACCTGCAGACACCTTTTCACAGGGGGTGCACCGCCACACTTGGGGTGTGCACATGCACCTCCTACATGTCGCCAATGATAATTCATGTGTCTTTGTAGTGTCATACCTTTCTAGACCATCGCTAAATCCTCTTTGCTTTATTTTAGTTATGGAAAATGGACTTTAAAATGCCTAATGTAGGTATCTGATGATTACCCTAGTGAACAGGGTGAGAATATGGTTTGCCACATGTACTATGGGACAAGTTGGGTATCTCATCCTCAACTAGTAGCTTGTCCCATCTCGAGTAGTATGAATTAAAAAGAAAAAAAAAAACTTGGTCTAATAAAAGATATCATATTTACCCAAAGAACCTTGTCTGCCTATAAATTAAAGCAGCCTTCAGATATTTCTAAGCTATGTTGGGGGCTGTCTTGGACCCTGGTGCTTCCAGGATCAAGGGTATGGAAAGATTTATTAGAATAGACTCACCTTATCACCTGCCCACCTTCCCACAGGCATTTGGCAAAGCTGAGGATCCAATCCAGTGATTGTCAACCTGGGTACTGTGAGCACCTTTGCAGAAGAGTGGTATGAAGCAATAAGCATATAAAGCTAGTCCTTGTCTGGCTGATTTTCCTCATCTCCACTACTCTGGCCCTCTGCAAGGAAGTAAGCATTGTAATATGTAAATTAGCTTTTGAAACTGGATACCGCTTAACTCGCATAACTTGTGGAGGGGTGCCTTGGGTCTAGTGAGGGGTCCTTCAAGTCCAAAAAAGGTTGAGAACAACTGATCTAGGCATATGTTGGATTTTGTATGTAAAGTAGGGATTTACATATTGTTTAAAAAAATATTCATTTAATCTCCTCTAATGATATTGGTTAAATGATTAACCAATAACACAGCAGCCCAGACAGCGTTTGCTGGGAGTTGCTTGGGCTCCCAGAGCCCTTTGACTGGAGGGAGAGGCGAAGGAGGGAAACCCAGCCAGACAACAGGTTCCAGGTGAAGCCATGCACTAGGAAGGAAGGGAGCACCCATGAATGAGCAGCTAATTGCTTACTTGAGGAGTCATTAGGCCGCTGGCAGTATTCCTCTTAGGCTATGTCAGGGGTGGGCAAATTGAGGCTCGGGGGCCAGATGTGGCCTGCCAGGCCATTCTACCTGGCCTGCGGGGCCGTTAAAAAATTGAGAAAATTAATATTTATCTGCCCTGCACTGCCTGTCATGTGGCCCAAGATGGCTTGCCAAAACTCAATAAGCGGACCTCTGCCCAAAATAATTGCCTGCCCCTGGCCTATGGGTACTAGGCCCTACTCCCCTCCTCTTCGCTCTTCCCTCCCTCCCTTCTAGCTGTCCTCTGCCTTTTGATTCCTGTTGGGACACCACACAGCTTTCCTTCCCCACTTTCCTGCCAGATAGCACCCACCCGGAGCTAAAGGATAACCGGCAAGCTAACCGATTATCACTGCACTTGCACCTGTTAAACGATTAATCGCTTAACCTGTCACATCCCTATTGTAAAGCCAGAAATTTTTCACAAATCAGGATCCTGAGACTTAATTATTAATTAGAAAGAGAAAGCTGAAGATTCCACCAGCAAAAGATAAACCAAAACAAGAAATACCTTCAAACTGAATGAAGTGCAATTTAAAATAGGATCTTCTAGGAAAACACAGTATTTCATTGCAAACAGCATCTTTGGTTATTAAATCAGCATGTGGTAATGAATATGTCCATTCAGTGCTTCTTTCTAATTGGAATTGTACCTAGTCTTGAATAACAGGTAAATTGTGCCAAGCATAGAGTTTTCAGACTGAAAGTGTAAAAGGATAGAGTACAATGTAGAGCTAACTTGGAATGATGACAATAATCCACTTTTTGGCATTCCTTTTAGTTGTATCAGTATAGACAGGATCATATAAAAATGTAAAAGGACTATCTTATTGAGTAAGCTGCTTTAGATTGAGGGACTGTGGAGAAAATATAATAGTCGCATGTAAGGAGCTTGTTTCAGGTATAGAAGTGAGTTCATTGAATAGATTTTTTCTAATAGAATTGAATTGTGGGTTTCAGACCCAGGGATTTTGCCTTGAATCTCTTCCATAGTAAGTTTTCTATATACATTGCAGATGGCACACCAAAGATCAAGCTTTCAGACATAGAAAACACTCTGCAAAGATTATCTGACCTTTCTTTGGATGCCTGTGGGAATATTGCTGTGAAAGGATAAGTCACTCATTAAGATTCCCTCTGACAGTTGGTGTGCCAGGTGGTCTAGTTTAACATGAATGAAGGGTCTTATATTCTGAGTTTTAGAAGATATTGTAGGTAGAAATAATGATTGGCACATTTTGGTATAACAAAATATTGTACTGTATGGTTTTGATTGTAATGTTTCTTAACTGTTGGAATGTTTCCTGAGTACACTTCTGTAGGGGAGATGTCACAGCCATATTTGACATCAACTTTACCCTGAAATAGTGTATCTGCATTAATATTATAAATGTTTTGGGAAAGCGTATTTTAGGAACTTAAAAGGATATAGCTGCATCATCTCATACACTACTAGATGGTGCGTAAGTCTGCAAAAGGAGTACTGTGCAACAGAGGCTGAACCGTCAGATTGTAGTTGATTTGCTAGCTGAATATACTTTTTGAGCTTTCACTTCTCTAAGCCCTGGTGGCCTCTTTCTGATATATGCACAAAAATGACTATAGCTGGGTATTAAAACCATTGGACCGAAATGGCCTTGTTTCCCTTTGCCTCTCCCACTCTAGTCTCACTCAGTTCCATTTTTTCTACAGAATAAATGGTGTTGCTAGAATGAACTATAGAGTTCAAGCTAAATTGGAAACTATAGAGTTGGATTAGATATATAATCCAATATCCTATCTCTAGCAATAGTTATTTCTGTATACCTCTTACTCCTGTACCATACTATTACAGAATAAAATGTTATGTTTCTTTCTCACTTGAGGCTGTTATCAGTTGATTTATGTCCAAAATTCTTAGCTGACACAGGGCCACAGTTGATCAACATGCCTTCAAAGCTACTTTCAAATTCCCTATAACTTTTTCATTTAGAAAAGGGAAGACTATCCAATATGATTGTGAAGGAAACTGTGAAAATTTGAATTGAGTGTAACTGAAACAATAGTTCTGCCAAATATGAAGTGTGCCCTTCATTGGCTACTTCACTACTCAAGTGATTAAAATTATGGATATGCTAAGTGCTTTGCTGGATTAGGCTCTTGGACACTTAAATGATATTAAAATAAGTAATATATAAATTGCAGTTTAGAACTTCCATTAGTTCTTCCACTGAAAAATTCACAACTTACAGTGCTGTGAGTGAATGAGACAAAGTTATAGCCCCTTTTCCATATTTATATATAAATACAGACACAATATGTACTCAATCCATGTCTGTCATCAGTTTTGCTTTTTACACGTGTACCAAACTATGCATTTGGATGCTTTGCTCAAATGCACTCAAAAATCATATAAAACAACCTAACCTTTTCAAAAAGTTACCCCCCATCAGAACCTTGTAAAATAGAATTTTGTTCTTGTATTTGGCATTAGAAATGTAAAGCTAAAGAGATGGCAGTTTGACACATTCAGCAACTGTATTGAAAATGGTTTCTTACAGGAAATAATGTCTTTCTCCAGAAATCATTAAAATGAAATTTTTGACTTGTCTTGGGATCTTTGAAGCTATGGAAAGGCAGACTTGCATAGTTCTTTGCCTGTTAGGTATATCTGCATGCTGACCTGCCTTCCAGGCAGACCAGAATAAGTGCCTGACTGAAAGGCGCCATACAAAGGCTTATAACTTACTTTCCAGGCAGACATGAACAGGTACTTGTCTAGGAGACATCCCCTTGTTGATGACCTGCCTCCAAGGCAGATCTATCTAGTTATCTTTCTGTCTTTGAAATAGCTCCTCACAGAGTTGCAATCCTGGCAGACTGAACTGTTACCTGCCTGGGAGGTACTTGGGTTGATAAGCTACCTACTAGACAATCCTGAACAATCATTTACCTAAAATATACCATTTTTTTTCTGAAAAGGCAGCATCTACAGTTTGAATTGTAGACTATATTTTTTAGTGTTAGGGCTAGTTTACTATATCTGATTTTCAGTTAGTTATAAATGCTTGTCTTTTTAGTTCATATTAATAAACATAATAATAAATGCATGTGAACATATTTCTATATCCGTAACATTTATTTAGTACTTGTATAAGCAAGTACTAAATAAATGCACAGCAATCAGCGTTACTGCACAGTAGTTCTGGTGAATGCTTTTTAAATGACACTACTGTGCAATAACCTAATACTACTGCTCAGTAGTGTCTTGGCACCGTTTTGGCTACTGTGCAGTTAGTGTCTTATGTAGATGCACCCAGTGCTAACTGCTACTGTGCATTTTTTTAAATGTGCATGCTGCTTCCTCCTTCAGTTGGAGAAATCAATATCAGAGTAATGTATTGTCTGTCTGGAGTGGAAGGTTGTCATATCCATGTTTGAGTCTTAGTTCTCAGGCAAGAGTAATTCCACAATCTAGTATCAATGCCTAGGAAAATTCTCTCTTGCACATATGGTTTTTAGCCTTATTGTAGAAATTTCCATTGTCTGAGGAGTGGGAATTAGGAAAATGAAATGCTGGTTTGCCACCCAGAATTGGAGATATGCTATATTTTTCCTCCTCGGCTTGCTTGTTTTGAACTTTTTTCACCCTATCTTTTATTCTAGCATATAATTAAAAATGAGGACATTTGAGTTTAGTAGTGGCTATTTTATGAACCGAAAAAAAGAAGCCATATTTGTCAGACAAGTTATTCTTTGTGTATTAGCTGAGTGAAGCAGGGACCAGGCTTAGTGGAGGTGAGGGCAGGTACTGCTACAGCAATACTGATTCATTCCATTCTGGAGTTGACAAAATGCAGTGTTAAATTGCCACAAATGACAAAGTCAGTTTCTTCTGTATAAATTTGCTAGTATAATTTGCGGAGCTAACTGGCATGGCATGCTCCAGAGGCAGCAGCATTCTATCTGTCTTCACTATGGCTTTGTCCCGGCAAAGAGCAAATACAACAGCATGTTTGCTGGACTCCAAGTGCAATCATGGGAAATAATTGCATGTACCCATTTCACAGGCAAGTGGATCTCAGCAGAGGTTCTTGATACTACAAAAGACTAACAAATTAGGGTAGCTTTTGATTTGCAAAATTAAAACCTGGAAATTATTTGAATCCCACTCCTGCTCTCTCTAAACTATAGAAATGCTCCTAATAAAATGTCTTTCTTTTGCCTCTCTCTATTATACACAGGGTGCATCTACACATGCAATTAATTCAAAGCAACAAACTCTGGAGCAGTTTGAGCTGGAGTAAATGACTACCTGGCACAGCTTCTACACATGTTCCTGGGACAGCAATTTGAACCAAGGTGGAGCAGTTTACATCACAGCTGAGGGGATGCGGGGGGCAGGGGGATCAGCCCTGGGTAGCAGTGTCAGGTGGTGGAGGGACTGGCTGGGGCACAAGGGTATTGAAAGTGCAGAGCTATGTGGCTAGACAGCAGGCAGGAGTCTGATCCCATGTTGGCTGGGCTGACCAGGTGCAATTTACATCCACAGCCAGCGTGTACACGTGTGTTTAATTGCAGTTAATTATCTCAATAGTACTATCTTACGGTGGGGTTATTTAGTTTACTGTGACCTATTAGGGTCGCACGAGTAGACTGTGATGCTTTACTCTGCAGGTAATTAATCTACTCTGCAGTTAAGTGCATGTGTAGATGCGGTCACCGTGTATCAGTTCAAAAAATTAAACTTCAGAAGTAATGAGCCCACATACTGTTTAATCATTTCCGATCACTTGTTGAAGGAACAGGAGAGTAAGTTAAGAAAAAAAATCCAAGTTGCTTAGGAAACTGCTAACTACGTGATTACAGAATAGTTTTTGGTGATCGGTGTTTATTGACTTAGCATCTCATTCTAATGTCAAAAGTGTAACTAACTGCTCACATCTTAGAGAATGTCTTCCTGTGGTCCTGAACATGTTCAGGGGAGGCTATTTTCTGAAAACATACTAAAGGTTAGAATTTGCCCCTTTAATATGTATCAGAAAAACAGTAGGTGTACTTTAAAAATTACTCTGTATTGGCAAAAAACCAGAATGGGTAAATAGGCTGGGGCAGGACTGTTCAACTGGTGTCCTGAAATGGTGTAATTTGTGATCTCAGGGCTTCTGCTTGGGTGCTGCTCCCCATGCTACAGCTACTGCTACTGCTACCGCTGGGGTCCCTGTGCTCCCCCTTCCTCCTTCAAGTTCTGCTTCCTGCTTCTGCCTGTAGGGGTGGGCAGCGCAGTATGGCTGCAGGGCCCAGGCCGCCCACATCTTGGGGAACCTGAAGCCTTCATGCAGCAAGGGGGCCTGCAGTAGGAAATGGGGTGCCAACAGTGTTGTGGGGGACCCTGGCTGCTCTGAAGTTGAACAGCCCTGGGATATCAACTTTATGCCACCTTATAATTCCCCTAAGTTTGGGCAACCCTCTTCTGCCCCTGTAGAGCTAGTTTGTTGCCTTTGCAAGAACTGAACCTCTGGTTCAATTTGCATCCTAGATATATCTCAAATTGTTTTACATGATGGTTCTGTATTAGGTTGTATGGAGCAAAAAAGGCTTATTTAGTTTTATTCTCTATGTTGACTCAGGGCCAGTAGGTTAGAGGGAATAAATTCTGCATTTCAGTTTAGGTGTGAATTGCATGTACAATCTTTTGGTCTTTTTGTGGGCACTTCTTTTAGAAGACAGGTCTGCCTGGATCTATCCTTTCCCCAGAATGAAAGCCAGTAATTCCCCCCACCTGGATCACTGGGCAAGATAACCCCCTGTTTAGCAACCATATATAATTCCATGATGTCCAACTAGGTTGGGTCTGGCTATGTAATTCTTTCCAGGTGGCATAACCTGCTGATAACACACAGTGATGCAGAAGAACTAAGTCAAAGCAGTATCATTTCTTTATCCAGAGGAACTTTACAAGCAGAGGTAAATGGATTAAAAATTGTATTAAAAATATGTGCCTTTTACCTCACCTCAGCCTTACCTATTTAGCAGGTTCTACTCATTCCAATAACCTCTTCAGCCTGCATCTCTGACACCTCCTCTCTCAATTCAACCTGTTTCCTAGACCTCTGACCATCTTTCTTTCCATCTCAAAATGTGTTGTCTACAGGGGGTCCTGAACTTGATCCAAATTGCTTTATGTATGTTTGCCAGGTTTTGAGCTTAAAAGCAGGTAAGATTTGCTTTGGGCTTGAAAGCAGCAGGCTGCCTGCTTTGTTCTTTCATTACCAGTAGATGGATGGTAATTAGAAGTTAGTCTGCTCTTCTGGTCTGTGCACTTGTTAGCATCTGCTGGAAATTATCCCTGGTGATTACAAAATCCACAGCACAATAGCAAACAAATGTGGACATGTAATTTTCAGCAAAATAATCCTGTTTTTTTTCCCCTGATTTACCATAGACTGCAAGGAGCATCCCCTTCCTCTTGCATGCCCTGAGCAAGTATTTTCACAGTTGCAGTCCCCAGAGTCTTTGAACTGCAGCCTGGGCTCCCTCAGTGCATGTCCAGAACTACACACCTCCTTAAAGAGGTAAGATGTAGCCCTTGCTCTCTTTGAAGGTAGCAGCAGACCGGCAATCTCCAGGAAGATGTCTTCTCAGCATGGGCAATGTCTAAATGTCAATACTGCAAAACGTCCTAAGTTCATTGCTTTAAGTGACTTCAAGCACACTACTGATTTTTAAATAAGGTCTACATACAGGAGTATGGATCAAACCCATGAGATTGTAAAATTACTGTTTTAGAGATTTTTAGAGTTGCTTAGGATATTTGGATGCCTAATTCCCAAAACCTTAAGCAGAAATAACAACAATAATTAAAAGCAGGGAGCTAAATTTGGGGTATACCTGGGCAATGAGGTAGGGATGCCCAGTGTAACTCATGTCTACACTACAGGCTTATGTCAATACAGGTTTCCCTCAATTTTATGCAGGTTCAATTTATGCAAATTTGCTCTTACGCAATGATCCTTTTTATAAAAGAAATTCCTTATATGTAAGGTAAATTCACGGTTATGTGATCAGCATATGTGTGCTGCCCCTTCCCCCAAACAGGTAAATCTGAGTTTGTGAGGTGAGGGGAAAGGACAGTGAGCGGAGAGGAGAGGTAAGGGGAGGGGAAAGGGCTGGGGCCTCACTCACTACAGCCCTTGCTGCAGCTGCTCTGGGAGTAGCTGATGCCAGTGGCTTGCAGCCGCTGTGCCCCAAACCCCCCAGGGCTCCACTTCCCTTGGGGCACTGTACCCTGAACCTCCCAGCTCAGCATAGCCCAGCAGCTGCAAGCAGGCAGCATCCACTGCTCCCAGGGCTGCAGCAGGAGCAGGCAGCAGCCTGCAGTGGGACAAGAGCAGGCTGGGGCTGGCGGCCCCTGCAGGCTGAGGCCATCAGCAGCACCAGGCTCTTCCTGGTGCTCGGGGTGGGCTGTGGCGATGGAAGGGAGGCTGCTGCCACCCCAAAATTCTCCATAGCCCCCCACAACCTGCCCTCCCAGCACTGCTACCGACCACTAGGAAGAGCCTGGTGTCGCTGCTGGCCCCAGCCTGCTGTTGTCCCGCTGCAGACTGCTGCTTGTCCCTGCTGCAGCCGTGGGAGGCGGTGGATGCTGCCTGGTTGCAGCCACTGGGCTGCACCGTGCTGAGGGGTTGGGAGCACAGTGCAGCCCAGTGGCTGCAGGCAGCTGGTGTTGGCCGCTCACAGGGCTGCTGCAGCAGGGGCTGCGGTGAGTGGGCAGAAGTGGAGCTGTAGGGTGAGTGGGGCTGCTGCCCACTCCAAGCACCACCCCGGCTGCAGCCCTGGGAGCGGCTGATGCCGCCTGCTTGCAGCCACTATGCTGCAAGCCTCTCTCCCTGTGCCCCTCTCCCAGCCCCTTCCCTAGCCCCAGCCTCACTCCCTCCTCCCATGGTGGTGAGGGAGGGAGGAATGCATCCCTATCTGTTTAATTGTAAACTGGGTTCACTTTATGCAAATTCAGTTCATGCACCGTTCCCTGGGAATGCATCTACTGCATAAATCCAGGGGAACCAGTACTATAATATGGCTGTTAGGTGAGGGATGGACAAGTGTGATCCCAACTGGACAAAGGTGCGTCTGTGAGAGCCCCCGTGCAGATGTGGTCATGCCAGCAAAAGCCTCTCGTTTGCATGCATGGTTCATTTTACTTTGGGGTGATTTTATTCCATGACCCCCAGCTTTGTCAGTATAGGCTCATCCCCACTGTTTCAGTCTAGTGTGCAGATAATGCTTTCCTAGCATGGGCATAGCCTCAGAGGGAAATTTGACTGAGAATTTCAATCTGAACTCTGCAGCATAAATATTAAAAATTGTCAGTCATGCTACTTGCCTCAATGTATTTCCTTAGGAGAATCATTTTCACTTCCAGAAGGATTAGGATTTATTTTACTTCTAAAATATAGGCACAAGTTTTGAAAACTGTTAGGTACGGATTATATCTTTTGGGAATCAAGATGGGAAAGGCTGGAATATTCTTTTTTACCAATTACGTTAGAACACTGTGTTTGATAAAGGAATAAAAATGTATGCTCCACAAGATGGCAGTAAGTTCCTGCTCTTAAAAATAAGTTTAACTTTATTTTAACCTTGTTCTAAGTAAAATAGTTCATCAGTAGAATTTCTTTTGAGCAAAGATTACATTTTCCCTCAACAGCTAAACCGGAGAGAGCGTTTTTGCTATTTTCTTTTTTTTAAATCAAAAAACAAACCCCCAAAACCCCAGTAAAAACAAACAAACCCCAAAACAATGGTGTAAAATTTAGTTTTTCTAGTGGCAACTAACTGATATTTTCTCAGCTCATTCTTTTTATACTGCAAGTGTTCAGGTGCTATACAGAGAGTATTACTGAAATTTCATGCAATCATCAAAAACTAGCTGCCTGATTATATTCAGAGATTCAGATTTTCACAACTGTCACCGGGTTTCTTTTTAGAAGTCAGTATGAAGGTTTTTAAACTAACATTTTTTCCTGTCTCTATTATGGCTTTATTTTTTTCCAATCCAGAAATCTCTAAGGGGTCTAGTCTACTACTGATTGAGACCAAGAGAACGATATAAAAGAGTGATTTTTTTTTTTTTTCCTTTTGTCTTATCAGCTCCAGAACACCTTGGAATGTTGGTAATTAGATTGTTTTATAAATATTACATTACAAAATTATGAATATTACAAAAATCAGTTAGACTCCTTTGTAAGAAGTGTGTGTTTAAATCCCTCTATGGGAATCTTTGAGGATAATGCAGGAATAAATGTAGAGGAAGTAGGATAGTAAAAGACTGCCTCTCTGCAGTCAGATTTTTCCAGTAGTTGCTGTTATGTTTAAACTGATAGTGATTGAAAAGGTTTTATAATAACTCAACACCCAAACTGTTTTGTGATTTTAAAAAAATGCATTTTAACGTCCTCTCTGTCACCTTGTATGAGTTTGCATTATGCATGTTACTGTGAAAGAAAAAATAAGGGTAGAGGAAGTAGGATAGTAAAAGACTGCCTCTCTGCAGTCAGATTTTTCCAGTTCTTCCGATCTTGTTTAAACTGATAGTGATTGAAAAGGTTTTATAATAACTCAACACCCAAACTGTTTTGTGATTTTAAAAAAATGCATTTTAACGTCCTCTCTGTCACCTTGTATGAGTTTGCATTATGCATGTTACTGTGAAAGAAAAAATAAGGGAGGGGGGAATCTTTTTTCAAAAACAGTTTCCAGAAGGTTGACAGCTAGGTAAAATTTTATTAATTTACAGTGCAGACATTACTTGGGTTTCAGAAGGGAATGAATGCACGAAGGCTGCTCTGGGAGTTTTAAAACGAAGGTGTGATTCTGTAGATATCTATGAAAGCTTTGACTCCTGCCCCCTTATTTGTTGTTTGTTTCAGTTTTGTACACAAGTGGGAAAGAAAGTCTTCTTTTTATTTCTAAAATTAATTCCAGTCAGAGGTAGGCTAAAAGCACCATTCATTTAGATGAAAGATCCTGAAACTATCATGTTTGCAACCATTTGTCACAATTTAAGTAGCAGTGCATAAATGTCTTGCAGTTCGTATACAATTTAATTCCTGCTGACAACAGCTCCATTCCTAGTTTCCTCCCTGTCATGCTTACTGTTTACATTTCTTGTAAACACACTGCTGGAGAAACGGGGTAACTCTGCTGTTCATCAGCCGAGGTTGTGGCACCTTCAAAATGTAGAAAAGTAGTCAGTCGTGGGGGAGGATATAAAGAAGAGTTTACATCCAAAGGAACACTAAATAGGTCTTCAGAGGACTTTGAGATATCCCAAGGGATTACTTTTGTTCCTGAACATTTGGTATTTGCAGTTAGAGCTATGTGAAATGTGGAATAGCTGTTTTATAAACATTTTAAGATGTTTGTGGGTTTTTCCCCCCCCAATTTGAAATGAAACTATTTTCCAAATTTTCTATGAATCAGAAATTCTAAAATATTGATGTTAGAACATTTTCACTTGAAAATTTCTTTTTGACTGTTATTTTTTGGGGGGGTTCCATTTCAATTTTTTTTAACATAATTTCATGGCATACGAGTAATACTGCGCATTTTGTACATATTGCTACTATTGACTTATAACATGACAGTTGAAATACTCTTTGTTAATCCATTAAGGGCAGCTGCAACTTAGGCTGTATTAAACCTTCTTATCTTTACAAGATTAAGATGTATTCTGTTTGTCGTGAATCCTGCATTTTTGCAGGGGTTTGATTAGCGCCCCCCAGATCCTTAAATGCATAATTAAGAGTGAGTTGAACCCATGTTGGTTTGAGATCATGGGGTAAAGTCTGTGTTCAGCTGTGAGTTGCTTCCTCATGTGCCCATTTTGCAGGATGCAGACAGCAAAAGTGCTTATATAATTTTCCAATGCCCCTCCTAAATTTTCCTGCGCATATTTTTCCTTTTACCTGCTCACTGCTTTCATGGTCCCTCTAGACTGGAAGCAGTCTCCCAATTTATATACACTTGCTTAGCATTTAACCCTTCATTTCCACATGGCCTGTTCCAGTTTGTGCTCGTCTGTACCAAGTGGTGAAAGGCCCATCAACTGGCGTGCTGCTAGCTAATCAGAGGAACAGACAAGATCTGGTACCTTTTTGATAGGAATTTGGCAACGGTCAGGCTTCTACCCTGGGGGTGTTTAAGAGGAGGTTAGATGCACATCTTGCTGGGGTCGTTTGACCCCAGTATTGTTTCCTGCCATGGCAGGGGGTCGGACTAGATGATCTGCTCAGGTCCCTTCCGACCCTAGAAACTATGAAACTATGAAATTGGAAAAGCCCCTGAAAATGCAGCTCCCACAGACTCATGTTGTTCTCTGTGACATCATTTTGAACACAAAATGTCGGATGTTTAGATCTGCAAGAAAGTGAAGAAACTGTTCCAGGAGTGATGCTGGAGGAGATCATGATGGACCTAAGGGTAGAGTCCATAGAACAGCTTTCAGGCCTCACTGTCATAATGTAGCTCCTGGATGAATTTTTGGAGGACCAATCTGGGAATAGGGCTGGGGACTACCTGGAGAGGGAGGTATTTGGTCTCATGCATACCACCCACTTTCTCCATTATCATTATGGCAGAAATTGTAGCACAGCAGGGAGGGCTTTGAGAGAGAGAACCCGTATCATTACTGTTAATGAAGATATTGCAAGTCATTGCTTTGTTCCAGGTGGTGGGATACTTTTTTCTCATCATCCCACCAGTGCCTATGATTCAGAGTGTATGTATGGTGGGGAGGGGAGAGGGAGGAGGAAGAAGAGGAAACAGATGCAGGTTTCTTTTCTTTTACTATTTTGTCAATTAGGTTGACAAAGAATGGCTGCAGGTTTAGTGAGCATGGGTGTATATATTAGCAAATATAGCTCTAACTCAGCCATACTGATACAATGCTAGGAGATTTAGACCTTAACCAGCATTGAAGTAGTGTCTCAGGCAGAATGGATTTTACGTCCCAGTGGCTGAATCAAGTGGGAAAGTTGCTTGTAGACTTTATTGCTTTCTGTTCAAGTTCCTTCTGCTCTTGAGACATTGTCTGGCCTGTGGTAGTTGGAGGAGTGAGGTGGTGAATCAACTGCTGTTAATAAACCGTGGCAAAATGTTGCAGTACTAGAAACAGGAGATATAGTCTTCTCTGTAAATTTATTATTTTAAAATAAAGAAAGTAAATGTGTGGGCACGCAGAGAGCTCGGCCAATTGTCAGAAATATCAGCTGCAGCACAAAGGGGAGGTGTGGAAAGATTTTTGTAGGCCTCTTGGTGGATATTGCCCAGCCCTAGAAAGAATAGTGTAATTATGTGCATGGAAGAGGAAGTGCCTATCTGGCTAGAAATACCCCAAAAGGATGGGAAGTCTGTGCTAAAGGGAAAATTTTCTTGATTCCGAGTCTGATTTCTAAAGGTCAGATCTAAAGGGCTTTTGCAGAGCTGTTTATTGTACTTAATCTACTGCTGTGTACAGTATAATTGAGTTCAGTCAATCTTACCAGGCCTTTTCAGTTCCCTCCTATAGCCACTAAAATCTAGGTAGTCCTTGCTATGTAGTAAAGGTAGAATGTGTCTGAGTAAACATCACAGCCCAGAAATTCAAGAAAGTTTCCAGTTTATGGAATGGGAATCAGACTCGGGCGATGCATTTAAATCCGGTTAGCGCCAAAAAGTTCAATAGCTTGTTATACCCCAAATGAAGTGTGTTTTCCTAAGTGAATAACACTTTAAAAGAAATGCAATGTGAGTAAGTAGTGGCATCATGGAGATGAAGGGCGGGGCCAGAAAGAATAGACGTGAGACTGAAATTTGGTAGTAAGAACTGAGCATCTGATAGCAGAAAAGACCAAGGAGAGGGAGAATTGCTATATGCCAGTCACTTACTGGCAGTGCTGTATAACACTGATAATTTCCCAGGGCAAATATTATTTTAAAATCTTACTAATGGAATGTGAACATCACATCTGACTTCTGCTTTCACGTATTTTAAAGTAAATATAACTAACTGTATCCTCCAGTTTAAAAGGACAGCTATACTCTGTAGACACTGCTATACGGTACTGATGCAACAGTCTTCTCTTACTGCCAAAGTGTTCCTTTATTTAGTTCTTTGAACTTCTGCCCTATTGCAGACATGATGATAATACAATGGCTGGATTTGAACTTTGCAGACATTTCAGAAATGTGTGGCATTGCTTTGGTGTCAGTAACTCTGTGCTGTAAATGTTGCTAGTAATTTGGGAGGGAGGAGATGTTATGAAAAGATTTGCTTATAATCCTAAATTACATCTGAAAAATTATGGGGGGTATGGGAGAGAGGCAACGCATGAGAAGACGGAGTTTTTTTTTCTTTCTTAAAGTCAGAGAGAATGGAGAACTTATTATCAGTTTTCACTAATATCTTGCCCCTTCTTCAAACTTCAAGTCTTCTTTTTTAAGCTGCAAGTGTGATTCTTTCCAAGGTCACTTTAGGTTTAGTTTACCAATATGACATATGCTAGAAGTTAATTTAATAACCTGATATAGTATTTTTTTTAAATAACCCCCCAAAGATATTGCCAGTGTGATCACATCTCTCTGAAATGGAAATCAAAACCACTCAATGTCTTTTTTGTGAAACTGATTGCATCTAATTGAAAAAAAAATAGAAATCACACTGGTGCAGTCTTTTCTTCCCATTAACATGCACTGCACAAAATACTGCCTAATCTAGCAAAGAATGTTGCCTTGTATTATCTTCTCCCTCATAAAACTGCTTTGCTTAGATGAAGTTGAGAGAAAATTTAGGAAAGGAAGGGAAACGGCATTTTCCTTCCCAAATAAGTCATGATTTATAATTCATCCATATATTTCCTTTCCTTCATAAGTGTAGCCAGCTACTGAAGCAGAAGTGCCTAGCCTTTGGCCTTAGCTTGCCACTCTGATTTCTTGGTAAATAGATAAACATGCCTATAAGATTAAGTGACAAATTCACATCAGCACCCAAAGCTCTCTAATCAATACCACTAATCCATCAAAGATTACAACAAGGAACCTTGTGTTTCTGCCCCTTCTTTCTGGCATTAAGTGTGAACTGAAATAGAAAAGAATCATCTCTTCCAAAAATAAAATGAAAGAAAACTCTTAGGACAAGAAAAGTATCCCTTAATATTTTTTAAGATACATTGAAAATAATCATCCTTGGTGTATCTGCCAGTGTAGACCAATTCTGTTTGGAAGAAAATTAAATGTAATAAAACATTTGACAAACTGACCAAAATAAATGAAATGCTTCATAAGATGACAATACAGCAGAGGCAGATAAAGTTAAGTCAAAACCAAATCATACGAATTTGAGTAGAAGAAATTAGACAAAATACAAGCTGAATCTGAGAACAATGATTAAAATCAAGGCAAATGATTGCCCAGAACAGACATGTTCAACTTCCAGCCCATAGGCCAGATACAGCTTTGGAGCCACGTCATCCAGCTTGAAGGGTTCCTCGCAAGTCTAAAACTTTGGTGTTAGAAAAGCAGGGCAGCCTTAATTTCCACTTCCCTGCTGCCAAATTTCCAGGCTCATGGTTAACCCCATAGATTAGATAGTGTGGCCATGTGCGCTAGACCAGATGTATTGGGCTGTGGCAATGGGATGTCCAATCTAGGTGTGTGTAGCTGGGCAGAGACGGTGCCGGGCTGGAGCCAGGTTGGCAGGGCCAGAAGGTTTGAGCACCAGTGGCTTAGGACATAGGAGCTTTGTTAAAGCCCATTACAGTCAATGAGTCTTTCCATTGAACTATGAAATCTATGACTTGAATAGGATCTGGATTTCGCTCTCGTTGATGGTCCAAAATCTCTGGAGCATCTTCCAGTGGTAATGGGTTAAGGATTATGGCTGTAATCCTGTATATACAGGGAGCTATCGAATTCGTGGCAGAAGCAGACTGTGCGGCACCTCCTTTAATCTTGCAGGTTCCCCTGCATCCCCCTCCCTGCTGACTGGCGAAGAGGCCTTGCCACTTGCTTCTGATCAGCGGGGCGGCAAAAACCACAGTTTTAAATATGGCATCGTTTTTGCCTCCTAGCTGATCCGCACCACCACCAGGGCCCCTCAGTCAATTAGCAATGGGGAAGGGGGGAGCAAGGGAACCTGCAAAATTAAAGGAGCTGCTGCACAGCCTGCTTTCACCGTGAATTCGGTAGCTCCCTATGTATATGCTTCCCTGTTCAAGTAGTGCCACTTTATGCATAATAACAGTTCATTGGTTGAAGTTGCTCATATGGTTGGGAATTTGTAGAATCGGGCCTTGGACTGATAAGACATAAGAATGCTATTTAAATAATGTCAAGTTCCTAAAATAAATCTGACAGTTACTACAGGAGGCGCATTAAATAATTTTGATATACTCATACACCCAATGTAATGTATTTATTGAGAATTCAGTGATATTTTTCTTTCATTTGCAAGTTTTCCTTTTGCTTTTTTTCAGTTTATATTCTTTTCTGCCGTTATAGTATTTTTATTTATAATTAAAAATGAACAAGAGAAATATAGCTTTCTATAAATGCTCTCAATGAAAATAGAGTTTAAAAAATGTAATATCTGAGGAGTCCTTCAACTGACTTCAGTATTTGTTGGATCAAGGTCATAATGAACTGGTACATTCCCATACTACGATATATAGGACCCTAAAGGCTGCTGCAATCATTTACTTTCACTCCCTGACTCTTTTAGAGTTATTTGCTTGGTTACAGGAGATGTCAACAATAATGCAGACAGGAATGAAATTTGAAGAAATTAACATAAATAGTGTCAACATGCTGTCTTGTGATTTAATGCCAGTTTCTTTTGAATTTCATTTTATTACTATCAATATTTCCCTCTGATCATCACTACTGAAACATAATTTCAACACTGAAAATTAATTTCATGTAAATGTATTGTTCTGTTCCATCAGTGATGAAGGGTTCATTCAGCCACTCCCCCCCCCTTCCCACGGTGAATGTTATCTTTACAGCTCATTTTCTGGACTTTCACACCCACAACATTTGTAAGAGATGGAATAATACTATGGTATTTCATTTAGCCTTTGATAACTCCACTCCCTTGGGTTGTGAGACAGTGAAAATTACTAAAAGAAGAAAAGACTTATCCGATTTAGAAAACTGTCACTAAATGTTGAACTTCAGGGTACGCAAAGTATACTAGGACTTGTTTAGCTAAAGGCAAGGCACTGTGGCACCTTAGGGCGTGTTCCCATGAGTGGGACATGCCCTTAGACAGGGACAACTAGCAGTGGCACATATTTAGCGGAGACTGGAACCAGCACCTGGGCTTACCAGCAGCCTTACCTAGGGTCCTGGGACTGCGGTGGTTGTGATCCTGTCTCTTGGAGCTTGGCTGACAGCTGGAGCGTGGCTCTGGCCAGCCAGGCTTTGGTACTGGGCAGTGCATGCTGCTGCCATGTGTTCCATGCTGCTTTTTTTTGTTTGGTTTTTTTGGCACATTTATTTATTTATTTTTGTTGACACTGGGATCTCCTGGGGTCAAAAAAAAAACTTGTGCTGCAAATTAACAGCATGGTGAATGGATGCATGTGCAGCACACGTGGTTTGCAGTGTCACAGACCATACATGCATGTACGAGGGGACATGCCCTTAGAGCAGGGGTGGGCAAAATGTGGCCCGTGGGCTGGATGCGGCCTGCCAGGCCATTCTATCTGGCCTGCAGGGCCCGTAAAAATTTAGAAAATTAACATTTGGCTACCCTGGCTGCCTGTCATACGGCCCTCGATGGCTTGCCAAAACTCAGTAAGTGGCCCTCCATCCGAAATAATTGCCCGCCCCGGCTTGGAGACTAACTAGTTCAGAGAGGCATGAACTTTTATAGGCAGCAGTCGACTTTGCCAGATGCTGTGAAATGAACATGGGAAAGAGAGGGTTTTATAAACAAGGAAAAGGGACAGAGGGAGGCACATGGTTAAGAGGGATGAAGAGTGGGTTGATAGGGCCAGCTGAGATGAACAAAGCACTTGAGTGACACTGGAGTTAAAAGCTTGTCCAGGTAATGGGCTATGAATCCATAGTCCCTGTTAGATTATTGTTAAGTCATCCCCAGACTTGATTATGTTCTTATTTCACACTTCTATATTCAAAGTGGCTTTTCAAGTTCTTTTGTTTCAATACGGTTAATCCGAGGTCAGTGATGAAATGTCCATAGAAGTTTAAGTGTTCTGCCATCAGCTTTTGTGCTTCTGGAACTGATGTTGAATCAGTGTCTATTCATTCTTTTATCTAGGGATTGTCCCATATATCTAATGGAGAGTGCAGAGGGACTATGTGAGCAGGTGAATGAACTCCTGCGGCATGTCCAGATGAGCGCAGACATGCGGTACGTGGTGCTGCAGATCTGTCTGCGGTGCCACACACACCTCAAGCAGGCGTTTTCTGCACTGCTACTCTTGGGGTTAAAAAAAAAACCAAGGCAAAAAAAAAAAGCAGGGTGGTGTATGTGATGGCAGTGCACTCCACCCAAAACAGGAGCCTGGCCAGCCAGAGCTGCATTCGGCTGCCAGCCAAGCCCCTGCTGCAGGGGTGCCATGGCTGCAGCTTCTGGAGGCCCCCAGGACTGCAGGGAAGGCTGCCAGGGCCAGCAGAGTTTCTGGCCCCAGCCTCTCCTACCCCACTCGCGGTAACCTGCCAGGCGCCAGAGCACATGTGGCACAGGCGTTCCCTGGGGACAAGTAGCGGCAGTAAAAGGTGTGCCGTTGCTAGTTGTCCCCAGGGAAACACAGATTCATGCTCATGGGGATGCACCCCTGACGTTATAATTTGTGTTGTTTGGTCCAGTGACAATGTGTTCTGTGCTGATGAGGGGGCTCAGCTGGCAAAACCTTCTATAGTTAATTGTTTTTGGACTACGACTTCAATGAGTTTCAGACCAGGCTGTTTTCTTAACTTCAATATGCTTTGGATCATGCCTTAATTTATCTCTTTTCTTTTCTGATTTCACTTTGTTTGAATAATAAAATACAGAGATAATGCCTTTGTTTCCCAATGAAATATGTCTGTGGTCAAAGTTTACTATCTCTGTGGGTCTGAAAGCAATACCTATGTAAACACCATATGGCCAAACATGAGATTGAATATATTTTTTAAATATGTGATTTGATTGAACTTCCAGGAGAAATTCTGCCTTGGAGTTTCTGACTTTGTTTGTGAAGAATATGGAAAATAGCTACATCATTCTGTATGGACACTCTGCATGTCTCTATGTGCTTGCTTATAATAGATTATTTGCCACAAAGTAAAATCAAAAGAGGTTGTTAAAGAAACCGGGCAGGAAAGGTAGAACAAAAACAAAGGTAGATTAGGGCGCATCCCCTGGAAATACTTCTACACAATAGTCAGGGATTATAACTGTGAAGAAAGTCTCCCTCATTCCAAATCTGATGACAGGCAGGGATGTTTTTACCAAAGCTGAGAACAGGGAGATCAAAGGGCATCAATCTGTTTAAAGATCAGCCCTTCACAGAGGGAGGGGGCAGTGGTCAGCTGTTGCAGGCTGACACAGATTGACTGAGAATTAAGAGCTGTAATTTGGCCCCGGCGAGTGAAGGTGGTGCCAAGGTCAAATCACATCTCTGTAGGGACTTGAGAGAAAAGCCAAGAATTTGTGCATATATGTATGTTATTTTGAATCCATTATTTTGAATCCATTTACCTAAGTTGGGGGCAAAGCAGTGTGTGCATACATATTTGCTATTTTGAATCCATTACCATGAATGCTGCATATCTTTGGGCAAAATAAATCAGACTTCATTCTGTAGAAGCTGTCATGGCATATTATTATTGTCTGTAGCTTCCTGAAGGAAAACACGCAAAGGTGTCAAGTCCCTTAGGCGAGTGAGGTAACGCCGTCAGCAACAGGGGAGCGTATCCCAGAGTCCCAGTCAGAGAGTGATAGTATCATAAGATGCTTCCCCAAAGGGACTTGCAGGCATAGGGAAGCCTCTTGAAAGAGGTGTGTGTGCTCAAGGTATTGGCTTAACCAGGGACTGTGACATTGCAAATATGTAGTTCATTCCACTCCCTCCATGGGGTAGGAGAGGATAGACAACTCTTTATTGCTCTCAGTTTGCTGATATCACTGTACCAAGACAATGACTATAATCAAATCTCATGCTTCATGGCTTCAGAGGTCAGGAAGGATATTTTTCCCCCACAAAGTACAATTGGCAAAATGTTCTTTGTTTTTGGCATGCCCTCCTTGGAGTCATTAGGCATGGATCAAAGTTAGAGATGGCATGGGGCATCAGCATGGAGCAGAGCTCTAGAATGGTACAAAACCCCCTTTTTCACAGACACCAGGTTAGTAAATCTAGCTCACATATATAGGGTCTGGCTGTTTGCTGGATCTTGGGAACAGGAGGAAACTTTCCTGCCAAGTCAAGATAGTCAGGGATCCAGGGAAGTTAACACCTTCTTCTGCAGGATGGGGCACAGATCATATGCATGAATATAATTTTGCATAATTACTGTATTTACTGGATCTGAGATGACTGGGGAGGGTATCAGACCTTGTGGTAGACCAGGGCAACACAAAAACTGATCTGGAAGGGATTGGCAAAGATTTGTCAAGGTGGAAAGAGATTGCACAAGGTAGGAGGAGACGGAAGGCTGTAGTTAAAGGATTAAAGGCCC
>NW_017728949.1:70190349-70202646 GCF_001723895.1 Crocodylus porosus
GGTTACAGGCTCTTGAGGCCTGTGAGACCAGAGAGAGAGAGAGCAATAGCTTCATTTTTCTTTTTTCGGTTATGGATAACAGATTTGCTTACCTTTTTAATAAGTCATTTCTTACCTCTAGTAACATCTTTGTGTGGAGTAGGAAGTGAAAGAATATCACCTTTAAACTGGTGATTGTTAACATTATGGGTCTGAACATTTTTATATCTGGATTGGTTCATTTCAAGGGCACTCAGTTCACTCAATTTAATATCTCGAGAGAGAGATGCTTTGGTGTCAGTTTGGAGTACCTTTAATTGCAGCCCGAGGAGCTTTGAAACTCCACCAGCCTCACAGTTTGTATTCCATGGAGTGGCATAAAGTTCTATAATTACATAGAAAAACACCAAAACAAACCCTAAATTAAAAACAATGTTGAGGTTGAAAAGTCAATTTCTCAGAAGTTAGGAAAAAACAGTATTCAAGTTGCCTGTACAAACCTAATTTCAAACCCTTTGTGTGTCTGAATCCTGATAAAGCCTTTACATGACTACCTACCTTTTTTCCCATGTGATCTCAGCTTCATTCAGTGTAAAGGATGGGTGGTGCTTACTAAACAGCTAACTTGTCAATATTTCTTTTTATCGTCATTCAGTGTGTGGCCTTGTGCATTATTTACTTCATACCATCGAAATCCTGGACTGAATACAAAATTATTAATTTCCTTCTGTGCTTTCCTACAGTGCTCCCAGCATAGCGTCTTAGTGAATGTTACTATATTAATCATTGCAAACCTGAATGAGGGCAAGTATTGTCATCCCTACTGTTGTCCCTGGAGAACTGAGGCACAGAGATTAAGATCAAAATGATCAGAAGAGCCAACTAATTTTGGGTGGCCAATTTAAGATGATTAGGGTCTGATTTTCAGAGTGTTTAGGATATGGGATTTTATATGTTCAAAGCACAGCTCCTATTGACCTCAATTGCAGCCGTGAGTACTCAGCATTTCTGCAAATCAAACCCCAAGTGTTTCACATTGAATACACAACTCTGATTTATTCCCTGAGCACGATCCGTACTGTTTGCTGAACAAAGTGGGGGGTCCTGTGTTTATGATCATGTAGTTAAAGTCTGTATGGTGATGCATGAGCCTAAGGGGGCTGAATTAAGCATGCATGAGCAATCTTAATGCTGATAGTTCCTAACTGCTGAGTACTTGACTTCCCAACTTGTAAAATTGTCTTTCAATATTTCTACGTTGAATATAACTTAGAAATCTAGTGATTTCTTTATAGAATGACCTGCTAAGATTTGATCTTGTGTCATCATCTAGACCTCCCACACTGGTCATCAGTGGGGTTGGGACCTTAAGTTCCTCAGAACACTCTTTTATTACTTCAGATAATGAAACAACTGCAACAGGTGACTGGCAAATTGTGTCTCGTTCCCCTCTGTCATTTCATATCTTTTGCTAGACAGCAAAGGAGTGCAGACTCTAACTCCAGGTTCAACAGGCTTATAAATCTTCTTTATCCTGTTCCTTCAGCTTGTCCCATCCCCTTCTGTTTCTGTGTTCTGTTCCCTTGTGTGCCCTTTTCTTGCAGGTTTGTGCTCTCTCTCTTACTCTTGTTCTGCCCTACTTCCCCCAATTCCATACTTTTGCCCTTTCTTCCCCTTCTGGTGCTGTTATTCTCCGTTTTTCCTTTTCTCCTCCCACAGCTGCTTCCCCTTCCTCTGCTCTGCCTTCTGGGACAGCACTTCTATTTCTTCTACTCCCTCTTTGTCTTCTTTCCCCTCTCATTGGTCTCAACTTCTTTTTTTTTTTTCTCTCTCTTTCTACACTTGGAGTAGATTCTTGCCCACTCGTCTTCTGTGCTAAATTCCTCCCTTTATTCTGAACCTTGTATCTTGTCCTAACTTCACTCCTCTGCATTCTTTTCAGGTGGTTTCTACTTCTCCATTTTACCTGGTCATTAAAAGAGGTAGCCCTGAGAGAACAGCATAGGCAGTTTTCCACCTCTCCATTGCATGGTCTAGCTACCAGAAGGAATCATTTCAGGAGATGTCCTGCTCGGCCCCTGCAGTGCTGGGATTGGCATGGACGGTGCGTGCACATTCCCGGCGGCATGCTGGGGATGCAGGGGGTTCAGGGCAGGTGGGGTCTTCTAAAAAGAATTTAGCTGTGAAGCTGTGACAAGTCTCTGCTGAACATACACCTCCAGAGGTAAAACCTGGGCCAAATTTAGGCAGCATTTCATAAGAGGAAAAGATATATCCCTGACACTGGAACATCCTCCTCTGCCAAATTTCAGGATCCCTTCCCCAAAGCATGAAGGCACTAGATTTTTTTTTCCACTGAGATACTTTAACCTAGGCCAAATGTATTTTCCCTAAACTTGTTCTGACGCAACTGAATTGTTACAAAGATTTTCCAAAATAAAGCAAAACAAAAAAACCCAGCAAACAAACAAACCTGAACTATCCCAAGGCAGGCACCCAGCACAGGACATTTCATCCCAAAGGGTACTAGGCAATGTTACAAGCAAGTGGAAAGCTGGGTGTTATAAGACAGTGTTAAGAAATATGAACTGTAGGCATCACTCCCTGTGACACCTGTAATAAAGATTTTTGCTTCCTGGGGTGAGATGCAATATTAAGGTTTCAGGGATTAAAAAAAAAAAAAAAGAAATCCCCAGAAAATATGCCAGATACTCTTCTGATTTCTCCTCTATATCAAAAACTGCTAGGGATTGACTTTGCAAGGGGCTGGAAGACCCCTATATTTCCTTTAAATCAATGTCAGTTAAAAGCCCTTGGAGCTGCCATGGATCAGGCTATAACTACTCTACAATGTAGCCTAGGTACTTTATTCATTTCCTATTTCTTTTGGTTCTTGTTGTGACTTATTTATTGTGTTTTTCTGGTTTTTTGTTTGATTGTACCATCTGCTTCTTCAGGGTCAGCATAACTGTCTCTTAATGTCTTTACTTTTGTTACCATATGGTCAAGTTTATGGAGGCATTTCTGCATTGAACTCTCCTCTTGGGATTAAGCCTCTTGTGTTGTATTCGTGTTCTGCCACAGGCTTTTCTCAACCTCAGGCAAGTCACATACACTGCTGTGTTTGCCCTGAGGTTTCCAAAGTAATTTAGTAAGGATGGGGGTTTATACCCTGTCAGTGAGCAAGGTCAGAGCCTCACTCCCCAAGCCATGCAATAGCTCTGTTTCCTCAGCATATACTATTAGTACTGGAGGTAATGTGGGTTGTGTGCAAGCACTGAGATTTCCTGCAGTAATTTATATTAGTCTTTAGTTTTTCTTCCTTTGTAACTCTTCTTGCTATCACTGTATTTTGTTGTCCCTTCCCTAGCAGTGAAGTATTTAGAGCCAAAGTCCCTCAACTCCTATTTATATCAGAAGATGACCAGTATTTTGCAGGCCATATAGATTACAGAATACCTTTCAAAGGACAGAACTGGAAGTTCCATCACTTAAGGCATTTAAAACTATTCTGGACCAAGCAGTAGAAAATACATCCCAGGAATCAATCACACATGGTTATGGAAATAGACTGAGATGGATCCTCTTTGTCCTTGATCAGTGATCTTCCTCCCCTCCTTTTCTTTTCCATCAAACCATATGAAACTAAAATTTGAAAGTAAGACATAATTTTTTATATGACGCTGTCATTTGGTTCTATTTTTCAACTGAAAAGCACTTTCTTCTTTTTTCCATCTGGAAGAAAATTGAGCTTCCAAGAACTTGATGTGCAAACTTCACTTTTGCATCCTACAAAATTGAAGATGCTTAATGGAACTGCAAGAGAAAGATGTACTTTTGACTATGATCAAATTAAAGCAATTTTAGGCCCTCACTTTGGGTCTAAAGAACCGAAGGAATGCAATCCATAGTGGCTGCTAGAAGCACCAATTACACGTAATTTTTTTTCTGAATCCATTGATGATAGATCTTTATCAAATTTAAAAAATACTTAGGACTTTTGCTTTGAAATGTTGAAATCTGAGACTTTGAACAGTCAACTTATAGAAATTAAATAGAATCTGGATATTTAAACAATAGTACATCAACTGAACATTGTACAGTCAAAATTCTTTCCTTTGGCGAAATAAAACAAAAATGGTCATGCTAATTCTTAAAACCACAATAGTAACAATAGTAACTTTTATTTCTCTAAAACTAGGCATGTTTTCCCTAGGAATACAGGTGGGTAGATTCTAAGGTCAGTGTGTTTCCTACACAAGAGTGAATTTTGAAAAAGTTTAGAGTGAATGAAATACTGCATTTTTATAATGGAAACAATTTTGCAACCTTAACTATAGTGGTTATTTCCAGATACTCTTATTATGTATAGAAAAGCTGTTTTATGCATTGTTTTATATGAAAATGCAGTAAAAATATTTGAAAAGAAATGAATAGTACTCTCTCAATGAACTTAATAAATCTGTACTATAATTCATGGAAAGGTACTGTTTGCACTGCGGGGATTAGAGGAAAAACTGTGATGCCTATAATGCAACTGAGTGGTGGATTTCTGCTGATTTGTAATGGGAGATGGCATGCCTATTTATAAATAGTTTAATATTTTCTAGGGTTGGAAGGGACCTGAACAAATCATCAAGTCTGACCCCCTGGCCTGGACAGGAACAAGTGCTGGGATGATAATACCCCAGCCAGATATCTCTCCAACCTTCTCTTGAAGACTCACAAGGTAGGGGAGAGCACTACCTCCCGTGGGAGCCCATTCCAGAGCCTGGCAGCCCTAACCATAAAGTAATGCCTCCTGATATCAAGCCTGAACCTACTCTCAATGAATCTGTGGCCATTATTCCTTGTTATCCAAGCTGTGCCTGGGGGAACAGCCTCACCTATTTTCCACTGGTCCCCCCGGTGAGTTTATAGATGGCCACCAGATCATCTCTCAGTCTTCTCTTGTGGAGGCTGAATAGATTCGGGCCCTTTAGTCTAACTTCGTAGGGCCTGGCCTGCTGCCCCCTGACCATGTGAGTGGACCCTCTCAAGGTTAGCCACATCCCTCTTGAACTGCGGCACCCAGAACTGGACACAGTACTCCAACTGTGGCCTGACCAGTGCCACATAGAGGGGAAGGATCACCTCCCTGGACCTGCTTGTGATGCATCTGTAGATGCACAACAAGGTGCGGTTAGCCTTACTGACCACTTCCTCGCATTGGCGGCTCATGTCCAGCCTGGAGTCAACAGTGACTCCAAGATCCCTTCCAGCCACTGCGTTGTTGAGAAGGGTGTTCCCCAGCTTATAGGTGTGTTGCAGGTTCCTTCTCCCTAGATGCAGCACCTTGCACTGGTCTGTGTTGAATTCTTTCTATTCTCATCTGCCCACCTCTGTAACCTGTCTAGATCTAGTTGGATTCTGTCCCTCCCCTCCAGCGTGCCCACTTCTCCCCACATCTTTGTGTCATCAGTGAATTTGGACTGTGTGCTTTCCATACCCACCTCCAAGTCACTGATAAAGATGTTGAATAGCACAGGCCTGAGGACAGAGCCCTGGGGAACTCCAGTGTCCACATCCCTCCAGGTCAAAAATGACCTGTCCACCACCACTCTCTGGGCGTGACCATCGAGCCAATTTGCCACCCATTTGACTGTGCAGGCATCAGTGCCGCAGTCCACTTAGCCTTTTTATGAGACCAGGGTGAGAAACTGTCAAAGGCCTTCTTGAAGTCCAGGTAGACAACATCCACCTCAATGCCCGCATCCAAGAACTTTGTGACCTGGTTGTAAAAGGAAACAAGGTTAGTCAGGCAGGATCTGCCCACAATGAACCCGAGTTGGTTGGCCCTGGGCGTTACCCCATGCTGGACCCCCGCAGATGTGTTCCTTGATAATTTTCTCAAAGGTCTTCCCAAGGACCGAGGTGAGATTAACTGGCCTATAGTTACCCAGGTCCTCCTTTCTCCCTTTCTTGTAAATGGGGACCGCATTGGCGGCTTTCCAATCCTCTGGGACCTGGCCAGAGCATCATGAGCACTCATGCAGTTGTGCCAGGGGCCCTGCTATGACCTCTGCCAATTCCCTCAGTACCCTCAGATGAAGAGCATCCAGACCTCCTGATAAATACCTGCTAAAGTCTGATATCGGTGCCTTCTGTTTTGCCAGTGAAAGGAACCTTCTCCTTGTCAATAGACATGTCTACACGAGATGCTACTGTGTAGTGGTTACTGCACATTTATTTAGTACTTGTATAAGCAAATAATAAATGTGCAGTAACTGGAGTTACTGCACAGTAGCACTGATGAATGTCCTTTAAGTGATTCTACTGCACTGTCTGCACAGTAGTGTAATAATCCTGCGTAGTAGCATATCAGCACTGTCCATATTAGCACCGAGATGTGCTACTGAGCAGTATTATTTGGCTACTGCGAAGTCAGCATCTCATGTAGATGCACCAAATGCCACCTAAACTCACTACTGTGTTAGACTTAGGGTGTAAGATGTGTGCAAATCAAGGAACTAGGCAGCAGTGGGTTTATTGGCCCTCACTTTTTAATTAGCCATTATTCCTCCTCTTTTTTCCTCTATTATTTTTATCCTACAACAAATTATCTAGATCCTTTTAAAGATTTATACACTTCTTGTTCATTTTGCAGCCTTTGTGATTTTATCCTGTATACTTTTTTACATTCTTGGTGAAAAAATATTCTGTCTAAAATCCATTATTACTTTGGTCTTTTTTAGCCCAAGTTCTCTGGCCATTTGTTACTGAATGTCAGAGTGGCTCCTGAACCTTTTGTTGCATTTTTCTTCTCTATTCCCTTCAGAATTTTTTGTTATACCTCATAGTGGTTGCTTCTTGGTTTCTTCTTAAAGAATATCAGGCTTATTTCTCTACTAAATCACTAGGCTGCCCAGTTCAGTGAATAACTTTGTTTTCCCTCTGCTGTACTTTGTCCATTTCTATAAATCCTTTTGTATAATAAGTTGGCTGTTCAGATTGGACAGTATTACAAATGCAAGCCCTCAGAAAACAAAAATAAGGATTTTTCTTTTGCTAAAATTTCCCACAAAAAAGAGGAAATTTTGGTAAATTTCTTGGCAGTTATGGCACTCTTGCAGATCTGTTAATGAAATGGTTCTCCTAGGCTTTGTGCTTTGAGATCATGTTGCCTTGTGCTGAAGTGAAGCTTTTAGTGTAGACTGAGAATTTTCATTTCTGTATTTCTCAGATCCACATTAGCTGTTCTCTTGTTCATCAACTCATACTTGAATTATGTCCCCAAAGATATAGTGACAGCTGTATAATGACAGTTAGAACTCCTTCTGTCTTCTGTCACTGTGTGTAGAGTTCTGGGCAGCTCTTGTTAACCTTTTTTTGTCAGGCTTCACACTTACTTTTTTATCACTTTCCAATGTGATCATTGTTTCATCAAATACTTCTTTCTATTATCTGAAAAGAAATGTAGGTTTTGTTTTGGTGAATTCTGTGTGTTTCTCTAAAGGATAACAAAAATAAGAGTGAGATTAATCAATTAAGCTGCTATTCCATTTAGTTCTATTCTTATTATTGTAGTACAGTAGTGTCTAAAATCCCCAACTGGGAGAGCGTCCTCATTGTGCTGGTTTCTGTATGTACATGTAGTAAGAGAGAGTCTTTGTCCCAAAGAGTTTGCAATCTAAATAGGAATGACAGAAAAAGGATGATGGAGAGTTGGATGGGCACATTATTACCTCTGTTTTACAGCTGGGAACTGAAGTGCCTGGAAACTAAGGCTGTGTGAAATTTTGCCAGCCGTTTCGTTTCAATGCTGTTTTGACTTGTTTCAAGCTTGAAACAGCAAAATTGAAATGAAACAAAGGGCTTCAGAACAGCTTCAAAATGAAATGGGGGCAGTTGAAACATTTTGCATTTTGAAGCTCAAGCTCATGGGTGACTGGTGCCAGCTGAGTCAGGGGGGCCATGTGCCCCACAGCGGTCAGTCAGTGACTGGGGGGGGGGCTGGTGCCCTTGTGGCCAATCACACCAACCAGGAAAAGCCAGCGCTCACCAGGTGCTTCTGCCAGGCCCCTCTGCCTGTCTTCTAAGTGGACAGTACTGCTTCTCAGAAGGTGCCCCAGCACTCTCGGGGTGCATGTGCGCCCCCATGCACCCCCTATGCCTTGCTACTGCTCAAGCTGGGCTTGCTTGCAGGGAAACAGAAAGTAAGGAGAAGGAGGGGGAAGAGGAAGGAAGGACTGCTTTCATATTGACTGTGTAGCTGGCCAGTGACTGTGATCCTTCCCTGAGGTCCCTTCCAATCCCAGTGCTCTGGGGGAGGATGGAAAAACAGCATAGAAGGCAGTATTGTTTGCAATGGCCTGCTTGCTGCCTTGGTGTCTCACAGTTACTGCGCTATTTTCCAGCAGCTCAGGAGCGTTAGACAATGAAGGCTACTACTAGCATTGATCTTAATGATTTCCTTCTTGCTAGCCTAGTAAGTGGGATTCCACAATACATTTTGCTTTCTTCTAAACCCTTCTATTTTATTACTATATTTATTGATTTGTTCTTTTCAATTTTATAATTATATTGGATATTACACTATGGCATTTCTATAGGAAGGGTGATACATTTATATTTTATTTCTATACATTTATACTTTGTGGCATATACTACATACCTTATAGAATTTATAGAGGAAGGGAGATACATTTATACCTTGAGGCATATACTACATGCCTTACAGAATTTATATAGAAGCACAGATACATTTATATATTTGTATAAAAACAAGACACTATGAAACACATCATGAAGCATGGTGGAAAGGTAGCTGGCAAGCCTTCACGGGAGGGCGGAAGAGGGGGTAGATGGAGAGCTGTAAGTCCCCATCCCCCCTGCAAAATAAGATGCAGCCTCTTTCCTACAACTAGCAGGGATGAGGCTTCCAGCAGCAGTAAGGAGAAGGGGGCAGTGCCAATGCTACTGCCTGTGCCTGAGACTGCATCCCCTCCAAGAGCACGAGCCATAATTCCCCCTCACCACCACCATGACAGCAAGCAGCACCAGCATGACAGTTTTCTCCACCCCATTTCACTTCCCATCCTGAGCCTTCCAGTGCCAGAGGAAGAGTTGGATCTGAGTGCCCTAACAAGGGAAATTCTGGAGAAAGAGGGGGAATCATTTGAGTTTGTGCTTCACACTCCTCAAGTTTTCCTTAGAGGCAGGTCTCCTTCCCTAGAAAGCACTTCAGAGGAGGCTGAGGTAGAGGTTGTGGAGGCAAGCGGCTCAACTGAGCCCGTTCCTCCTGTTACTGTGCCTCTTCCTGATGAGGAGGGGGAAATTGCAGCATCAACACATGCACCCGCACCCCAGAAGCGAGTGGTTAGTGTGGTCTGGGATCATTCTGAGCTGGCAGATGATCCCACATATGCTATCTGCCTGCACTGCCAAACCAAAACCAGAGCCCCATCCTACCAAGTGTCCACATGCACTGCCTTCAGCAGGACGGTGGTGCCCTCCCTGTATGAGGCATGCAGGGAGTACTTGAAGAAGCAGCTGTGCAAGGCAGGTCCACAGGTGGCCTTATACTTCACTTCAGACATCTGGAGCAGCTGGAGTGGAGATCACGCTTACCCCTCCCTTACAGGGCACTGGTGTGACTAGCCAGGCCGTTGGTGGGCTCTCCTTCAAGCCGAGGTGATGGATGAGTCCCATATGGTAACAGAGATCATGGGGGGCATGAGCTGCTTGATGCAGGGGTGGCTCATTGGGCAGGTGCCAGTGATGGTGCCAGCACTGCCAGCAAGCTCATTTCCAAATGCAGGAAGGTGCCAGGGGACTTCCACCGGAGCATCAAGGGGGACAAGATGCTGCGGGACAAACAGGCAGAGCTGAACATCCTGCAGCACAAAACCATACAGGATGTGGATTTTTGGTGGAACTCCACATACATGATGCTCGAGAGGCTGGTGGAGCAATGGAAGGCCATCCATGAAATGGCCTTGCTTGGGAAGATTGGGATCAGTGGCCCACTTAACCAAGTTGAGTGGGATACCATCTCTGAGATCTTGGTGGTCCTTATGCCTTTCCTTGAGGCCACCAAGACCCTCAGCACCAGTGATGCTGTCCTTATCCAGGTGATCCCTGTAGTGAGGGAACTTCAGAGCCAAATAGAGAGCTTCCAGGGGATCAGTGCTCCTAGCCAGGGCAAGCTGTTGTCACCAGATGTCCAAGCACTGGTGAGGTGGCTGAAGGAGGGCATCAGGAAATGGCTTGATCTCTTGCGGTCCGGTGCGGTTCATGTGCTGGCCACTATGTGTGATATGAGGGTGAACGGCAACGTATGCAGCAGCCAAGCCCTGGGTCAGTGGATAGAGGTGCTGATGAAGAGATTCAGAGGCAGAATGGTGGAGGCAGTGGGATGTGGAAGAGGGGGATCCATTGTCCCATGCTAGCATGTCATCCACCAGCTAGTCTCCTCCTCCACTATAGGTACTGCCAATGTGGGCTGAGGGTATGGCTTCCATGGTGGGGTCCAGAGTCATCAGACCCCACCATCAGACAGGTAGCACTCAGGCCTTGGTGGCTACCAGGGTTCTCTCTAAGGTGTGCATGTGCATGGCTGTGCACAACTAAAAGTGTGGCCTTGCACAGCCTTTTCAAGTCTGCACACCAGGAAAGGAGCTGAAGGTCAGCTCCTAGGCGAGGTAGGGGCAGGAGCCTGGTGTGGGCTCCACTGGCTCCAGGGAAGTGCTCCGTTCCCCCGCATCAGGGCTAGGGAGTGGAGCACTTCCCTTAAGCTGGAGAGCCCACACCAGCCCCCTGCCCCACCCTCCATCCCTGCCTTGCCGCACCTCAGGGGGGAGCCACTGCGTGCCCTGAGTGAGGCTCTGCCAGCTCCAGGACGGTGCTCTGCTCCCCCGCATGGTCTTGGGGAGTGAGGAGGTATGTGGCATCAAGGCCGGGGAGTAGAGCAGTGTTTCAGAGCTGGCAGAGCCTCACTGGGGCAGGCAGTGGCTCCTCCCCAAGGTGAGGGAAGTCGGGGATGGAGGCTGAAGCGGGGCTCTGCCGGCTCTGGGGAAATGCTTCACTCCCCAGTTCTGATGTGGGGGAGTGAAGCACTTCCCCAGAGCTGGCAGAGCCCGCACCATCCCCTGGCTCCAGCCTCCGGCCCCAGCCCCCAGCTCCAGCCTTTGGCTCCCAGTCCCAGCCTCCAGCCCCCAGTCTCTTGGCTCCAGCCTCCAGCCCCAGCCTCCAGCACCCAGCTCCACCCTCCAGCCCCTGGCCCCAGCCTCTTGGCTCCAGCCCCTGGCCTCCAGGCCTCAGCCGCCGGCCTCTGACCCCCAGCCTTCAGCCCCCTTTGGTATGTATCCCACGCTGGACCAAGGCGGCGCGCTCACGGACCACTACTCCTTAGAGGAAACATTGGTTGTCTATCTTGCCAAGGATGTGGAGGCGCTGTTGGGCAACCCCTTGGCCTACTGGGTAAGCTGCAGCCAGGTGTGGCTGGATCTGGCCACAGTTGCCCCCATTTCAATACGTATGAGGCTTATGAAGTGAAGTTCATAGGCCCGGCTGTGAAAAGAGGTTTGTAAATTCCCTTTCAGGATCAAGCCTGAGAGGTAACAAGAAGTCCTTTTTTAAATACATAGGGGGTAAAAAGAAGGTACCAAGTAATGTGGGGCCTCTGCAGGATGTGCTTGGTAATCTGGTAGTAGCACAAGATGACAAAGCTAATCTGTTTAACAGATTCTTTGCTTCCATTTTTCTGAGCAGGGACAGGGACATCCCCTTCCCCCCCCCCGCCACTGGGATTCTGGATGGACCTAGGGGAGGCGCAGCCAGGCCCAGGGTCAGTGAGGACCTAGTCAGGGAACTTCTGGAGGGACTGGACTTGTTCAAATCAGCAGCTCCTGATGATCTCCACCACAGAGTGCTTAGGGAATTGGCAGAGGTCATTGCACGACCCCTGGCACAGCTTTTTGAGCACTCGTAGTGCTCTGGTGAGGTGTCTGATGACTAGAAGAGGGCCAATGTTGTCCCCATTTTCAAAAAAGGGAGGAAAGAGGACCCAGGAAACTATAGGCCCATAGTATTACGTCAGTCCTGGGGAAGTTGTTTGAGAAAATTATCCAGGAGCACATCTGCAAGGGGTCATCAGGGGAGTTTGTGCTTAGGAGCAATCAATATGGGTTCATTAGAGGCAGGTCCTGTCAGACCAACCTGGTGGCCTTTTATGACCAGGTCACAAAAGCCTTGGACGCAGGTGTCGCGGTGGACGTAGTCTTCCTGGACTTCAGGAAGGCCTTCAACACTGTCTCTCACCCCATTCTCATTAAAAAA
>NW_017728949.1:70203391-70257621 GCF_001723895.1 Crocodylus porosus
TGGCCATAAGTTGACTGAGAGTAGATTCAGGCTAGATATCAGGAGGCACTACTTCACAGTCAGGGCAGCTAGGATCTGGAACCAACTTCCAAGGGAAGTGGTGCTCGCCCCTACCCTGGGGTCTTCAATAGGAGGCTAGACAGCCACCTACCTGGGGTCATTTGACCTCAGCATCCTTTCCTGCCCATGGCAGGGGGTTGGACTAGATGATCTGCTTAGGTCCCTTCCAACCCTCCCAACTATGACTGGAGACAAAGTGGTTTTTTGTGAGAAATATGCCCCCCCCCCCCCGATAGTTGGGTATTCTTGTCTTTGATAGATTGTGGTGTGCAGTTTGGGGGGGTACTGGAGATTCTTGTCAGGTTTTATGTCTTGAGCTGTAGGAAGTTGGCTTCTGGTGATGAGGTTAGCAAGATTCGGTGCTTGTTTGAATTTACATACCATTTTTCACAGCTGGGCCTATGAACTTCACTTCATCAGCCTCCTAGGTACAGAAACTCATGGACTCAATATAGACAATGGATTTATGACACACTACAACCTGCTGGACATCTGACTCCCCAGGTACCTCTGCACTTTTACCTGCACCGCTACATCCCCTTCCCGCCCCCACCCCAGCCTGTCCCTCAAGCCCTGACGCCTCCATGTCCGTTTTCACTGACTGGTTTTCTTGCCGGCATTGCATGCCAACCTCTGGCTTTTTTACTATTCCTTGCATCCAGGAACAGCACACACACACCAACTGCGGATGCTTCCTTAGCCTGACGAAGGATTTTTCAACCCAAAAGCTTGCTAAGATATATTTCTGTAACTACTCAGTTGGTTTGTTAAAACATACCAGATTAGACTGACCCAAAGAAGAGGACCTCATCTGCCAGTGTCATGTCCTTAGACCAGCACCACTAGCACCTGACTGGAAGGAGGCAGGGCCCTGGGCACATCTCAGTCCCAGGGCTGGGGCTGGCAGGGAGACTTCCCTGGGACCTGCTGGAGAAGAAACTCCTGCAGAGAGGAAAGAAAGGCTGTGTGACAGTTTCGCTGCCTGAGATGCTGCTGGTGCTACTGTGCTGCTTACTAAATTATTACCTGTTATCATTTAAAGTGATGGACCAGGCTGAGGCTGTAGGGGAGGAGGAGACCACCCTGGGGCACACTACCATGTCATGTAGAGGTTTCAGCGCTAGTGAAGGTTCCTTAACACTCACACACAGTGTTACCCATGTCATGAGTTTCGCTTGTCAGCAGCCTGAAGTTTCCCAGAAACCCCTGCACCTATTTCCTTGAAACTTGGCAAGCTTCATGGCCTCAGAAGTATCTACCATCCCTGCAAGTTTAATTTGAATTCGGCAGGAAGTGACAAAGTTATAGGCAGTTTCGTGTTTCCCCACTATAAACGATGGGCGAAATGTCAAAACAATTTTGATGAAACAAAACAGAACAGCGGTTTTAAAATTAAATGAAACTCTAAACTAAACACTGCCCCATCAAAATATCAAAATGGTAGTCGAAATGGAACGGTGCTGTTTCACACAGTCCTACCGGAAATTTAACAACATAACCAAGGTCAGAGTGAAAGCCAGTGGCAAAGCCAGGAATTAGGCTTGTGCCTCCTAACTTCTAATTTTAGTGATTTTTTTTTTTACATGGTCCCTCATCTTTTTTTTTTTTCCAGCTCACTGTCATTTTGCCCTTATGTCTTAGACACTTGGAATTATGTTCCTGACTCAATATTTTGTGCAATATTTCTTTTTTCCCCCCAGTAAGTTGGTTTCACATAAATACACACAGTTTGGTGCTCTCTTCAGGGCTTGCAAACAACAACAGAAACTCCAACAATAAAAGAAAATAGACTGTCTTTAATAATGGGTTAGATTTACTAGGTCATCTTTAACAATGGTCTACAATCCTGTGCTTTTGATATAGGCTGTTAGAGCATTCTGTAGGTGGGAAATATAAAAGAAGAGTCTTCAAGTACACAGCAGGTGCTAGATACAGATGTTCCTGTTTCAGAGGGAGCTGGAGGCATCTGAATATGTACTCCAAGTTACACCAGCAAGGACTTCACCTCCATGGGATTTTTTCTTTCATGATCATTGTATTACTCTAGGGGCAGCTAGATACATGACAAGCGGATCTTTGTGCGGTCCAACGCACAAGTGACTGGAAGCTGTGAGTTCATATTTGGCTTGTTCAAGGCCCTTAGTTTTCTGTCCATGCACTTACATCTGTATTCATCTTTCATGTATTTATAAATATAAGATGTATGCAGCATGAACTTATATATATATGCATTGCGGATCTGGATAAGCCTTTGTGAATCCCTTTTTCCAATGCGTTTAACGCTTGCTTGTTTGCCTCTCGTAGCACTGCCCCCCTTTTCCTCTCCTTTCTGCCTCCCTTCTGCCTTTTGCACTCAGATTTCTCTCTCATTTTTATATGCTTCTTTGTGCATATCCTTTCATGGCATCTGAGGAAGTGAGCTTCAGCCCATGAAAGCTTGTGTTAATACATATACATCTACTTTGGGTAGTCTATAAGGTGCAAATGTATCCTGCCTTCTCCTAGACCGGGGTGTCAAACTCATCCAGCCTGGTGGGCCAGATGAGGAGCATGAGGCCAGTCTAAGCGCTAGATTGCTTCCCCCTCCCCCAACAAGCATACCTCATCTGGCAGCTGCTGCACCTGATCTGCAACCCACTCCGTACCCAGCACAGATCCTGGAGTACCTGTAACTGGTGCTACATGTAGCAGCTCTGGGACTGTATCTAATACACTGCCCTGCTCCAGCTAATCCAGGATCTAAACTGTACATGACTCTTGTGGGTGAGCAGCTGGAATGGGCACTGCCTGTGGCATAGTCCACCCGGAGCAGCAGCTGCGCAGCACACGGTGGCTGTCCCAGCAGCTCCAGGACTATGTTGCATGCAATGCCAGTTCCGGCCAGTTTGGGATCCACACTGCATGGTCCTGGACTGGCAGAAGCAAAACACCTTGTGTAGTCACCTTGTGCAGTGTGGCTGCCGCTCTGGCCAGACTCTCCCACAGGTGGCACCAGTTCACACGTGGTACTCTGTGATCTGCGCTGCATGCAGCATGTGCGCCAGGCTGGCTGCAATGGCCATTGGGTCAGGTATCCTGGGGGAGGAGGAAGGGAAAAGAGAGGGGCAAAGGGAAAGGGAGAGGGTCTGTGAGCTCAGTCTGGCCTGTGGACCAGCCCTGAACAGCAGGCACGCACCGTGCCCTGTATGGGCTGATCAGACCTAGGAGGCAGCACTGGAGGGTCGGGCAGGGCTCTGTTGGCTGTATGTGTGGCCCCTGCCCTAGACATTTCAGACAATGGCTTCTAAAGTTAGAAAGATGGTGTTAAGGCTGGCCAGGCTATGGTGGTTTGGCTGAGCCCTGTGATGCAGACAGGTGAGCTATGACTATGAATGGTTCATGGATGTTTTTAAATCTATGATGTAAAAGACGGATTGATTCTGCCTTTTCACTGTAGGTTTGGGTGGTAAATTAGCCACCAACTTAGGAAGGGTAGCATCCAGTTAATAATATTTATTTAGCAAGAATCTGAAGGCTGATTAACTTCTTGCAGGAATATATCAGTGAGAAACATTAATAGGTCAGCTGCTGGAAGAAAGTTATTGTTGTGTAATTGCAGCAGAATGAAATCACACTGTAGATACTAGTATATGAGGAGCAGGATCCTTCCTAACCACACTTCCTATTTGGGTCCTGAAGACGCATTAAATATGTCTGTTTTAAAGGGAAGGGATGTCTGAAAGGCAAAGGCCATGTGGGTATTTCTGTTGCAAAAATGTGCTAGATAGGCTGTACGTTATTTACAGTGATCCACTGTGAAATGCTGGTGGTATTCCCAAGTTCATGGGAGCCTCAGAATAGCAGTAATCACAAGGGATGTTCTCTTGTCCATGTCAGTTGTTAATGAAGTCTCACTGATCTAACTGCATTCGTTGATATTTGAGAGGAACAGAGGGCTCAGGAGTGCTTCACTAGACTTGCCTTTGGATTTGGGGGTCTTATTGAAAACCTCTTCACCAACAAAGCCGAGGATACTGATCCCATGGATAACTCCATGGGGCCAGACCTCTGCAGCCTTGTGCAGCTCTGTTACTTTTGCAAGTCTGGGAAGTGGCTTGTGGTTTGGATCTAAATGGTGATCAGCATTCTGCAGTGCATCATCAGTTTTAAATTCTCTGTTAGTAATAAATCAGTACACAGACTAATTGCTCGTTTTAGTCTTTGTCTTCATAAGTCCCAATTAGTCTGAAAATTGAAATCTCTTGTTACCACTAATATGTTCTTTTAATCATTTTAATTTCTGTTATCATTTTTGCATGGTTCTTCAGATCATGCTGTCTATAGCAGTACCTATTAGGAAAACGACCTATTTGTTCTCTTAAAAATTCAGTCATTAATGAATTACCCCTTAAAAATTCTTTAAAAGTAACTGAGGTAACAGGTTAATTCTGCATCAATAGGTGAAATATTTAGGCAAATTCAGTTAGCCTCAGAGCTCAGAGAGTTAAAGACAAAGTGGATTCATGTTTTCTATTAAACAGAATTTTCACACAACTCTTTCAGAGTGCTTTACAACAGTAGATCTCAAATGCTTTACCAGGTAGGCGAGTATCATCACGCCCATTTTACAGATGGGAAAGTGAAGCACAGAACTGAAGTTATATGCCCAGCCGAAGTTATATATCAACCAGCAAGCTAATGGCAGAGCTCCTGAATCCAGATCCTATGTCCTGTTCTCTAGACCAGCTGTTTTCAACCTTTTTTCCCCAGGACCCATTTGTAAACATTGATGGCCAGTTCTGACCCAGTAAATAATTTAAGTAGAAAACAGCCGCTTGGTCCTGGCAGTGCCCCCCACCCCCAGCCCCCATTGTGTGGCATAGGGAGCCGAAGGCAGCCCCTTGCAGGGCTGGCTGTCCTAGCTTGCAAGGGAAAACCCATGGTTTTCCACATTTTCTCCTTTAAAGGAGAATCCATTTTTAAAGTTTGTTTGTGACCCTTACATATATTCTTGTGACCCACTTTTGGCTCACAGCCATTGGGTTGAAAAACACTGCTGTAGAACAAATACCTCCAACCCTGACTCCAAGATACTGAATTAATAACTTCCATGACTTATTAATATTGCTAACTCTTAAAGAAATATACATGCGAATCAAAGATTTTTTTTCAATATGTTTTTTCAATACATAAAAAATATCTGTACTACAAGGGTATGTCAGCATATATAATTAACTAAACAAGTTGTTTCCAATTCACTTAATAATTAGCGTTTTAAATGTTTCTTATGTACTATGTACTGGAAGCTGTGCTTGTTATTTATCAAATGTGCATATACACACACAGATCCAAACTTAACTGGGGACTCACTGAAATAGTGAAATCAGTTTAGATGTCAAGTTAACAATATCAAACTACTGTTTGTACTAAGTTATAGGAAACTGGATGATGCACTAGAAATGAAATTAGAACTTGGTGATGAAATACGGATTTATCACAAATCAAATGATACTTGAGGTTACACCAGAAAAAAACAAAACAAAAAACAAAAACAAAACCATACAGGCAAAATCTTGCAGTTGAGTTGCATACAAAATATTAAGAAGCATCAAAGTGAATAATTGTTTCCTCTTGTGAATTCCTTTTCAGTATTACCAGAACACTTGTAATATTGATATATTTTATAAGTCACCTGGAATGCTCTTTACCACTGGAAAAAAAAATTGCTTTAATATTTTTGAAAGTTTCAGTGCTTTGTAAGAAGCACCATGGGAATTTATTAAGTTCATTAAAAATCTGAGGAAATTTAACAGCACTTTAAGTGCCTTTTTGGTTCATTTGGAAAGGAAGGAGATGGGAAGAGACTGTTATTGTTGTTTACAATGTCTTGAATTGTAGTGTAGAGCCATTTTGAGTTTTACGACTGATTTTTGCTCTCAGTGTTTCCCTAACTGTAAATGTGATGATAACATGGTTGGGTAAGGTTCTGCCAACAAAAAGAACTGAAATATTTCACTGCAATTAGAACATAAAACAAACATCCACACTGGACACGTCTACATGTACCATAACAATTTGTACTGCGCAGTGCACGTTATTTTTAGGCATGGCATCACCATAGTGATACACTGTAATGGGGAGCACATCGCTATGGCAACCTAAATGCAGTGTCATGGGCTTTGCCTGAGGATGCTACATCGCCATAGCTCATTGCTACGGCAACGTAGCATCACGTATAGATGCACCCAATGATGCAGAAACAGTAGGTAAAATATGAAGACGTGTGGAATATCTCAGTATCTGACAAGTTCTCTTATGTGATGTTTTCTCTTCCAATAGCCATGTCTGCCATCTGCTCAGGGTACTCCCTGAGCTTGATTCTTCTCTTTCTGGCATCAGTGTTATTTTGAAGAGAACTTGACCTGCTGGTCCACCTCTTCAGGTGTTGTTATTTGTAGTACCTAGTAGTACTAGACACTGCACAGAAAACAAAATGCTGTCCTTCTCCCTAAAAGCTTAAAACTGATATGTACAGCAAGGGACAAAAGATGGAGGAATACAAGGAAACAACAAGACCGTATTATTCAGTGTGATACACTGTGGTGTTAGTACACCAACAATCTTACCATTGTTGATATTTTTGAAGAAAAGGACAATTTTGAAGGAAGATAATGTGTTTAGAAGAAGTTTCCCTCAAGTATGAGGGGCATCCTGGGACAAAGCATACTTCTTTGAAAACTTACAAAGTGTGTGATGGAGACTGATATCATCGATTAACTAGAGACAAGAACTGATACTTCATGAAGCATGCTGTGGGGACATGCAGTAGGGTGCCCTGAAATTGGAGGCAAAGGGCAGATTTTATTTCAGTTGTTAGGCACATAAGTTGACTTAGGTATCTAAGTATGATCCTACTGTGTGAGTCCCTAAATACTGTTAATACCAAAGGTGGATGGATCCTCTGCCCCTTCATGGCTTCTTTGTGACTTGGTCCTAAGAAATGTGGTTATAGAGAAGATTTTGGGGGTGGCTAGGATAGGACCACTCAGTAGGTGAAGTGGCTAGATGAAGGAAGCAGTTATGAACCTTTTGTAGCTGTGACACAGAAGAGGAAGAAGAGTTGTGCCCAGCACAACAAAAAGAAATGTGGTGTTGGCTGTTAGGGGTGTGCGAAATAAGCTGTATTCAATTCAAATTTGGCCTCAGCTGGGGACAGCCATTTGATTTGTTGATTCGGATCACTGTCCCTAGTTTGATTTGGCTGAATCTGAATCCGATGATTCGATGCTGATTTGAAGAATCAGTGATTCAGCCGTAGACACAGTTTTAAATCATTTTTCTACATACCTTGAGGTAGCAGGCATGGCTGGTGAATGCTGCGATGGTGGGGAAGATGGAGCGTCCCACAGGAGTGCGGGTAGGTGGGAGGAAGGCCCTGTGTGCACAGCAGCAGACCCAGAAGTGGACTAGAAGTACTTTCAGATCATCTGCGGCTGGACCCTTGGTGTCGCTCAGACCCAGGAGGCACCAGTTGCTAAGCCGGGTTGGGAGTCCCTCATGCACCCTGCAGCGGACCCAGAAGTGGACTGCAAGTGCTTCTGGTCCACTTTCAGGTCCACCACTGAGTGAACTGGGGACCCCCCTATGCTCCTGTGGGATGGTCCATCCACCCCAGCATCTCAGCATTCACGAGCCGCCTGCTACCTTGAGGTATGTAGAAAAAACATTTAAAGCTGTGTCTATGTCCGAATCGCCAAATCTTTCCGAATGTCTCCGAATTGATTTTGGAGGGTTCCGGTTTGATTCAGAGAGCTTAAAGGGTCTCCTGATTTGATTCAGAGATTCGGCCGCCGAATTGGACTGAATCTCTGCCAAGATGAACATGAGCCTCCAATGCGATGCTGCGGCTAGTAAAGCGACCAAAACGCTGGCGTGCATCCATAGATGCTTCTCGAGCAACTCCCGGGACGTCATTCTCCCCTTGTACTCGGCCTTGGTGAGGCCGCAGCTGGAGTACTGCATCCAGTTTTGGGCTCCACAATTCAAAAAGGATGTGGAGAAGCTTGAGAGAGTCCAGAGGAGAGCCACGCGCATGATCAGAGGTCAGGAAAACAGATCTTACGATGACAGGCTGAGAGCCATGGGACTCTTTAGCCTGGAAAAGCGCAGGCTCAGGGGTGATCTGATGGCCACCTATAAGTTTATCAGGGGTGACCACCAGGATCTGGGGGAACATCTGTTCACCAGAGCGCCCCAAGGGATGACGAGGTCGAACGGTCACAAACTCCTGCAAGACCGTTTCAGGCTGGACATAAGGAAGAATTTCTTTACTGTCCGAGCCCCCAAGGTCTGGAACAGTCTGCCAGCGGAGGTGGTTCAAGCGCCTACATTGAACACCTTCAAGAGTAAATTGGATGTTTATCTTGCTGGGATCCTATGACCCCAGCTGACTTCCTGCCCTTTGGGCAGGGGGCTGGACTCGATGATCTCCCGAGGTCCCTTCCAGCCCTAATATCTATGAAATCTATGAAATCTATGAAATTGAATCAGGGACCGAAGCTTCACACAGCCCTATTGGCTGTAAGTAACCTTACTGTTGACTGGTCCCAGTGTTTGTTAAGGATGTCTATCTCTTAAGGGAGCCACGAAGTTTAGAGCCTAATATCAATGATCTATTCTTAAGGTTTGGAATAATAGGATAAAAATTTAATTCTACAAAGTACACGAAATGTCCTTCAGGATTGCTAACAAGAATTTTTGCTAAAAGCTGGAAGCATATCAGTTGGCAACAATGAGGCACGGGGGGAACACAAAGTGTATTGGTCAATCAAGTGGATAATTATGTTTTGCCAAAAAGGTTGCTAATTTAAGAAACTATTTTTTACTGCCAATCTGCATACTTTTTACTTGGTGTGTCTACACATGCATGGTTACTGTGCAGTAATTTAGGTTATTGTGCAGTATGGGCGCATTTGTACATGTGTATGCCCATACTGCACAGTAACTATGGTGATTTATGCAGAACTGGCTATTCAAAAGTATAGCTACAACCTGGAACAGATTCAGAGATGGGCTACTAGACTGACCAGGAGTGTAAAGAGCCTATTTTATAAGAGATGAATAAAAAAGCTTGGGTCATTTACTCTACCAAAACAATGAGTAAGAGGCAGGTGATTACTGTCCATAACTACAATAAGAGGGTAAACAGCAGAGAGGAATGTGAATTATTTAAACTAAAGGATTTGGTGATAAATTGGCCAAAAAAAGTATGATGGAAATGAGAGGTTTCTAATTATTGGAGGAGTGAGGTCTAGAACAGCTTTCCAGCAGGGATAAGAACTGTATCTTGTTTTAAGATCAAGAAGGCTTGCTCAGTTAATGAAAGTGTTTACATCATGATATCCTTTAGCCTGTTCTATCTAGCTGTGCCAGCTGGTATGGCACACCGGAATGAGTATTCCTCACATACCATTTTCTTCCCTGACCTCTCTGCCTACACACTGTCTTCCTACCAGTGCTTCTATGCTAACTGGGACCTCACATAGGGAATTTTCAGATTGATGATTATGCCATCACCCTGTCTGCCATGTGCTTCTCATGTGGTATGAAACCAACTGAGATCTAGTTGTTGTCGCCATCTGAATCAGGCTAAGTGGCCTTCATTTTGCCACCTGGAGTAATTGATGGAATAGACTATAACCCAGACTTTAAGAACACAAAGCCTGGAAAGTTCTTGGAGTGTTTTTATACAGAAGCCAACAAGGAGGAAGCTCTTTTAGATTTACTGCTCTCTTACAGGGAGGAATTGATTGGGAATGTGGTGGGAAAGTACATCGGTATGGGTGATAATGATCATGAAGTGATAGCATTCAAGTTCTTGAAGGGAGGAAGGGTGGGGGAGGAAGAAGAGCACCAGAATGAAGACACTGGACTTAAGAAAAGCAGACTTTAGAAAATTCAGGATACTGATGGGCTGGTACCCATAGGAGGCAAATCTGAGGGGAAAAGGTATTGAAGACAGCTGGCTTTCTTTATCATGGCTGATTAGAATATGATGAGGGATAGTGTCAAGAGTACACTAAGGAAATGCAATCTAGATCAAAGTACTGGTAAAGTGGATTCATAATGGGTTGGCTCATGTATAATCAGTAGTCATCAATGGCTCAATATCTTATTAAGAGGAGGTTTCCCAGGGGTTCATCCTGCTTGAAGAATGTGTCTGAGTGCAGTTTGCAGGTATGCAGAATACAGTAGACAGGGTAGAGTTGTGGACAGGAGAGTAGGATTGAGATTCAGAATGACCTTGATCAACTGGAGTGATTAGTTTGAAATTAATCATATTAAATTAAAAAAGAAGTGCAGTATCCTGCACTTACCACGCAGCTGTTGCTGGCTAAATTATAGTATTATGTAAAAGAATATGGGGGTTACCATGGTCCACAAGCTGAGTATGAGCCGACAGTGTATCTTGTTGCAAAAAAACTAGTTGCATACTGGATTATATTAATAGGAGTATTGTCTGTTAGTCAAGGGAAATGATTATTCTGTCTTTTTTCAGTTTATTCTCTAGTCATCAGGTCTTGCTTGGGAGCACGATATCTAGTTTTGAACATTGCACTTCAAGAAAGACATGGATAAATAAGAAAAAGTCCAGCACAGAGCAACAACATTTATTAGAAGCCTGGAAAATGTGATTTATGAAGTCTGAAAGAACCCGGATTATAATCTGCAGAAGAGAAGACCAAGGAGGAATTTAATAACAGTTTTCAGGTATCTTCAAAGTGATTATAAAGAGGATGGTGATAAACTATTTTCTGTACCATAGGGGATAATGCAAGGAGTAATGGTCTGAAATTGCACCAAGGGCAATTTGGATTGGACATTAGGAAGAAGTTTCTTACTTTGAGGGAGGTTAAACATTGAACAGATTACCTACAGAAGTTGTGAACTCCCCATCCTTAGACGTTTTTAAGATTAGGTTAGCTAGACACTAGATGGGGATGGTTTAGTCAGGGCAGTGCTTGGAGTTGGAGTAGATGACCTTCTGAGATCCCTTCCAGGCCTACTTTTCTATGATCTTAACATCAGTAAATATCTTTAATTCCAAATATAAGTTTATGAACACAAGTATCAGAATATTTGAAGATTTCTGCAATTTGGCTAGGAAAATGTACTCCTCTGTCCTATTCATGCATACCAGCTCCACTGTAGGAGTTGAACATCAGTGATTTTCCCCAAAAGAAATAACTTTCAGAATAAAAAAGAATCCTTCTTTGAAGCTCATAATATAGTTATTGATTTGGTAGAATGTGCTGTAAAGGATTGAGGAGTAGTTATACTTTAAGCTTCATGAGCCTCTGTGATGCATGCTTTAAACAAACTAGCTACTGACATTTTACAGGCTTTTACTCTTTTGACTACTAGGTGGAGAGAACAAGAGGTACTTTTTTCAGGAGGACATTTTCTTCTTTTGATTTCAGTTTTGATTGCTCTTCAAACATGAAGCTTCAGTATCTTCCTTTAGATGTTTAGGCTGCAAATGGAAAGCTATGAAGATGAAATCCCATGAAAGAAAGCTGTCTGATTAGGAATAAATGGGGTTTGCTTCAACACTACTTTGTCATTTTGAACAGTAAAATGCTCATACCCTGCCTTTAGAAATTCTCCTTGTGGAAATAACTGGCAAAATGACCGGTTTACATCAGTGACTATTGATTAAAGATAGCCTTGTGCTTGGACTATGGACTAGGAGTTAGGAAAGGACTTTCTTTTTGTATTAGCAATGAGAATACTGGACTGGGACCAGCATCATATTCTGTCTGGGTGTGCTTACACATGCAATTAATGTGACTAATTGCTCCAACTCAAATTGAACTGGAATAAACCAATCCTGACTTCACTGTCTACATGTGCATTTAAGTACAGTAATTTACTGCACTGTTGGATACCACTTGTATCTGATGGGACTATCTGGTAATGCAGTAAATTAATCTACTGCACCCTAAGTGCCACATACATGTAGACGGTGATTCTTTACTGTGCAGCAAATTAGGCAGGTAGATGTGCCCAGACCATGTCTTAGTTCCTTTATTTGTAAAATGGGGATTATACATTAATCTCATGGGAGTGTTATAGCAGTTAATGAGTTAGAAAATAGCACTGAGACACTTGAATGAAGTGTTTTATGAACATTCATAATATTACATTGTCCAGTTACAGGTATAACATCCTTGAATGGATTTTGAAATATTGCCATTTTATATTTTCTTTTGTTTTTAATTCAAAACAAAATGGTCATTTTAAACATGGGGTTAGTTAAGGACCTTTTGTAGTCCACATAATTCATTTCTAGAGTAGCTAAATTGAGTATTTATAATTGCCTTCTGGAATTCTTGATAATAAGGCAGAAATCCAGCCTTAATAAAGGTCAAAAGGGCCCAAACCCAGAGTTTCTCTGCATGCCAGCTGCTCTCAGCAAGTTTCTTGCCATTGGTACTTTAGTGTTTGCACTCTTTATACCTCTAGGGTGCCCAAACTAAGTTTATTTGTTATTCAGAGTTGTGCACTTGAACTGCCAACTGGTATGCTGCTTGTCATGGTGCTTTCTGTGAGGAGGATACTCCTCTGGAGTTCCTTAAGAGTAAAAAGTATAGAACTAGTATTTATCAGGTACCAAAGCTGCATCTTGGGGCCAGTTCATCCCTGTCCAAAGGGCTGAAAACTGAATTCTCCAAATTATGTTTTCAGTGGAGCTTGCTCTCAAAGGGGCCCAAACCTACCAATCTCTTTATATCCATATCCATTTCAGAATAGCTATTAGAGACAGTGCCACATACACAGAAGCCTTGGCCTCTTCAGCTTTTCCAGGACACTAACTACTTAACCCTTCTGCTATTAAATAAATAGGACGTATTCTTCTGATACTTTTCTCAGTATAAATAGAAATAAACTCCTTTACACATTTAAGACACCGTCTCTAATATTAATAGTGTAAAATTAGTGTAAATAATAGAGGAATTGGACTACCCCCCCCTTTTTTAATTACTCATTTACCTGTAGAGCAAGTAGGTTTTCATCTTGAACATCAAGTATTTACCACTTATGAAAGCAGACTATTGGGCTGGCTAGATAGCTTTGAGGACCTGTGTGATAAATGCTATGTTCCACCACTAAAACTGATGATTGCTGGGAAGCTCAACACGCAGATTTAAGAAAAAAGATAATAGAAGCAATATTGTAATTGTTTTGTTATACCATATGAGATATTGGAGTAGAGTTCCTTGTTTATTATGTACATTTTATTACATCCATATTTACCTAACATATTGTCAGCACTGAACAAATAATATCAGAAATAGTACAGGCAGAGATATTATTATTTATTACTATAAATATATAAATTCGATCAAGCATAATGGGTTTATTTACTATAGAGATTGGGATTTATTAGTTTACTTTTTGGTCATTTAGGTAAATAAATAATTTTCTATGTGCTTTATAATCTTCTATAAAGTACCTCTTCATTATTTCCTTTCATTTCAGCAATTCATAAATATATTAACTAGACATATATATTTAAATAACACTAAAATGGTGACACAAATTGAAGGCACAGCAGCATGAAATCGGGACAGCCTGCCAAGATAAATTTGAATGTCTTGTCAAAATCTGAAAACTAAGCTTATTTTTATATTGAATATATTTCTAAATTTCCAGCAGGGTTTTATTTTTAAATACAAAGTTAGGGGGAGAAATGACAAATATAATGTGACTTTATTACTTTGTTTGCCCCTTTCCCAAACACAAAGAGCAATGCTAACTTTAAAACTCTTTGATTTCATCAGAACACGTTTAGGCAATGAAACACAATGGGTGGTGTTGTTATGGTAAGATAATCACACCCCCGAGGTGTACTGAGACACAATATAGCTGATTACCTCTAATCCCCTAGGGATGTAATTATTTCATGATAACTGCACTTTTGGAGCTGCCTTATTGCTGTTATCAAATTTCTTTTAGCTTTATATCTAAACGCATTAAACAATGACTTTGTCAACTTTGAGGTCCTTAGAGATTAATCTACTTTTTCACAGTGTTTAATTGGCAGTTGGAATGTTTCTTCAACTCCAGTTTTAATGTTTTTCCTAAGATTCCTACAGGAATTTGCAGCCGGAGCAAGAGACACCGGAAAATTCTGATGGCAGTCAAAGTAAGCTGAAACACAAAGATATTTCAAAAAATATTTATAATATAGTCTGAATTGGAAAAGGAATCTGGCTGGCTGGCAAGGATTCTAAACTAAGGGAGGGTCTACACTGCAGTCTAACCAGTGCAGTACACTGGAATATAGATCTACCCAACACTGTAGCATAATCTCCACAACCAAGCTAGCTTTAAACAAGCTAGCTGGGCAGCTGCTAGTAGTAGTCTAACCACAAAAGCACAGAACTTAGTGCAAGCCAATTTACACTCCTTCTTGAGCAGGTTTTCCAGGCTGTGATAAGCCTATGGGAGCTTATACATGTGCTCAGGGATTGCGGCGGAAGGAAGTGGGGGTTAATTAGAGCAGTTCCTGGAGAGCTCCTCTATTTAAAACACCACAGTCACACATGTATTAAGTCCCTGCACATTTAAAAATGACTGTGGGATGCTTTAACTAAAACTTGTTCAACAAGTTTTAGTTAAATTGTCCCAGCAGCCATTTTTAATGCTGCAGGGGCTTATACACCTGATGCTGTGGCAAATTAAAACATGGAGTAGACTCAATTGTTTAATTAATCTTTCTGATTTGTTCTAATTAGAACATGTTGGAGCATATGTATAGGCGTGTGTAGAGCTATGATGTCATACTACAGGTACTTAGGTGGTTTAAGGCTAGTTCAGATACGCTGTAGTGCAGCTGTATCAGCATTCCCTGCTCTTGCAAGCAATGAGCATACTTGCTTAGTTAAACAAGAGTGTTTGTTTGATTGAGACCCATAAAGATACCCATATTTGCATCCAGGGTGCATGGGGTTGGGGTGGGGGTGGGTCCCTGCATGAGCTGATTCGCCCTGGGTCCCACACCAGAGCCAGCCCGAGGAGGGTGTGGGGCCTGGGGCGACTCATAAGGGGACTCATCTCTGCCCCAACCCCACATGCCTTGGATGCAAAGAAGCCACCGGCAGTGGCGGGGGGGCAGGGAGGTTAGTGAGCGGCTGGACATGAAGCTGGCGGTGATGGTGCAGAGTCACCATGGCCACTCTGCCCAGCTCTGCAGGGTCCCCCCCAAAGCATGGGGCCCGGGGCGGTCACCCCGATTCACCCCCCACAGGGACAGCCCTGGCTGTCGCCAGTCCCAGGCAGCAGTAGCAGCCTGCTGTGATCTAGGAGGCAGATCGGGGGCCCACACCTCGGGAGCAGTCTGGCACAGCTCCTGCAGCCCTCCAGGGTGTGGACAAGCCCCCGATCTGCCTGCTGGATGACAGGAGGCTGGAACCAGCGCTGAAGCCAAGTAAGCCTGGCTTCGAAACTCAAAACATTTTGAAACTTCCAAAATGTTTCAAGTGTCCTTGTTTTGTTTTGAAGCTGTTTTGAAGGCTTTTGTTGAATTTCGATTTCACTCTCTTGAGCTTGAAAGGCATTGAAACAGCTTCAAAATGAAACACCGGGTGAAATTTCTCACAGCCATAATACATAATATGATCTCAACTCTCAAAAGCAATTATAATGACGTGAGTAAAACTGCTCACAAGAGCAAGTGTTCGTATCAGTGCTCACAGGATCAGGCCAATTACTTGACTGTAATGCCTACTCTGTGTTCAACCATTGCAGCATCCAGCACTTGTCATATAGCTGCTTTGTGATGAGATCGACGGCAGAGTAACATACTGTGCAGTCATCTGGCATTTAGATATTTGAGTGGGTATTTGCTAGTAAGTCAGCCTGTAGTCTAGTTTCAGTTTTAAGTAGGGTTAAGATCACATCACGCATCTTTTGCGTAAAAAGAGGAACTCCATGTAATTGAAATGCATAATAAAAGTCAATTTCTGTTGATAAACTTGGAGTCTGAATCCATCACCAAATAAATACTACCCAAGGATGTTTGAGAATGTATTTAGTAGTTGCTTGCAGTAGTTCTGAGGCCACCTTGACAAGTTACAATTCCTGAACAATGAAGCACAAAGCTTGATGAATTATCAACCATGGTTCTGTGGCACCCTGGGGGGGGGGGGGGGCTACAAATTCCTTACAAGGGTACCACAGCACTTGTCCCCAGTGAGAAGATGTGCACACTGGCCTCTCTGCCTGCCGTGCACCCTGAGCCTGTCCTAGCATCCTGGTTTGGCATAGCAGGGCTCTGCCATCAGTGCCATCACCTGGCAGCAGTCTCTGCACCAATAGCCACTGTCTCTCCCTTCATACTCCTGAAGGGACAGTTGCCTCCAGGGGTATGACCCATTCCCAAACTACCTAGTCTACCCTGTCTAGCAGTCCCACCCAACTCTAAGCATTGTGTACCATGCCCAGTCTCAAAGGCATCCTGCCTACCCTGTACCCCATGAAATTTTAAGGGTGTTGCAGGGTGCAAGGAGATAAGATCTGTATTAGTGTTTAAATGGGAGGGAACTACATTTCAAAAAGTTAAGGAGGCGTGTGTTGAGTCTAAAATCATTGAGAGCCACTGTCTTGGCAGGGCAGGGCCTATGGCCTTGTCTCTTTGTGCAAGGTTCTGCTGCTAGGTTATAAGATTTGCAAGCTGTTGAGCCCTATTGGAAGATGCAAAATCTTAGGTTCAAGGGTGGTGGAAGTGTCTGTGGGGGAGAAGAGTTAAGGGCTGAGGCAGAGAGCTCTTAGAAAAAAGAAAAACATAGAAACAGTAATGGCTAAAATGGCAGTGTATGCCTTTTTTTTTACATAATAAAAGACTCCAGGATCATGTTCAGTTTGGGTCGGATGGGAACTCCACTTGCTTACAATGAGATAGAAATCAATTCTTAATGCTTTATTTTTATTGTAACTTACTGGTGGGTATGTATGCTAGCTTTTAGGGCACCGCTGATGATAGAATATGGGAAAAATGGGGAGGAGGGGAAGTTTTCACTTTGGCCCAAGGCATCAGAGTAAATTAATGCTGCCATTACTGAGCACCCATTGCACAGATTGGTTTCTTACTGCCTGTTTTCTTCCAGGGTCACTCTCAAGAGTAAATTTGTTCTCTAGCAAGTGATACACTCAAAGCTGAATCGCATTCGATTTGTTCTTGAAGTAGGGCTTGTTTGTGCTGTGTTCAGAATACAGTTATGCCTAATTATGCTAACACACGTTCAGTCATAATCTAATAATCTGATCTGGATTACTAGGTGGTAATAGAACCATTATCTATTATGAATAAGTTTATCACACTGTAGGCTAACATTTCCAAAGGGATTGAGCAAGAACTCAGCGTATGTCTCTGAATAGTAAATGAAGATATGAATACCACATTTTCAGTAACAAGCAGTACAATGGTAATTGAGTGGCTCAAAACTGCTACCGTTTAAATTAGATTTTAATTGAGAGTGATTTTTAAGGCACATGAAACTGTGCAGTTTAACAATGTTGAATGTAGGAAGATAAGGTAGCTTAGACCCATGGCAGGTTTTCCAAGAGATGGAGGTATAAGCACCAGTGAATTCTAGTTATAGTCCATTGTGGAAAATTATATTCTGCGTACATGAATTCCTTCTGCCATTTGAATCAGATAGCATGTCCTTTCCTTCCTATGCACAACTGCTGTGTACAGATGCTGAAGTTCTGGTGGTCACAGATGTTAGTTTAAGCTTTGCCTTGGCCCTTTCAGAGCAATGCAATATCTATAATAAAAGCAGGTTAGATTGAATGATAAACACAATGCATCCTAAAATGCCAAATCTTATGGTAGGTAGGTAGTGGATACCAACAAGGCTCCTGCAAAACGGTCATGTGAGAGTTGATTGCTGACCTTGTGCTTCTGAGGTAATTGAGCCAATCGCACCTCCAAACTGATCCCAAGACAGCTGTGGAGAAACAAGCCCTGCTTTCAAACGTGTTCCTACTGTTGATGAACTGGGGTTGCCAATAGTCTGTCCATTTACTGATGTTCCATAAATAAAAATCCTAAAAATGACTATCCATAAAATCTGTAAAAAAACCCAAAAAAACCAAAACAAAACAAAATTATCCATCCATAAAAACACTAGCACCTTGATTGAAGCTCTGTCATGCTCCCTTCCATGAACAAGGCTGGATGTTGAAGCAGTGCCACCTAGTATCTGAGTGGGAATAGAGCATTCTTCACAGAGTTCCTCCAGGGCTTTTTTGCCCATGTGAGTGTCTGTAGACAGCTCTGCCTCCCAACCATGCATGGTTGTTGTGTCCAGTTGCCAGCCTGTAGCACTGCAGGGTTGCAGGTAGAAAGTGGTGCACAGACCTGGGGAGAGGGTCATGTGGCTGGGACTGAGCTGCAGGGTAATGGGTGAAGGTCTGTGCCAAGGATAAGGCTGAGGTGGGGTGGACAGCATGGTGTGGGTGCACTTGGGGGTGTCAGAGTACAGGGGCAATCTGCAAACTTTTTACTGACAACCAAACTTTTTTAACATAGTTGGCATTAAACCCCTAAATTCAATGCCATCTCAACCCATGTCTAGGGCATGGCAGGAGAGTTACATTTACATGAGGGAAAATATACATCTCAAAGCAAGTTTGGTTGCCAGTGAAAAGTCTGCAGATTGTCAGCAAAAAAAAATTGGAGTGTTGGCCTGAACCAAAGTTGGAGACAGGCCTCAGGGACCCCAAGCACACCTCAGAGCCTCTCTCAGACTTGCATTTGAGCAGGGAAAGTGTTCTTGCCGCTGTACCCTGGATGTTTATAAGACCCATTACTACCTTCTGTGTATTTCAGATGGAATATGCATCATAATATTAACATGGGACAGGAAAAGCAACTGATTATCTTTCTGGATAAACTAAAGGGTGAGGTGACTAAGTTGGGGATCAAAGAGAAGAAGGGATAGCTTTGTATTAATCCGTGCCTTTTATGAAGCTGGTAGAGAGTGTTACTGTTCCTTATTCTCTGGATCATTAATTGCCCTTAAAGGGAGTGTTGGGGCTTCCCTCAGCACCCCCTGGGGCAAATGCACTGTTTCCTCCAATAGTTTAGTGGAACACTTGTTCTCCTTCAAGCCAGAAGATTCAGAGGAATTGTTCCAAGTGCACATCATTACCAAAGTATACCTTGTGATTTAAAAATTATAAACTAATACACGTCCAGTTTTGGTGCCTGCATGTCAAGGAGGATGTAAGAAAGCTTGAAGGAGATCTGCAAAAAATGATCCAGAAGCTGGAAAACAAGATTCAGAATACAAGGCTTAAGGAGATCAACAGAATCATCCTAGTAAGAAGGTTGAAAAATGACCTGATTACTGGGTATATGTGCTGATGCTTTGGAGCTCACTGATAAAGACACAGTAAGATCCAGTGACTGGATGGTAAAGTTAGAATAATTCAATAATGAAATAAGCAGCAACTTCCTAGCAGTGGGGAAGTAAAATGATAGAATAATTTACTAGAGAAAATGATGGACTAGGGAGAAAAAGTCTATGGCCTTGGGTTAATAGTAGATGATCCCTGTTTATTTTGGAACCTGTTCATTTATGATATTTTTTATAGGTTTTAGGAAAAACAGGTTACTTGCAGTGTCCTCAGTATGCAACACTTTCCACTTTGCAGTCAGACAATAACAAAATGTTTCGGGACTTCTGCTCTTCACCTGCTGGGGTAAAGAGGGAATTTTACAATCCTGCACTAGATCGCAGTTGACTAGATGAATTTTATTTTTTGTCTTGCTTTCACAGTCACAGTGGGATGTAGTTTGGGGCAGGGTAGACATTGATCTGAGAGTGTATGTCTTCCTCACATATTCAGGGTCGGACTGATGACCAAGCTAGGCCAATATGGACCTGTGACAGGACGGGACCTAGGGGTGCCGTGAACTCCCCTAGCACCCCCTACCATGCCAAAATCGGTGTCACCACACACCCTCACCAATCTCGCCCACCACGTCTTTGATGTCTTAAGTGTTTAGGGGAGGCTGCCTTTTCTATCTACTTTGACACGGTGCCCTGATGTATCTTGGCCAATGCTCTGTCTAGTTGCCTGGTGCACTCCAGCCTTAGGGCTACGCATAGCTCCTACCACCTCTGATACCACACCCCAAGCCTTGCAGATGTATCGGATATTGTTTAATTAATTCCCTTCTCCCCGCCCGCACTGGGGCCGGTCTCCGCGATTCCTGTCCGCACTGGGCCTTGCCTCGCGATTCCCGCAATCAAGGCTCAGGTGGCAGTAGCCGTGCCGGGCCTCGAGACCCCCTTCTCGGGTCTTGCACCCCACTGGGCTTCCCACTGAGGCTCAGGTGGCTGTAGATGTGCCTGGCCCCCAGACCCTCTTCTCGGGCCTTGTGCCCCACTGGGGCTTCTCGCCTGTGCCCACACTGGGGCTTTACCCTCCCGATACTGCCCGCACTGGGGCTGGGGTTGATACACCCCAAAAACGCAGCGCCCTCTCCGGTGCCAGGAACCCCCACACTACTGGGGAGCTCCTATGAGGCTTCCTCCAACTCCTACAGCCTCACCCAGTTCTCCAGTCAATGGTAAACACAAACAACCAACATAACCCAAGCCAATCGGCTGTAACTCAAACATAAGCCTCCTGGCTAAATCCTAACTCTAAACAAATGTTGTTGAACCCACACCATATCGCACCTGTAACTAATGACTTATACCTCCAGGCCTTTCTCCTTTCTTTCCTTTCAGGGTCAAGCTCTTTTCCTCAGCCTAACCATGCCCCTTTGACCCAGCTGCCGGTCAGGAGAGGGAGGGGGAGGGGGAGGGGGAGAGAGAGATCGCACCCACAGCATCCTGTCTCTGTTTTATGGCGGTCAGCCCTGCCCCTTCCGGTCAGCTGACCCACCAGGTGTCGGCCCTTAGCTCCTCCTGGTTGCCCCTAGCAACCAGCAGCTGAGCCCATACTACTGTTTTTCAGTAGCAGGTACCTTAGTGCCCTGCTACAGGACCATAATGTTTTTTGCCTTCCTTTTGCATCATAAGACACAGTTTGTTTGCTGGATTAATCTGGGCATGTTTTACCACATTAATTTTTGCCATGGACATTGGTGGCATCTTGGTCTTTGTGGTTAGGGGCAGATATTACACATAAACTGGTTTAAGTGATCAGAAACTGTTTTAAACCTGTAATAGAATGTAAGTTCAGTGAAAATAAACCAGTTTCAAAATGGCCAAAACTGGTTTGAGATGAACCTGGTTGAATGTAGTATCAGACTTAACTGATTGAGTTAGCATTCTACTGCTCCCGCTGCAGTACTGAGTACGAGGCCCTGAAGCTCCTAAAAAAACACCACAAGGTATGCAGCAGCCCCAGAGCTGAGAGGAGACCCGGCACACTGGTGAGGTCCACCACCCCGGCCTGGGATGCAGTGTGAAGACCCACCAGACCGGCCACCCTGTCGACAACCCCACCGGACCAGATCTCCAGGGACCACCTGACAGAAAGGCCTGCCCTAGTGATGCCACCACACAGGTGTACACCCAGGGATCCCCGACTGGACTTGACGCACTGACTGGATAGCCCTCCTCCCAGACCCCCGGCCCCGATGCCTCCAACCCGCCGAGGATCCCAGAACCACCTGGAGGAGCCGAGCCACCGACAGCCCTCCAGCTCCTGAGCACACTGGGTTCTCTGGGTGCAGAGACCTCCACACAGCAGAGGATGTCCACCCCATGGCAAACCCTCTGGCTGGAGGAAGTCTCCCAGACCACCACCTTCGAGGCCTTCGAGGCCTTTGTGGCCTGGCTCACAGAGAAGCTCTCGGTGGCCGCCCAGCTCCGCCAAACATGGAGGAGCAACAACAGTGGACTGACGACAAGGTGAGACCACAGACCGCAGCCACAGAGGTGACCCAGGTGCCAGTGCTATGACCCGGCGGCAGCCTCCCAGATCCAGAAGCTGTATCGGGCCAACCATCCCAAGGCGGTGAGAGAGATCCTGAAGGGACCCTCGGCTTTCTGCCAGGTCCCCCCGGGAGACTGTTTAATTATATCAGCAGGGTCTTCAACCCCCAGCAGAAGCCGCCACCCCACACCCTGTGACCATTGAAGTGCTGATCCCCATCCCCCCGGCAGAGGGGTTCGAGGAGGCCTTCACGCCGCAGGAAGTGGAAGCCCACCTGAAGAGGACCAGGGACACTGCCCCAGGATGTGAAAGTAATAGATACAGTCTCCTTAAAAAATGTGACCCAGGCTGCCTTGTTCTTTCTGTTCTCTTCAACAGGTGCAGAGAGTTCCAACGCACACCTGCCAACTGGAAGAGGGACATGACAGTCCTTATCCACAAGAAGGGAGACCCGACCAACCTGGGCCACTGGAGACCCATCGCCCTGTGCTCCACTGTCGCCAAGCTGTATGCTAGCTGCCTGGTGGCCCGCATCACCTACTGGGCGGTGACCAGTGGGGCCATCAACTGGATCCAGAAGGGCTTCATGTTAACGGAGAGCTGCTATGAGGACAACTTCACCCTCCAGATGGTCCAGGACAATGCCTGGAGGACCAGGAAGCCGTGTGCGGTGGCGTGGCTGGACATCTCCAATGCCTTTGGCTCCGTGCCCCACCACCACATCTTCAGCACCCTCTGTGAGCTGGGACTACCAGATGTCATCATCGACCTGGTGCGAGAGCTCTACCATGGATGCACCATGGCCATCTGTGCCACCAATGGAGAGACTGCGGAGATCCCCATGCAGTCGGGGGTGAGGCAGGGCTGCCCCCTCAGCCCCATCATCTTCAACCTGGCTGTGGAACTGCTCTTTCAAGCCATGGCAGGCGGCCCGGGTTGGTTCGACCTGTACGGCCAGAAATTGAGCATCCTCGCCCCCGATGCAACCCAGCTGCAGCAGATTCTGGACATAATGTCCAAGGTGGCCAGGTGGATGGGCCTGCGCTTCAGTATTGCAAAGTGTGCCTCCCTGCACATCGATGGCAGGCAGAAGAGCCGTGTCCTGGACTCCATCCTCACAATCCAGGGCCAGGCGATGAGGCATCTGCGTGACAGCGAGGCCTACTGCCACCTGGGGACGCCCACTGGCCACCGGGCCAAGTAGACACCAGAGGAGACCATCAACGGGATTGTGCAGGATACCCACAAGCTGGACTCATCCCTGCTGGCCCCCTGGCAGAAGATAGACGCGGTAAACACCCTCCTTATCCCCTGCATTGTGTTCATCCTGAGAGGCTTGGTGGTACCCAAGACCCCCCTCAAGAAGGCAGATGTCAAGATCCACCGGCTGCTCAAGAAGTGGCTGCACCTGCCACTAAGGTCCAGCAACGAGGTCCTGCACATCCCCTACTGGCAGGGAGGTGCCAACATCCCCCACATGGGAGACCTCTGCGATATCGCGGTGGTCACCCGTGCCTTCTGCCTTCTAACCTGCCCGGACGCAATGGTAAGTATCATCGCCGCCAGCACCCTCGAGGAGACCGCCTGCAAGAGGATCTTGAGGCAGCTGACAGGACATGACTTGGCCACCTTCCTCAGCAGCTCACTGGAGGGCGAGTTCAGCCGAGACGGCAGGGACTTTTCCTCGCTGTGGAGTTGAGCCGGCAACATGCTGCTTCGGGAAATGCATTGGCTGCTCCTGGACCTGGACCGAGGAGCTCTGGGAGCTGGGAGTCTCCCTGCAACCAGCACCGCATGCTGACCGTGTCACTGTGATGCCCTGCATGAGGACCTTCCTGGAGAGGTTCCTGAAGGATGCCATCCGAAACAAGTACACTGCCGACCTGAGGGCCAAACTTGACCAGGGCAAGGTCTTCGACATCACCTCAAAGTGGGACTCCAGTAACCATTTCATGCCCAGTGGCAGCTTCATGTGCTTTGTGGACTGGCACTTCCTCCATCGTGCCCACCTCAACTGCCTGCCTCTGAACCGGGCCATCTGCTTGGGCCACCAGGACAAGAGGGACTGATGGTGCGACTACGTGGCAGAGACCCTCCCCCACATGCTGTGCAGCTGCAAGCTGCACACCAGAACCTGGCAGCTCTGCCACAACGCTGTCCAGGACCACCTGGTGAGGGCCATCCCGGCCGTGGCGGGGGAGATCTCCATGAACTGCACTGTCCCAGGCTGCGAAAGCCAGATGTGACCCGACATAGTCATCACCAATGAAGAGGCCAAGAAGGTCATGATCGTGGACGTCACCATTCCCTTTGAGACTCAGCGCCAAGCCTTCACCAACACCCAGGCTCACAAGTGGGAGAAGTACTCCCCACTGGCCGACACCCTGAGGGGCCGCGGCTATGACGTGATGGTCAATGCACTCATCATGGGAATGCTCGGAGCCAGGGACCCCAGCAATGAGAGTGTCCTGCGTACCTGCCGCGTCTCCCTCTGCTACACCAAGCTGATGCGCTACCTCATGATGTCCAACACTATCCATTGGTCCCGCAACATCTACGTGGAACACATCATAGGCCACCGCCAGTACTCCGATCCCACCAGATGAATCGCTGCTGGACTGGACCCAGAGGGGACCGCCTGAACCACCCCTCCTCTGCACCACATGAACCGTCACTTTTGAGAGGATTCTTCAACAATGGATGACCCCGCTCCACCTGAAGAGGACCCCCACGATAAGACTCTATATGGACTGAGACACTTCCTTCGAACCACTTTCTCCACCATTGTGGACCATTGTAATGGGTTTGTGTGTATCTATCTCCTTTCTCTCTCAGTGTCGCAAATCCCCTCCCTCCTCTCCCCCCTTCCTCCCATCCCCCACCCCTGGGCTTAGTTGGCTAACATTGTATATCCTGTAACCTAGTTGCGTTCCCCTCCTCATCCCCATCCCTCTATTGGTAGTCCCTTGCTTGGGTGATCTGTATTTCCCTACCGGCTTTGTTGTCTTTTTTGAATTCCCAATCCTAAGCATTTACTAATAAAGGTCAATCAGACTTAACTGATTGAACTTAAACCAGTTTATGGAAATTCTGTCCCAGACCTCTTCCTGGTTTAAGTTAAACCAGAGTTCCCCAGCATCCCGGCATACTCTGCAGCCCTGGGCTGGCCCTGCCCCTCTGCTTCCTAGCCAGAGCAGGGGCAGGGGCATGGCCAGATGCCAGCCCCACTAAGGCAAAGGAGACAGGGAAGAGGTTTATTCCCCTTCCCTCCCCTCTCCCAAAATCGACCCCAGCTGGGGTCTGACAGGCAGGGGTGCAGCAGCCCCCGCCAGGCATTTCTCCACTTGCTGCTCCAGTGGTGGGGGCATGGCCAGCCCTGGCAGTAGCCTCAAGTGAACTGGGCAGGGAGGGGATTTAATTCCCCCCTCCCTGTCCCACTGGCACAGACCTGAGCTAGGGTCTGCCTGGCTCTCCCCACTCATTGCTGTAGTGGCAGGTGTGGCCAGCGTCCCCCTGAGGCAAAGCGGGCAGGGAGGGGGTTTATTCCCCTGTGCACCCTTCTGCTCCTGGGGGACCACAGCTGGGATCTGCCAGCCCTGACTGCAGCCTCTGTCGATTGCTCCCTGTGAGGGATGAGTGGTGGATTAAGCCCCTTCCCTGCCCCCTCTGCTAGATGCTGGAGGGAGTGGAGGAAATAACCCACCTCCTCTTGCACCTCAGGGGGTCTCTGGATGCACCCCCACCCTTGCTGCTGTAGCAGTGGGAGGGGAGCACCCGGCAGACCCTGGCTTGGGTCCATGCTGGTGGGACAGAGAGGGGGTAATTAAACCCTCCCCTCCCTGACCTGTTTACCTGAGGCTAATGCAGGGGCTGGCCATGCCCCCACATAGCTTTCCTGTAGCCAAGGGCATGCTCTAGCGCCCCCCGGCTTCTGGCTTGAGCCACTGCAGGCATGTGCCTGCATTTTCTGAGTTAAAATGAATGTGTATTCACTTGTATATTGGTTCCACCTAGGCAGGTTAGACTAACCTGCAAAGATTGAATCAGTTCAGGCTCTGGCTTTTTGAATGTCTGTCCCTAGCCTTTTAGTTTCTGCCTGTAGCACAATATGATTTCAATTTAACTAAAGTTTTTGAGTTTATTGTAAGTATAGCAAGGTGAAAATTAATGTGTAATAATATATTGAAAGTCAGGCTAGATGATCCTTCTGGCCTTAAACTCTGGATGGGACCATTTCAGTCTCTGCTTTTAATAGAGTTCAAGGACTGATAGTGTCTCCGCTTTGAGGTATATATTACCCTTAAGAGAAAAGCGGGGAAGCAAGGCTTGTAGAGTTGGTGAGTGATTGGGAACAACATGGACCATTGAAAAGTTTAGTGGAATATTTGTGACTCCTTTGCACACCACAAAGCTTGAAGAGTGATTATGAGACATGTCTATTTGTGTTTGTGTTTTGTGTGGTTGTTCTCTTTTCTTCATTCTCTTAAATCATTGGTCGCTATAGACCTATGACCCAAGAGGCTATGTAAGCTGAGGTCTTTTGGGGAACACTTGGGAAGGCTCAGCATGAGCACATTTTGCTCTAGATAGTTTCATAGTAAGGTATCTAGATGCTCCTTTCACTCCAGGAGAAGAAAGCAGTGTGGGTCCAACAGCAGACTTTGGATGATAGGTTCCCAATGACATTATGTTTCATTTTATCGAATCAGTGTTAGTCCCCAAGTTAACTATTATAGTTTTGTTGCTCACATGGCATACTGTGCCTAGGGAGAAGAAAAAGACTGAGGAAGCTGGAAGGGAGAAAGGAGTCCCAAGGGGGACAGGGAGAAAAGAAGGGAACAGCTGAGCTGATGTTAGGGTGCTCAGAGGCTGTTTTGTACTCTGTGTGCTGTGACTTCAGCGGCTTAATAAAGATTATTTGTTTGAAACATGGCTGTCAGCTGTGTGGTTTGGGACACTGGAACTCTGGCTCCCCATCCCTTTGAAAAGGTGAATTCTCTTCCCAGGAACAGAGCGAAAAAAGGAGCTCTCTGAGACGGGGGTTCAGTAGATAGCTGAGGAAACCAGGGCCAAAGAAGAGCTAGAGTCTCAAATCTTAGAGGCTTGACCTCTAGAAGCCATGCCAGGGCTGGCTTCAGGGGCTCTTTCAGAAAGGAGACTGGATAAGACTGTTCAGGGAGCTACCCCTGAAAGGAGCTGATTTATGACAATTTTTATCTGATAAAATTACGAACATGAGTGATTTTTAAAGCACAGTATTTGAAACACTTTCCCTAGTTTAAGAGCACCTGAGGGCTGTGCTGAAGAACTCACTGATGTCCTTTTCAGCTAATAACAAAGCACAGTAGAGACACCATTTCTTATGGTGACTTATGGGTGTCTGATATCAATTTGTAATGATAATGCTAACCATATGTAGTTTCAGCATTATTTGTATTGTACATTATTCATGATTTTTCATTATTATTATTAACTATTATTATTATTCAAGGACTAGTACTGTTGAGAGGGCATCTGACATGTGCTGGTAGTGTTACCACATAAAGGAAGACAAGTCCTGAATAGCTTGCAGTTTTGAGGGAGGGATGTTGTGTTTAAAGCACTGTAAGAGGGTCTGTGTTCAATTCTGTCTCTGCCATGAACTTTCTTTGTAACTTTGGGGGAAATGATTTGGTCCTTTGTGATTCAGACTTATTTCCAAAATGCATATGATGTGTGGATAAACTGAGAAACATTTGTGAGGCACTCATTTATGTAGAAAAAATATAAGGCATATAATATTTGTAGATAAATTGATCTAAGAAATGCAAAGGACAAAGTGTAGGAGAGAGGGCTGCTATCTATTTATGCACATTTTGCACATTCTTTACTATTGTTACTTACCTCCCTTCAATTATTTCCTTGTCCAGTCATTTGTTTGTTTGATAATATATATGTGCTGAGTCATCTGCATTGGGAACTACACTGGAGATCTCCAAATCAAAAGCTTGAGCTGAAAGAATGGCCATCTTAAAAACTGTAGCAGTCTCAAAATCTCTAAGTGGTCCAAGCACTTGCATGAGGTGAGAAAAACATAATATGAAATCCAGGATTACAAGTGCACTATAGAAGAAGTGGTGTTTCATACCCTGCACAAAACGCTAGTGAATTTAAATGTCCACTGAAAGAATAGTTTTCCAGTAGTGATTTAGAAACACGTAGAAATCGCTCCCCATGGAAAGCTGAGAAGTGGAGGGTCAAGGCAGGAATCATAGTAGGAGTGAAGCAAGCTTATTGTATACTCTTGAGCACTTTTTCTTTCAAAAAACCATTTCCATTCCTTTATTCGTGGAAACTTTACATGGGCCTCAATTCATTTCCTTTTGATTGTTTAATAAACAAACAAAAAACCTTAGACTCCCAGTTTGATTGAAGTAGCCAGAGTTTCTCTACCATCTTCCTCTTTATTATCACCCCCCGCCCCCATCAGAGTATGGGAAAAATCCTTTTTTTCATTTGCTTTTCTTGGTCTCTAATGCTCTCTTCGAAGTCCAAGTCTTTCCAGCTTAATTTTTAGTCTTTTAACTCTTCTCCCTCACCACTGTCTCTGTCCCTTCACTAGTCTATGCTATTCTCACACTTAATTTCTGTTGTTCCTTCACTTTTTCCTTTTTTTAATTTTCTGACACCGTTTCCCCAACTCCTTCCTTAACTGCTACTTGTAAGACAGGCAGCTACAATCTTTAATCAGCAGTAGCCCAATGGACTGGTTCCTATGTTAGTGATTGACCGTTGTCTGCGTTTGCCCTGGACCGAGGAGGCAGAAAGATCCATACCACTGGTCAATGGACTATAGGGCAGCTGTGCTGCATGCCTGTCCTCAGATTGCAGTGAAGCTTTAAAAGCATGAGGTTGCAGAGTGAAAAGGAAATGAAATTTTCTTTAATCCAAGGAGACCCTGGCAGTAAAACTTACTTTAAATTAAATGTGAACTAAGGTCTAGATCCTCACATGGAGTAAATTAGTGTAGCTCTATTGACTTGAAAGGAGTTACATTGATTTACTCCAGCTAAAGACCTGGCTCTGCGTTCTCAGTCTTGTGAGTTCTGTCTCCAGTCAACCCATCAGGAGAACATTTTATTACTTAAGAGGAAAAGAGAACACAGGATGATTTAGAAAAACGAAAATGTCTTTCTATGTAACACTTTTACAGTGTAGCAAATAGAGGCAAAGCAATGAAATGAACACCAGCACACAAGAAGTATTATTAAAACATCAGCAGTGATCTGGCAATACAGAGTTGAGCATGAATGTCTGTGCACATAGCAGTTATTACAGGAGCTTTTCTGGTCCCTCCTCTCCCCTGACGTAAATCTTTGCTGATGATTCTACAAGATGTATATGCATTGCATTCATGCAGTGGCCTAAGACAGAGACCAAAACCATAACCTTGGATCCAAACCACCTTTTTTTTATACTTCTGAACTTTAGGGAAGTTGATATCTGGTTTGGACACAGAGGCAGGGATCAAAGGGATTTTTTCCCTTCTGTTTTGTTCTTCATTTTGTTTGTTCTTGGCCTTTTGCATTAATCGTTGAGGTATGTCAGTAGGGCTCCTCTGACAGGATTCACTACTCAGTGGGCATGTCTACTATGTGCTTTAGTACACAGCAGCTTAACTTTACTGCACAGTAAAGCATCACCATCCACACATGCACAGCAATTAAGCCAGCGCAGACTAATTTACAGTACTGTCAGATAGTCCTATCAAACACAGGTACTATCCAATGGTGGAGTAAATTACTGCACTAAAGCGCGTGTTTAGCCAGTGACATCAGGTGTAGTGTACTTTGGTTCAGATTTCACCAGAGTTTATTCAGTCACATTAACTGCATGTGTAGATGTGCCCAGTTAGTATTTAAATTTCTTTTTAGAGGACTGAAAAAAATGAATATTTGTTTTCTTTATTGACATTATTTACTTGAGGATATATTTCATATCATTTCAAATTGCCTTCAGTGGAATTACTCTTTGTTTATCTCCTTTGTGCTACCCTGCCTACCAGTGAATGTAAAATCAGAGTCAAGGATGAGGTTTGCATTCCAGTCAATCAGTCAGCAGTTTTTTAAATCCTAGCCCAACTCTATAATGACCTGAATAATTTTTTTTGCATAAAATTCTCATTGATCGCCCACATATAAAATGGTGATAGCAGAATGTGGCCCTCGGTTTGCATTTTCTTTCTAAAGAGATATAAAGAAAAAACAAAGAAAATTAGAAGAGCAAAAATGCATGAAAACAAAACAGATTATTTTTCACCAAATCCTTTTTCCAATGAAGCATTATCCAGCTCCATCTAAATTATCTAGTCAACCTAAATGAATATCGTTCTGTTTATGTAGAGGTGCAAACTGATGGTGCTTTCAGAAGGCCTCGACCACAGCACACACTTCAGGGAGAGAGGACTCTTGGGAAGGGACAGCATCCACCTCGCATGGAGAGGTATGTCCCTATTCTCAGCCAGAATGGCTGATCTTCTAGATAAGGCTTTAAACTAAGAATGCTGGGGGATGGAGAAACACTGACTGAAGCATGCCCAGGGACTAACATACAAGAAAGCTCCGTAGATGGGGACACCAGGAGAGCCACTTTTGCAGTAGCTGAGGGAATAGTTGTTCTTCAGTGTGACAGGAAGCTGAGGGTCTCAACTGGAGGACTCAGGTGCCTGTACACTAATGCCAGGAGCATGGGGAACAAGCAGGAAGGCCTCCTATTCTTCAGTGGGCATTACGATCTAGTAGGGATTACGGAGACCTGGTGGGACTCCTCACATGACTGAAATGTAGCCATAAAGGGTTACACCCAGCACAGAAGGGACCAAGTAGGGAAGAAAGGTGGAGGTGTAGCTCTTTATGTGAGGGAGCAGTACACCTTCTTGGAGGCTAACATCAGCTCCAAAGAAGAAGGGCTTGAAACCCTCTGCATCAAACTGCGGGGGAGGGGACCTGGCGAGAGAGACCTAACTGTAGGTGTATACTTCAGACCACCAGACCAGGGGGAGGAGCTCGATCTGGAGTTCTCTCAAGAACTGATAGAGGCCATGAGTGCATGGGACATAATTGCCACGTGCGGCTTGAATTATCCAGGTATCTCTTGGGAGGAACACTTGCCCAAGTCAGATCAGTTGTGTTCCTTCCTGACCTGCATCCAAGAGCTCTTCCTGACTCAGGTGGTGCATGGGCCAACCAGAGGTAACGCTCTCCTAGACTTAGTCTTGGCCAAAGGAGATCGTGTGGTGACTGACTTGAACATAGATGATAACCTGGCTGACAGCAACCACAGAACCATCACGTTCACTGTCCGTCACAAGGCAGGCAAATTAGATAGCAGGATTGAAGTTTTGGACTTCACTCAGGAGAAAACTGAACTCCCAGATGACTACTTTTCTTTGGTATTTCATTGGGCCAAGGGGAAAATCATGACAGGGCACAGAATGGCCATGGTGGCAATGACCACCTTCTTACTATTGATGTTGAACTCATGCATGATCAATTAAAAAAATTAGACATATATAAGTCAGCAGGACCATATGAACTTCATCCAAGAGTGCTGAAATAGCTGGTCAAAGTTATCATGGTTCCACTGACGAAATTTTTCCAAAAATTGTGGTGTTCTGGAGAGGCCCCTGAGGACTGGAAGAGGGCCAATGTTGTACCCGTCATCAAGAAGAGGAGGACAGAGGACCCAGGTAACTATAGGCCAATTAGCTTAACTTCTATCTCAGGGAAAATCCTGGAAAAATTCATTAAGGAGTCTATATGCAATAGGCTTGCAAAAGGTAGGATTCTGAATGACAGCCAGCATGGCTTCATCGTGGGCAGGTCTTCTCTTACCAATCTCATCTCCTTCTATGACCCGGTAATTCGCCACCTGGATAAGAGAAGAGGTCAGCATTGTATACCTTGACTTCCAAAAAGCCTTTGAGCTGGTGTCCCATGATGTTTTCATCAGAAAAATGGAGGATTGTGGGCTTAACTGTGTGACAGGTGGGTATGAAGCTGGCTGCAGGGTAGGACTCAGAGAATTCTAATAAATGGATCTGTGTCATCCTGGCAAAGTGTCCAATGGTGTCCCTCAGAGTTTGGTGATTGGTCCAGTGCTTTTCAACATCTTTATCAATGATTTGGATGTAGGGGTGAAGAACTCACTGGCCAAGTTCACAGATGACTCCAACTTATGGGGAAGTGTGGTCACGCTTGAAGATAGGCTGCAGATACAGGTGGACCTAGACAGGCTAGCAAGTTGGGTGGATTAGAACCTGATGAAATTGAGCATCGAGAAATGTAAAGTGCTCCACCTGGAGATGAACAGTTCCCAACATACCTACAGGTTTGGTGGCACCAGACTAACCAAGGAAGTTATTTTGCTTTACTAAGCATTGGTGAGACTGCAGCTGGAATCCTGCATCCAGTTCTGGGCACCACACTTCAACAAGGATGTGGAAAAGCTTGAGAGAGTCTAGAGAAGAGCCACCCATATGATCAGAGACTTGCATGGCAAGCCATACCAGGAAAGGCTGAGGGACCTGGGACACTTCAGTCTAAAAAAGAGAAGGCTGAAAGGGGACTTGGTAGCAGCTTACCGCTATATCAGGGGTACATTGGGGGCTCAGTGAACAACTGTTCACCAGGGCATCCTTGGGGAAAACCAGGAGTAATGACCACAAACTCCTGGAAGGCTGTTTCAGTCTTAACACTAGGAGAAACTTCTTCACAGTTAGGGTGTCCACAATGTGGAACGGGCTCCCTCTAGAGATGGGTCAATCACCTACCCTGCAAATTTTCAAGAGGAGATGGGATGGTGACCTTGCTGGGGTCACCTGACCTCAGTTGTCTTTCCTGTCTGGTGCAGGACCCGATGATTTTGCAAGGTCCCTTCCAGCCCTTATAATCTATGAATGTACAAATGCATATATATATTTTAACCAGAAATCGTTGCTGTCACAGAGGGATTGTAATCACTTCTTTTTCAGTTCTTGCCAATTTCTCTTTTTATAAGTCATTTGCTTGTGAGGACAAGATCTATTAGCAATTGTACATGTGTATATGGGACCTGCAAATCTTCATGGAATTGTTAATTCTGCATTAGCTTTGAGCAAATGCCTTTCCCCTTTTCCAGAGGCTCTATTAATTTGAATGAGGCCCAGGAAACCCAAAAGAATATTTGTATGAATGGAGAACTTATTAGAGTCTCTATTTAGCTCTTGAGCCAATCAATAAATAATTAGGAGCCCACACATTTTATGAGCAGAGGAAAACTGTTCAATGCTTTTTGAAATTTCTGTTTTGATTTAACTTTGTATGGGTTGACAGAGCAACAGGTATTCTTTAGCTTTGTCACCCACTTAAATATTACATGGATTACCCTAGAAGATGCTAACTTGCTCTCCAGGTGGAAATATGCAAGGGTAGAACTAAGGAGGACTGCCCATAGAGTTTCCATATATTTTTCTAACTGTTTCCAGTAGTATCATTGTGATCTAAGTGATTCGGAACCATCTATATCAGCTGAGTATAAAGAACTAAGAGAAGCAGGGTTTGCTCACTGTTCTAAATTGGCTGCGGTGGAGAGAGGTGTGGAATATGCCAGATTTTTTGGAACAATTCTGAAATGGTTTCTTTGACTATATGCTTTTAAAATGTAGGCAGTATCTGGTATGCTAGTTGACAATATGTATTTGGTTGCCTTTTACAATAATGATGACTGAAAATGTCACTGCCATTATACAGCACATTTTATGCTATTTGTGTAATGCCCTTAAGCATCCTGTCTTGCTAAATAGAACTGCAAATTACCAGACCTGGATAATCTTCTCTCAGCAGCTTGATATTTGTGTTTTTAATTGTCAAGCCAATTACTGGAACCTTCTGCTAGAGCTGCTAATATTCCTCTGTGGACACTGAGGGAAAAAATGTTAAAAATATTCTAGGAAGTAATATTTTGAAGTAAATTTAGGAATATATTTTTAAAAGTTTAGGGCTCATGTGACAGGATGGCACCCAAGGGCTGCCATAATGCCCTTAGTGGCTGCCTCTATTCTGCCTTGCCCTGACTCCTGCCTCCCAGGGTCTCACTTTGCTTCCTTGCTTGAGGGTCTCACTTTGCTTCCTACCTTGAGGTTAAAAAGAACTGAGGGGAGATTTCCCTTGGAGGCTGGTGAGTCTAGTGTGCTCATTCCCTCTGCCTCTCTTGGTACTCTTTCTCTCGGGCCCTCCTTGCCTTAAGAGCTATTTGTGTCCTCCTTCCCTACAGCTACACTTGTGCCTTGCAGATGTCTCTCTCACCAGTTACTCCATTGTTTAGGCTTCAGCCTTCTTAGCCTTAGCCTTCAGATTACTCTAGCTGTAGACTGGTAGCCTAGGCCATCTGGCTTTGGCCTGGCCTTTCAGTCTCAGCTTCCTGATGGTCCCTGGCTGCCTGTACTGCCATTTCTAGGCTCAGACTTTGGTCCTCTTGGCCTCAGGCCACCTGCATCACTCCCTTTGGCTGTAGTCTGCCTCTACCTTGCTCCCCTGCCTCTGGCAGGGCTTAAAATCTAACATGCCCCTCAGACACCTCTGTGGCTTCCTTTCCATCCCTCCCAGCCACATCCAGTCCTCTAGTACCGAATCAAAACAAAAATGCAGGCCCACTGGCTGCATAACTAAATTTATCCCCATGCTGGGTCTGTCGCAGACAACAAGTCTCGGAAAGCCTGGGTGCTAGTCAGTCCCTCTCTCCAGCCATCCTGTGCAGGAGCCAGACTGCTTGATTGTCCCCTGGCATTGACCTTATATGCCTCTAAAGCCCCACCCCTTCCTGTCAGGTGGCTCTCCAACCATCCACAGGGATTTCCATTTTGGCCTGATGGCTGGCCTTTAGTGTGTTGTTTCCCCACCTGGGGACATTCTTGCTGCGGCTCCCCCCCACTTAAAGTAACGGGAGCCCTTGACTCTGTGTTACAGCCCAAACCATTAAAATATGCTTATCAGTCATTCAGAAATTAGTATGTGCTTTCTGCTGATTGAGGAAGAGCATTAACATTATTGTGAAATGTTTGCTCTTAATTTACCGACATCCCAGGTAGTTCAGGGATTTTAAACTGATTGTGGAGTGTTGTGATGGAACTGTAAAAGCTCTGGTAAATTAATCAGCTTGGACTGCAAATCATTTCACTGAGTTCTTATAAACAGGGTCAATACAGGTTTATGTATGTGTCAATGTGATCTCTTTTGTACTAGGGTATGAAGTCTGTTAGAGCACTTTTTTTCACTCTTAAAACTCTCCTTCTCAAGGCCAGGGACTGTTTTAAAGTCTGCAAAGTCACAGTAAATGCGTGAGAATTTATGCTGATAGAGAGAGCGGCAGCTTAGCCCTCAAGTCTAACCTCTCCAAACATCAAGAAAGATTGTATTGGTAAAGCAGTGCATTACAGAGTGCAAGCCAGTCATTATAAGTCTAAGCCCCATTTTAATCAAGCGTGAGATTTTAATGAGTTCAAGGGCCAGAAACCTGATCTTCTAATTCTTACTGAACTTCATGAAAACCTTCTTTTTCTATATCTGAATGTACTATTTCTCTGTTAATCTGTGCAGAGAGAACAGAAAAAAAAGCTAATATTTTCTCTGCCTATAGCTTTCCTCAGGATGTGCAGTATACACAGGAGGGAAAGTAATGGGTCTGTTTTAAATCCTCTGTGGATTGATCTGCTGAAGGCTTCACCAGTCAGTCAGTGTGTGCAAACCATCAGAACTGTAGATGCCCTTTCACAACACTGCTACAGCATAAGTGACAGCAGATAGGTTGGACTGAAAGAGAGAATTTTGTTGGTGTTAGGAAAATATGAAAAGGAGGATTTGGACTTCCTCTTCCGCTCCCCTTGTATGACTTAGAAATACCACAACTTGAAATAAAATGATTCTCATGAGTTTGGAGTCCAATCCTACAAATGCTACCGGGCATGGTGCTTGCTATCAGAACTGCAGTGTAGGCTCACTCATGGTAGCTGCACTTCTGTATTTGTCTCCTTTGTGTTTGGTCCTTCTAACTCCTTTCCCACCCTGTGCTGTATCTTTTTGTGGCTTTTTCTATGTTCTGAGCCACCGCATTTAAGTACCCAGAATATATGTGTGTAGTTATTCTGTTCTATTCTAAAAAATAACTTTTACTGAAAAAAAATGCCATGTATTATGATTAGATGATATGACGATTGAAAAGTGGGTTATTTAGGATGACTCCTTGGAAGGGACCTGTTTTGGATTATTTGGCCTGAAGTCTCAGGTGGCCCATCTGAGACTAGCTCATCACCATACTTCTGGCGAAGGGCAGTCACATGACAACTGCATAGTAGCTATAATTGTTACAGGACTGCCCAACTGTAGGGAAAATTAATGGGGAGGAACATCTTGGATGTGAAATAGGAGAAACAAAGTGCAGCCAGGAAGCAAAACTTGGCCATAAAATTCCAGTTCCTAAGAGAGGGGCTGGGCCACCAATTTTATTAGTCTCTACTTAGAGAATTTTCAACATACAATGGTTAAAGCTGCTTGTTTTCTTTTCTGAGCAGCAAAAGCTAAATGGCATTTACCAAGTTGATCGTTGTATCGTGGAGCCTTTAACCCCAATGGGCATGTCCAGATGAGCCCGGCCGTGCAGTATGTGGAGCTGCAAACACGTCTACAGCGCCGTATACTGCACAGTCTGGTGTTCTCTGTGCTGCAAGGATGTGCTGCCTTTGTGTTTTCTGTTCCATGTTTTTTTCCCTGCAGGTTTTTTTCATAGTATCATAGTTCTTAGGGTCGGAAGGGACCTAAACAGGTCCAACCCCCTGCCCCGGGCAGGAATGGGTGCCAGGGTTATATCACCCCAGCCAAATATCTGTCCGGCCTCCTCTTGAAGACCCCCAAGGTAGGGGAGAGAGCGCCACCTCACTTGAGAGCCCATTCCAGAGCCTAGCAGCCCTAACTATAAAGTAATGTCTCCTGATGTCCAGCCTGAACCCTCTCTCTAACAATTTGTGGCCGTTATTCCTAGTAACCATGGGTGGTGCCAGGGGGAACAGAGCCTCCCCCAATTCCTGCTGATCCCCCCTAGTGGACCTCTTTTTGACCCCTGAATATCCAGTGCATGTGTAAATAAAGAACAATACGATTAGTCTATTTTTAGGTTTTGCATGACTGATTTTTGTTTCTTTTCCACTGGGAAGCAGATCTGGCAAAGCCTTAAAATTTTGCAACCACTGAGCTGAAGAAGATATTTTTATTAGAAATGAGATGCTGATGTTTGAAGAAGGGATACAGAAAGTGAGAACCAGGCATCACTTTTGACATTCATGCCTTGCATGTTAAATAGAAAATCCATTCAAAACATTTTTTCTCTAACATTTTTTCATTTTTTCAGTTAAACTTTGCAGTGTTAGAGGAATTGTATTGAATCCTGGAGCACACTTAAGGGCTTCAATGGCTTACTTTATCTTCTTTTGTGAAATTAGCCCCTTTTTTCTGGCAGTAAACCTTTTAACAGGAATTAGATTATGCAGGTATAATCTTTCCTCATTAACAAACTCAAGATTCAACAATCTAAAAACTGATTTTGTGTTGCATTTCAGATACATTAGCTAAATAGCTTTTAGGCTGTAATCTCCCCTCCCCTCCGAACCACATTTATCTCCCTCCCAAAAGAAGGTCTCCAAAATGACACTCCAGGGTAAGCGCATACTAAACTCCAATCCCAAAGTGGAAGGGGTTCCCCAGCCCTCCCCCAAAGAACTAAAATGCTGCATCAAAATGACAGAATGAGACAATGGCATAGCAATTTTCACCTGAATATCAGGAAAAAATCCTTGATGGTGTGATTGCTAAACTGTGCAATAACTTCCCATAGGAATTGATGGCTGCTTCATAGCTAACAACCAAAGGTGTCCTAGGCAAAGCGTGTGGGAGAGCAGGGGGTAGGGGTGCATAGGTGGGGAGAGCATCTTACTTATTTTGGGGACTCAAAAAACAGTCCCTGGCTTTGCTGGAGCAGCCATTGCATTGTTTGCCTGCCCCAGGAATTGCTCTTACATAGTGTGTCTGCACCTGGCTGATGCTGTGAGGGCAACAGCACTAGGGCTGCTTTCGCTGCCAGGACACAGATGCTGTGGGGGTGGACAGCAATTCTGTCACCCCTCCTAAACTGGCACCTGGTGCTAATGCCCTGCTTATGCACCCTTGGTTATGCGACTGCTTACACTAGAGATGCATTGCAGTCAAGGAAGATCAGGTAACTAGCAATGATTTTTGTAGTATTAAATTGTCACTAATTTGCAAAGTGAGCAGCAATGAGATTTTGCTGAAATTTCTGTAGCGCTTAGATGAATATCTCTCTTGGGTTTTTTTTATTTTCCTTTGTGAGGTATTTTTCAGCTGAAATAATTTGGGCTGAACTAGTCAGAGCCAAAGGGTTCCCTGGTTATTATTTACTTGCTTATCTGTGCAGCTGCTTTGAGGGCTATTGTGGGCATCTACAGGCCCTCATCTGATGGAGCAGGGATTGTTGGTACTTTGTATTGTTGATAACTTACCTTCTGCAATGACTTTCCATCACCCGAGGAGCCTGCAGGCTGGATTATGCAAATAGAGGCAACAGCATCATTAATTTTAGGCATTTTAGTAATTTAATATTGTCCATCAAGTCATTCCTGTAGGAGACCCTGTTCAAGTCATTATCAAAAGGAAATTGCATAACGGAACCTCAGTTTCTTTTGCCCAAAGATCTGTAAATTATAAAGACTCAAACTTCATGAGAGACTGTACTGTCATTAGCCATCTTCTGGGTCCTAGTATTACCACTCTATGACTAACCAATCAAACTGTAGGAAAAGTGAAAATAAGGAAGAGAAGATTTGCATTGATACTCTACATAAAATCAAGAACACTGTGGACTCAATAGTTAGCACAAATCACAGAAATAGTTCAATAGTTAAAACAATCATAGAAAAATAGGGCTAGCAGGAATCTCAGGAGGTTATTAGTCCTACCATCCCTGCTCAGTGCTCTAACCCAGCTCAGACAAAAGCTTGTCTAACCTGCTGTAAAAAAATTATAGTCACAACAAGATTGCACAGTCTGCTCCAGGTAATGTGGTCCAGTGCTTAATTATTTTCTTAGATAGAAAGTTCTTCCAGCCCAAATATTCCTTTTTCCAAATAAAGTCAAGGTATAACGCTTTCACAACTCTCCCGGACCAGAGAAAGTAATTAGGTTGCTTAGGCATGATTGACAAAACAATGACTATCTTAATAAAATCACTCTGCAAATACAGCGGTAAAGGAAATGTGGCCTTCCAGAGAATGTGAAGCAACAAACCCTAAATGGAAGATTAAATTTATTGTAATAGAGAATGTTTCTTATGTTATAACTATCTCTCACAATGGGTGGATTACTTTTCATATACTACTTTCACACTGCACAGTACTTTCACTCTAGTGTCCAGCTTTATTTTTCCACCCTTGATAAAATGTGAATTTTCTACAATATTGACATTTTTTTCCTACGAAAAATGACTATTTTGCTGTAGGCTTCTGAAGATGGTTTGTTTTGGGGCACCCAGCCCAAATAAAAACATTACATTGTGAATTAACTGAACATTAGCCTGCAGTGCCTGCTCTTGCCATACTGTCCTATGGGTCAGGTTACCTGGCTGTACTGTGTATCCCGTGATGATCCAAAGCCTCCTCTTTTACTGCATCAAAGGTGTGTGGGATGAGTTGATGCAGAAACTGTTTTGATATTTCAAATTTTGGGGCCTTTTTGTGGCAAAAACAAATGTAGAAATATCGAAATTTCACATTTGCTGGAAATTTGCATTTTTAGTTAACTCTGTTCATAATAATACACTGGTTTGGCTGAAGGGCCCGGATTTTGGCCTCTGTTGTCAGGTTCCTCTATAGTCACTGGAGTGACAAGTGAAAAAGATAAGGAGACATGAGAAAAAAGGAAACGTTGTAGCTGACAGAAGGACAGTTCTGGAAGTAAACCAAGAGAAAAGGTCTACTAGGTGGGAGAATAACTTATGTAGGTAGGGATAAGCTTCAGATCTGCAGTGCACTTAGCCTACCTGATTGTGAATGCTGAACCATTACAGGGTCTCCCGTTATCAGCGTTAATGATAGGGTTTGATATGCTGTAAGCTTTTGCAGTGGGATATAATTAGATAATGATACAATGTAGATGGGGAATATGGAATTAAGTAGATTTTTAGTCTCCAAGGATGTTTAAGGAGATGCCTGAAAACTGCATCACAGTTTCAAGTCCCTTACCATTAAAAGTATTTGTATAAAAATTCACCAGGACCCAAGCAATATTTCTATAGAAATGTTGCCAGCACTTGAGTAACAGACATTCACTAGAATGCTTCCATGCTTGTACCCATTTCAGACATTGTCCCTATGACATATTTTAAGCGTTGACAGCTATATAATAAAACTGCAGCAAAATGTTTTTAATAACATGTTCTAGTAACTGAACCATTTAAAGTTAAGTGTTTAAATTAACTGAGCTGAACAACAAACTTCAACGTGCCTCAGGCAACAAATAGATTCTTTTTCCTCTCCAAACTTCCATCTCTCTAGCTTGTCTGTAAAAAAAAAAAAAAAAAAGATGATTGTCTGAGTTCATCCCAGTAGCTTCAGAGTTATAGTGGGAGTGAAGTGGCCCAGGGTGTCAAAAGACATATTCTAAATCTTAAATGTCTTTAACATAAAAGATGTCACCATAGTCCCTAATTCTGTGCTTGGTGGTGCTGTTAGTTTTCCAGTCGTAAGTACCATTTGGCAAAAGTAACATAAAGCCCGATCTTCCATTTCTCACTTGGGACTTTTGAGTAGAATTCCTGGTCTTTGAACACTTGGAAAGACCTTTGATTATACTTTTCCCCTGGTGGAAGGTGCTTGATATACTGACATGAAATGCAGAAATGAAACAAACGGCATGGGGCACTGGTAGCATGAATGATATTTTTTTTCCTGTCCCAACCCCTGCTAACTTTGGTTCCAGTTAGGACAGTACTTGAGCATATATGTAACCTAAGCTAAGCTTTTATACAGTTTCCTTTCTGTGAGGCTGCTTTGCTTCATTCTGTTTGTTATCCCACCACATGCTGTGCTGAATTGGGCTCTCACCTATAATGCTACTGATACCAGAAATTTGAATGCTAATATTTAATCAACAGTTTGGGGAACAAACCTTGATGCTAAAAGGATAGGGAGGCTTCACCCAGCAATAGTCTTTTTTCCTATAATCTGAATTTAAATAATGTGTGTAAGTAATGTGTTTTACTTTTTGTTGTAAAACAAGAAATATTGGCTCATTATCCCCATCACATCAGAGCATAATAATTTATTTAAATATAGATTGCTAGTAAAGCTTCCCTTTTAAGCAAATTTCCCATGGAGATAAATGCTTGAATTAAGTTGCTCCAAATGCACCAAATTCTACTCTTTTATTAACTTGTGCAGATTTTCTAGGATTTGTGCATCAGTGTGATGGGACAGGATTTTTCCCTAAGAAAACAATGACCACAGATTTCAAGTCCCTCAAAGACTCAAATATTTTCCCCAATGATACATTTATTCTTACATTTTATTTTCAGATTTCCATTTTTTTTTGTTTCAGCATTTCCTCTCAGGGTTTTAGGTATTCTCTCCCTCCCCATCAACCTCTCTAGCTGTGCCATTTTTTCTGTTATGTGGTCTAAGGAGATAGCCACTTCCATATTTTGTTCTGTTTCTCTACTTTTTTACTTGCATGGACTGTGTTGGTCAAATTTCCTGCCATATTGAAGCTGGTTTTACATATTGAGTATTTAACTATCAAGTGAAAAGAATTTGTTCCTGTGGCATTATATAGTCTTATTAAATAGTGTTTATTTGCAAACTGGTTTATTTATTGTTGCTATAATGCCTATAGACCCTATATTGAGCATCTGGGCCTCATTGGCTGCTGCTCAAGCAGGTAGTGAAGAGGCAGTCTCTACCTTGAAAAACCGAGAGCATTTAGCACTTTGATACACTAACAGACTCCTGAGGATACAAATGTTTATAAAAGTATTATCTTCATGACCCTTCTCAATTCCTATTAGGCTGCATCATGAATATTAAATTTATGCAACTGCTTGTGTAATTGTCACAGAAAAGTTCTCTTATATTATTTTCCTATTCCTCAGATAAAGCTATCATCTGGCATTGCCTTGTGCTCACAGCTTTACACACATTAAAGTAGCAAGGTTTAAATCCTATTAAAACCTGTGCTTTCCTTTTCTACTTCTAAAATGTTAAGAAGCACATAAACAAAAATATGAGCTTTCGTAGTTCCCATGTCACCCATAATGCAAAAAGCTAGAAAGCATAAGATCAGAAATGAAGTTATCATTCTCCAGAGTTGATTAATGAGTTTTATATTTTAAGTAGATATATTTAGTGAGCACACACATAACAATCTGTAAAAACAAGTACAAGTCCCTTTTAAGTTCCTTCCATTCTCATTTCCATGGTGACTCCCTGGAGCGAGCAACAGTGCACGTGAAATTCATGTTAAGCCACCCAGTGCTGCAGAACTGCAGTGGTCCTGCAGCACAGATGGACGTGATCACATACAGGCCTGCAGGGGAACGCTGAGTACTTTCTACACAGGGTAAATTTGGGCCCTTTGCCACTTCCGTGTAAACCAACATTATGGGGAATAGGAGAAGCTAAGGAAGTGGTAGAGTCATGGGCAATGAGGGATCACACAAGCATTAGATTTAGATTGCCCTAGCCAAGTCTAGGGCCATCTAAATACCCTGGTATGCAAGTGTTCACAGAGGTTAGGTCACCCTAAAAATGGCATCTGAAGTAAAGTAACTTTAGCTCAGCAAAGGGTTAACTCAACCTAGAGAGGTTTAACATGGACTAGCAAATGCTTGCACACATTCATAGCACAGCCCCTGGACTGGAGAAGCCCAACCAGTCACCACAGCCCCACAGCTATGCTGTTTTTACTTCCCCCAACACTCACCAGGCAATTTTTTCATGTTCATTTTGGATTGCTCCTGGAGTTCTTAATCCCTGGATTGGCTGCATCTTTAAGTGACTTAAAGCACTGTTTATGTGACTCAAAGATGCACCACTCCAGGGCAGGATTATCCTTTAATCCACATAACCCAGCTACTGGTGTGGCCACACCTCCTCAAATTGAAGGTGTGACTGCAAGCTAGCACTAAGCCTATCAACATCTGTGTGGCTTGCAGTGTAACAAGGCCCTCAGACAGCAAAGCATGAACAGACCTAGGATTTTGAAAAGGGGATGCAGATGGTGTGGTGCGTCATCACACATAACACAACACACATTTTTTTCCAGCCAAAAAGAAACTAGAAGCTTCACTAATGAGCTGGGGCCTAGAGCTAAAATATTCAATTTAAGGTTGAAGAAAAAAAAGGAAAAGAAAACAAGTGGAATGTGCATTAATTTTCTATATTGTATACTATGTATAGAAACACAGCAAATTAGGCAAAATTAATTAAAAGATGTTGTTTCATTATTCCTGTAGTAATTTTAGTTAAATGTATGTCTTTTTCAGATTCATAAAACAAATGTCTTCTTGTGCATCTTGGCAGTGCATCCGGTGCTTCACTGAAAGTTATTTCTACCCCTGAGCTAATGTTCACCTGAGTTAACATTTCCACACTTGAGTTATTGTTTCTAGCTAGAGTTAAAGAACAGTCTACAGGACTGTGAAATGGGATCTAGATTACTAGGAGTAGTTAACAGATAACAGAAGTAAAGATAGCTTCAGAAGTGGGACCATTAAAGACCATAAAAAGGAAAGAAGTGTTGTCAAAGCCTATATAGCATGAGGACTTTAGAAGGAATCACATAGATTATAATGAGCCATGCAGTCACATGACTCCCTCACTGCTGCCTAAATAGAAATGCTGCTGCCAGTGCCAGACAGTTGGTTTTAAACTTTGGGTGGACCAGAAATCAAAGGGGTGGGGGGGAGAGTTCAGTTGTGCACCCCCCACCCCAGATCTACCCCTCTAAGCTTAGGTATACACATGGCAATTTACACACAAAAAAATTATCTTTACTGGGTTACCTAGATCCTAAATAATTGCCATTAAAGCAAGCTGGCATGCACCCTATTTTTCCACTCATTACTTTAAATGTTCACAGAATACTAGAGAGGAAAACTGCAGTCACTGTGTGCATGTCTCTCTCATCCTCCTTCTATGCTAAGGAAATAAAATGCAAACTGAACAAAATACTTTTCATATACAAACAGAACAAGAACTAAATGGAATATCTTGTGTGTTGATTACATCTATAAATTTGCAAGTCAATATGAATTATGTTAAATGTGTGGGATAATCAAACAACACCTGCATTTACAGATTTCATCAGAGACATAAGGTAAATATATCCATAAGCATAAGCAGCTGTGAAACCAGATTTTCTCTGCAAAGTCTCCTTCCAATTATACTTTTTGCTAAAATACTAGAAGACAGTAACCCATAGATAACATTCAGCTATTTTTAATGATCAGACATGTCTTCAAAATTAGGAATATAGAATGAATTAAAGTCATAAGAGACTTCAGTAGTTGGGTGAATATTCCTGCTCTTTTCTCATGTGCATCAGTTTGAATTTACTTTGGCTGCGCTCACATCTCCTTTGGGTTTGTGTTTTGCAAACATTCAAGAAATTGAGCTGATGGAAAACATGCCTCAGTGTTTTAAACAGCTTTGATACATTTTACACAGGATGGCCTGTGGCTTGTCACCATGGGGGACAACATTGACAAACCCCATTGCCAGAGTTCTAGCACAAAACCACTTATCTGACATAGATACAGTTTTTGCATATTGCAACTCTATTGTTGTCTTTGGACAAAAGGTTACTGAAGAATATAGCCAATATTCAACTGTTATATTTCTAAAATGTAGTAACTGTTGGATGAGAGGATAAGGTAAAAATGGCACTGCTTTTATTCAGAGGATCTTTTCATGTGTGTATTTTATAACCATGCGCATGGTAAAATAAAGTTTCACTAGTTTTCCTTCTTTTTATGTTATTGATCCTTTTGAGCTCTGCAGGTATAAGATATATTGGCTCATAGACAAGCACAAAAGGAACACCAGCCCACCACTGTTAGTGTTGACTCAGTGAAGAGGCACGTGGAAGAGCTGAATGTGTTTAAGTCAGCAGGCCTGGATGATCTTCATCCAAAGGTGCTGAAAGAATTGGCCACTGTCATAGCAAAGCCACTGGCACAGCTGTTTGAGCACTCATGGTATCAGGTCAGGTCCCAGAGATCTGGAGAAGGGCGAATGTGGTCCATATTTTCAAAAAGGGGAAGAAGGAGGATCCGGGTAACTTTAGACCAGTTAGTTTCACCTCTATCCTTGGGAAAATCTTTGAAAAAATTAAGGATCACATTTGTGGGACTCCAGCAGGAAAAATGGTGCCGAAGGGCAACCATCACGTATTCGTGGCAGGTAGATCTTGCCTGACTAATCTTTTTTCTTTTTATGACCAGGTCACAAAATGCTCAGACATGGGAGTCAAGGTAGATGTCATTTACTTGGATTTTCAGAAGGCTTTTGATATGGTATCTCATCCTAGTCTCATAAATAAACTGAGCGGCCCTGATGTAGATGATTACATGGTCAGGTGGGTGATGAATTGGCTTAGGGGATGCACCCAGAAAGGGTTGGTATCAACCTAGGAAGATATGGGCAGTGGAGTCCCTCAAGGCTTGGTCCTTGGACCTGTGCTGTTCAATGTCTTCACGAGTGACTTGGATGAGGGCGTGGTGAGCACTCTGTCCAAATTCACAGATGATACCAAATTATGGGGTAAAGTTAACACACTAGAAGGTAGGGAATGAATCCAGGTGGGTCTGAACTGGTTGGAAAAGTGGGCAGAGCAGAATAGGATGTAGTTCAACCAAAGATCTGCAAAGTGCTGCACCTAGAGAGAAGGAATCGCCAACATACTTACAGGCTGGAGGAGGACCTTCTCAGCAGCACAGCAGTGGAAAGGGATCTTGAAGTCATTTTTGACACCAAGATAAACATAAGTTGTCAATGTGATGACATGATCACTAAGCTAGCCACACTTTATCATGCCTTAGTAGCTACATCACAAAGTGGTCCAGGGAGTTGATACTTCCCCTCTATGCCGCAGTTGGAGTACCGTGTCCAGTTTTGGATGCTGTACTTCAAGGGGGTTGTGGACAACTTTGAGAGGGTCCAGAGAGGGGCCACTCTTATGGTTAGGGGCCTGCAGGCAAAGCCCTACGAGAAGAAATTGAGGGACCTGGATCTCTTCAGCCTCTGCAAGAGAAGGCTGAGAGGTGATCTTGTGGCCACCTACAAATTTATCGTTGGGTGGGTAGCAAGGAAAAAGAGATGCTCTGTTTACCAGGGTACCTGTTGGAGTAACTAGAAACAATGGCCACAAACTGACAGACAGCAGATTTAGGTTGGACATCAGGAAGAACTTGTTTATGGGAAGGGTTGCCAGAATCTGGACTGCACTTCCAAAGAAGGAGGTGCTCTCCCCTACCTTGGGGGTCTTTAAGAAGAGGCTAGACATGCATCAGGCTGGAGTCATGTAACCCCAGCACTCTTTCCTGCCCATGGGAGGGGGTTGGACTCGATAATCTACTGAGGTCCCTTCTGACCCAAACATCTATGAATCTATCAATATCAGGTTTGCTTTCAGCTCATATTCCAGAATTGTTGGATACGTTAAATATAAACAGCAATGTTAAAAGTAAAGATCGTAGTGACAACTTTAGTTAAGGTTACCTTAATATTTTCATTCCGGAGGGGATGTTTCACATCATTAAAACTTAGATACGACTTTTTTTTAAATAGGCCTAGTGTGTTAGGAATTTTGGATTTCTTTTAAATAGCAATTTTAACTAAAACTTTTACAATATTCTATTTTTGCTTCACATACATATACTGTGACAATGTCTTTCATTATGCACTTGAATGCTCATTTTCCCCCTGCATGATTTGTTGCTTTCCTTAATTATACTTTTTAGCTAGGGACAGACATTACATACAAATTGGTTTAAGTGATCAGAAGCTGGTTTAAACCTGTAACAGAACAGATGTTCAGTGCACACAAACCAGTTTGAAAATGGCTGAGGGGATATCTGTGCGGTTACAAACTGGTTCAGCCTAGCCAGGTTAGACTAACCTGCAAAGATTGAATTAATTTAGGCTCAGGCTCTTTGAATGTCTCTCCCTAGTGTTTTTATATTGGTTTTATTTACTTTCCCTTCCTACCCCTCACCATGATGCTCTGTTTTGTGCCATTCATCTGATGCTACTTGTCTCCCAGATTGTAACTCGACTGTTGAACACCTAGTGTGAGTGCCCTTAACTGATTGGTCTCCCAGTGGTACTTCACAGCTTAAGTACTGTAGCACACAAGTACTTGTAGGTTTATCTTAGTACAAGTAATACTGTAGTGCTTGCAAACATATTGAAAACACAGAACTATAAGTTGCTTCCAGTTTCTAGCATTTTGCAGTGTATCATTGCCTGATTCACAAATGCTGCCCTTTGAATTATTTCAGTTAATGGATAAAAGCTCTTAAATTTCTATATATTAGAATAAAAAAAATGCAGATCACCATTACTGTTACAGCATCGCCCCTCATGACTAGAACTTTTTTAGAACTCAAGAATATTTAAACATCTGAACGGCATTTGCTCCTGTGTTGTAAGGCTAGGTTTTCTCCTCTCACCTGTTGCCCGAAGGGACCTTGTTTAATTCTTCACAAATGCTTTTTTCAGGCTCTAGTTCCCCAAAAAATAACTTTTGTTTCTAGCTTTTTCCCTTTGTCAGTCAAAGGCAGATGTTTTTGTTGTGACCAAAAATGGATTCCTGTACAGTTTTGGTCGGATGACTACCTCAATATACTGAAGCTAGGAGGTCATTATTTTATCATGTTACATCCATCGTATGAGAAAATAAAATGAATTCTAATAAGCGTACTGTGAATGTCGACTCATTTTTTTTTAACTGCAGTTCAAATATTTTAAACTTATTCATTTGAGGCTAAATGAAAATGTGCAAACTTACTGATAGAAAATGCATAAAGAAAATAAAAATAAATTAGAGCTCCCCTTAAGCAGCTTATATAACAAAGGCATATCAATAGAGTGCACTTGCCCCAATTTCGAGAAATGGGAAGCTGCATTCATGCCGTTCCTTACACCACAAATCCCACCTAAACATTCAGTGCTCTCTGTTATGTTTGGCTTGTACCACTTTGAGCTACGTTCCTATACTGGCTTTAACCGTAGACCACTACATCAGAGAACTTAACCCTCTGCTTTGCATTTACAGCATAAGAGATTTCAAAAGAATAAAATTGTGAAAGATTTTTATTAATATGCACTTGTAGTAGTAAAACGTTGAGGAAACTGGATGCTTGGCATCTTCTCTAATGAAACATGATATCTACATAAAAAGGATAAACTGAGAGGAAAGAGAAGGGGGTTTTTGTATAGAAAGGGGGGGGACACTTTATCTAAAAGGCAATATTATAAACCATATGTGGACTACCTACAGCAGTGGAAACCTTGTTGACATTTGCTGAATGATAATACAATTATTCTTTAAAAGGATGCTCATTAGGAGAGATTGGATGCATTTGAAGGGAAAAAAACCAGAAAAACCAGAAAAAAGTTTGTATTGAAAAGGCGGAACAACAAGAATACCTAATACAGATAGACTGAAAATGAAATTCAGGCTAGGTACGGACATTCAAAAAGCCTGAGGCAGAATCAATCAAACCTACATGGGTTTCTGTAAGCAGTGTAGGTTAGTTTGGGAGTGAACAGAACGTTTGCCATTTGATGGAGGATGGGGTGGGGGGTAGGGGGCAGGCTAGTTGCACTGGCTAAGGCCAGCACACTGGGGGTTGGGTCACTCTTGCGCTCCTCCCAGGAGGCCCCATGGGCTCCCCAGGATGCTGAAGAATGCTGAGCTCAGTCAGGCCACACCTGATTGGCTGCCAGATCCATGTGGCAGACGTCTCCATTCCCACTTCCCCACCCCTCCCTGTTGCCTGGCTGCAGCTGGCAGCTGGCTGGAAGCAGGACTGGGGAGAGGGGCTGTGCTGGCTTGAGTCTGGGAGAGCTGGGGGTGGGGCCTGCTGGATGCTTGGCCATGGCAGCAAGCGTGGGGCAAATGTTAATTCACTTCCTTGCAAATGGGGGGCTAGCGGGGAGGTGGGGAGGGGGAAGCTGACAGACAGCAGCCTAACTTCAATTGAAAAGGGAACTGGTACTGAAGTTTGACACACCAGTCTAACCTAAATCAATTAAGAATGAGTGCACGGTGATCCGGGTCTATCTTAGACTAGGTTCCACCATTTTTAGACTAGTCTGTGTGTGATGAACTTCTGTTCTATTATAGGTTTAGACCAGTTTTCAGTCACTAAGACTGCTAAACGTGTAATGTCTGTACCTGGCCTCGGTGTAAGATTAAGGTTGGAAGTGATCGTTTGGGAGAATCCTTGGGTTGCCTTTGAACTCAGGGACTCAGGAGCCCATGCCAGGTCTATGTTAGATGATGTTAAAAATGTATCTTAGGTTAAAGCTAATAATTTAAAGATATATTTTCAGTATTCTGTAAAACATTCTTTTTAGACTGCCCATCTCATGACTGAGGGAGGGGGAGTTCAGGTAGCAAGCAAGATCTTTGTAGTAACCACTGGAATTATTAACCACATGGTAATTATTTTTAATTTCATAAATATACCATATTGAAACCCCAAGGCTTCTGAAGTGTTTTACAAACCAGGTCCCTACTTCTCCTTTTATGCATGCCATTTATTTTAATGGAACTAGTTCCAATTTTTACTGAAGAAACAGGCCTATGTATCTATATATGGGCACAGATCCACCAAGAACTATTCAATTCCATTCAACACTGAAATGCTGAAATGCAGCAACTCTGGTCTGAACTGTGCCAACTCTTCAATACACAGCAACATTACATAGTAATTTAAGGCACAAAGTATAGAATAGTTGTCATTAAAGTGTTTTATACATAATTTTAACATAGGGAATGATAAATTTATTTCATGTTATGTGTTGATTATGGCATGAGGAAAAGTTATAAATATGTCTGTAGCTTAAAAATTTGGTATAAATATGTGTGCAGTTTACAAATTTGTAATTTCCAGTGATATTAACATTACTGGGAAGCAGTTAAAGCACATATTTTCTTTTACAAAGCCATGATAGTATAAGAATATATAATTTTGGAAATCAATTCCCTGACAGGAAATGAAGATTTATAATCTAGTAATACATGAGTGTGAACTTTGAATATAGTTTTGCAAATTTAGAAATTATAGCTAAGACTGTAAGTCAGATATTGTATGGGTGATATGCAAGAAAGTAAACTTAAGCAAAGACAAATGAGAGGTGCTACATGTAGGGATTAGAAATCAATGCACAAATATGGAATGAGATAACTGGTAGGGGTGTGAGAAATGGGCCCTATTCAATTTGGATTCAGCCCAAATTGGGGACAGTGATTCGATTCGTTGATTTGGATCACTGTCCCTGATTCAATTCAGCCAAATCCAAATTTGAAGATTCGATGCTGATTCAGAGAATCAGTGATTCAGATGTAGACACAGCTTTAAAAGTTTTTTACATCTACATACCTTGAGGTAGCAGGCGTGGCTCATGATGACTGTGATGCTGGGGCACATGGAGTGTCCCACAGGAGCATGGGGGGCCATGTGCATACTCAGTGGAGAATCCAGAAGTGGACCGGAAGTACTTACAGTCCACTTCTGGGTCCCTCAGCGAGCACACTGGGCCCCCCCCATTCCCCCATGGCTTGGCAATTGGCTGCAGGGGGACCCCAGGTGCCCCCGCCCAGACCCAGGAGGCACCAGTCACTGAGCCAGAAGGATGTAGGGGGATTCAGAGGGTTCCAATTTGATTTGGAGAGATTAAAGGGTCCTCTGATTTGATTCAGATTCAGAGATTCAGCCACTGAATCAGGACAAATCTCCACTGAATTGGATCAGGGACCAAAGTTTTGCACAGCGCTAGTAACTAGTTTGGGAGCAGTGCCACTGGAAAAGATCTGTGTGTTATGGTGAATTACAAACTCAGTGTGTACCCGCCTGGTTTTGAACATCTGATCACGCGCTATGCGTCCCTGGATGTTCGGGGTTGTCCGCCCATCTGTCGCTGTGATCCCGACAAGTTGGTGTCATTGACCCGAATCGTCTCTCCCTAATCTCGCCTGCCATGACTTCGATCTTGTCCCAGTGGTGGGGTTTGACTATTAGCGTTTCTCGGGTATGGGACCGTGGGGTGACAATCTTCTGCAAGGCTCCACCTCCCCTCTACCTCACCCTTACACCTCACCTTGATGAATGTTGATGGTCTTTGGCCATGTCCCTCTGATAGGGCTTGGTGCCCTTTTCTTAGTAGGCTATAGGAGTCTGGCTACAGGCTCCCCCCTTCTCCCCCTTCCTCCTAACAGCTGACTGCCCTTGCCCATGGTTGAACCCTGTCTGGGCTCTATACCTCACAACCCCTCCAAAATGGGTAACAAAAAGCCCTATTGCCACTGGCTGCAGCCTCTAAGGCCCTTGACAAACCTAGACTCAGTCTGGGTCAGCCTGCTGTCCCCCTCCTCCTCCCCTTTGTTCTCTACTGAGCCTGTGGGTTTGCTGTATTCTCCGTGGATCCCCTTTTTCTCACCCATGGCTTCTGGAGTGGCAACTCTATATGGTCATTGCCCATCTTCCGTCGCCCTTCCCACATCCGGTCCCCTTAAGCCTCCGCTAGGGATACCTCCTTGGGGCTGTCCGAGCCCTCTACGATCCCACCTGATCCAGCAATCTGGCTTCTGCCACTTCTCCTGACCCTTTGTGGGCACCTCCAGGTCTCAATGCTCTCCAGCTCTCTTCTGCCTCTGCATCTCAGCTCTGCCTTCACACCTCCTGCCTCATTGCCACGGCAACCTCCTCCTGCAAGGTCTCGCTCTCTCCTCTGGGGTTGCAGGCTGCAAACCCCCATGCTCCTCCACTCTGAGGGGACTCCAAGACAGCTTCCCCCTCTGGCACTCCTGCTGGTCTCCTTCCTTTCTCCTCACATGCAGATCCTTTTAACTCCCCTGACCAGCTCCTGCAGCTGCTGCCATCAGCTTGCCGCAACTTTATAAAAATGTGGCTAAAGAGCCGCTTGGGGCCCATCTCCACTTCCAGCTTCATCGTAGTTCTGGCTAAAGGTAAGAATCTTTCTGTTTGCTTCTCTTTTCTTTCTTCTCTTTCTCCATCCCGTACCTGCTCCCTGGGCTCCCCAGGGTTTTCCCCTTGATTGCTCCCCAGAACACAGTGTTTGGTGCTGCTGCAATAAACATATTATACACACAAACAAATTCCAGGTTAAGTTTTGGTAACAGAACTGTATGCAAGACACAGGAAGTGATTCTCCTTTGCACTGGTTCAGTTTGAATATTATGTGCAGAATTGGGCATTGATTCGTAAAAAGACTCTAAAGGAATTAGACTGGCCTCAGAAATAAGTGACAAATATTGTAGCAAAACCCCCAGGTTTTCTTTTTTCATGCATATATATATATGATAGATAGGCATTCCCTTCCCCAATTATTATTTCTTTCCCTCTATTTCCTATAGACAAGCATAAGCGAGCTCAGACTTAGGATAAGCTTTAACATTTTTATTTTGACAGCAAGTTTTTGGTTTTGGATAACCACTGTTTTATATTGTATTATTATTAGGTTTGTATTGATTCTTACTGTTGTATATTGTATTATTATCACTTTTGTATTGATTTTTATTGTTTCATATGGATCTTGTATGGTTTAGGACTGTGTTTGGAAGTAAACCAAAGTAATGTCAAGTTTCTATTTTGTATGTCAAGTCTCCATCTTGTGTCCTCTGCCCGGGCATCCCCTGTGTCGCAACTGTAAAAGTCACATACCCCTCCCATGTAAAATTGATTCCCAGATTAATAGGAGTGATTGGGAATGATTGAAATACAGTGGTAGCAGGCCTCTACTGAATGTCCTGTAACAAGTGGGCCATCACCTCACATTGATTCATCCAGGAACCATGGACCTCACCCAGGAACAGAGACATGGACCCAGCATTTGAAAGACAAAAGACCCTGCAGAACTAGCAACTGTACCATTGTACCCCACCATTACAGACGCCCAAAACTGCACATCCCTGCATGAAGCACACATGCTTAGTATACCAGGGGCTGACCCTTGCCTGGGCATTGCTCCTGTCACTAGGGTCACATAGGGTCTGCCCCTATAAAAAGGGGCAATGAAGACAGACCCAGTGGGACGCCCTCTCCACCTGGTGCAGCACCATGCCACACCATGTATCCACCCAGAGGCCCCGCCGGTGACCCCACTCTGGACAACACCTACTGGACAAGGACCCCTTTCCAGCTTGGATAGATAGCTATCACTGCTACCTCCTCTTCAACCAAGGACTTGGACTCTGCTTCTATTTCTTACCTGGACTCCAACCCTTCCACTGAGTCTCTTTCTTTTGCTGCCATTGTGAGTGCTTGCATGTGTATGTGTGTATATGTGTGTGTGTGGGTGAACAAATAACTTCATGGGGCTGTGTAGTGTGTTGTCTGTTTAATAAAACTGTTATTTAGACCCCTAAGTTGGGTTTGGCTTTACTACGGTTTGGCCCTGCTCTAATCTCTGCTCCTTGCCCCTCTAACTTCTGTCTCATTTCTCCCTCTCCTGCTTCTGGCTCACTGCTACCTCCAACACCTGTCCTGAGCTCCTCTCTGCCTTCAAACCCCCTGTTTCTTTGCCACTGTCTTATCCCCACTGATGAGGAATGGAAAAGTACTTAAAGAAGTGTATACGTGTTGGGTCAGGATGGAGGGGGAAGATGTGAAGGCCGAGCGGGAATAACACAGCGGCCTTCAGGATAAGCTTATCAAAAAGCTTATAAGCTTGTTCACCAGAGCACCCCAAGGGATGACTAGGTCGAACGGTCACAAACTCCTGCAAGACCATTTCAGGCTGGACATAAGGAAGAATTTCTTTACTGTTCAAGCCCCCAAGGTCTGGAACAGTCTGCCAGCGGAGGTGGTTCAAGCACCTACATTGAACACCTTCAAGAGTA
>NW_017728949.1:70259871-70266752 GCF_001723895.1 Crocodylus porosus
ATATATATATATATATATATACACACACATATATATATGTGCCATTGTGTGCATGATATATGAATTAGTGATGTGGGTCTAACTTTTGGGGTGTATAGTGTATGTGCTTGAATTGGTGATAGGTATGTATGTTCCTAGGCTGGTTTGGATGTGTATGTGCCTGATTGGATGTGTATGCACCTAATTGATTTGTGTGTTTTTTTATGTGCAATCATGTGACACCCTCCTATCTAACAGTGCAATATTGAGATCATGAGAGTTGGTCTGAACCCACAGGTCTACAATACGATAAAGCAACTGGAATGAAAGTCATCTTGGGAAAGGTTGAAAGTATGTTTAGTATGGAGGAAAGGAAGGGGATGTGATAGCAGTTTTTAAATATCTGAAAGTCTGAACTAAAGAAAACAGAAAAGTCTGTTCTCCATTGCCACAAAGCACGGAACACAAAGCAATGAATTTTAACTTCAGCAAAGCAGATTTAGGTAAAACCTCAGGGAAAACTCCCTAACTGTAAGAACAGATTGCTATTCTCACAAGTTGCCTAGGCATGCTGTAGAATCTCTTTCACTGAAGATTTTCAAGAAGCTGAATAGACAGTTGTTTGGGATAATTTAAGAATAGGGAATCCTGTTTCTGTGCATGGAATATTGATTAGATTGTGCCAGTCCTTTGATTCTATAGTGTACTGAATGATCTCTAGGGAATAAGCGGAGATTACTGATGCACCTTCTCCATCTCAGTGGTGGGATTGGAAGCTCGACCAGTGTGTTAGAGAACAGCCAGCTTGAAGTCCTTGATATGCCAGGAGTGTCTCCCTTGCCCACTTTCCCCTTCTTCTTTCCGTAGGTCTGGCAGAAATGGGGAGGAGAAGTTCACATTTCATAGATTTCATAGACATTTGGGCTGGAAGGGACCCTGGAGGATCATTGAGTCCAGCCCCATGCCCCAGGGGCAAGAAGTCAGCAGGGAATATCTTTTCCTTCACATTAGATGAGCCTATCTTGGTGAATTGGAATAAAGCATCAGTGTACATGGCATCTGAGTGAGGATCCCACTTGAGAGCTTCCATTATTAGAAAGAAAAAGTTGATATTATTATTTATATTACTCTAGTGCTTTTAGCAGTGTCAAGCTTGACATAAAATGCTGAAAATTGACTGTGGCCAGCTACGATTCTACTTTTCTCTGATAAATAAAAAAACCCTCAATTTTTGGATTAAAAAAGTAACCCAAATCCTCATTTTTCCATAATTAAAATGAAACACCACTGATATATATATATATGTAATATAAGTGATATTTTAGTGGTGTTTCATTCTAATCATGTAAACATGTGGATTTTGGATTACTTTTTCTAACCCAAAAATTGAGGATTTTTTCTCTATCAGAGAAAACCAGGCTCCCTGGTGATCAGCCAGTTTGGATGAAGCCATGTGATTTTTCTCTCCTGCCCCTTCAGGGAGACAGGTCCCTAAGGAGTTTGGCATCAACTAGAGGAGTTAACCAAATGAGTTAACTGTAGTTGTCTCACTGCAACAGTTTTGTCTTGTTGTCTCCAGTATGTTGTAGGCCTGCGTGACTTGTTTTCTTTGGGTTGGGACAGAAAATGACCTAAGTGTAACAGAGCAGTGTGTGAAAACCATGTAGGATGAACTGCTGCTTGAAAACAAGTTGTGATTAGGCTGTGGTTCTCTTGTTTCCTCATAATGGAAGAAATCTTTCTCACATGGGACCCAAATCAACCCTTGAATCCCACATATTCTAGTACCATTTGTAACCTATACATAAACATAGAGAACTTGGGTATGTTCCCAAATCTAGTAAACATTTTTCTTTGTCTTCAGCCTGCTCCCTACATATCAGTCAAGCTAGTCTGTCCACAAGATTGATTGCTAGCAGCACCTTGTACAATCTAGCTACAGGACAAGACAGAAGTGGGAAGATCACAAAAATGTGAGTAAAGAAGGGCGAAGGTTACAATAACAACAGGCACTGACAGACATGCAGGTCTCCACTCTTAACTCATGGTGCTTTCCATAAAGTGTCATGAGTTAGAGCAACACCCTGTCCCAACCCAACCACTGTTGGGTTGGGAGGAGGGGATTGAGTCTGTCTATCTGTCCCATAATTGGGGCTGGGTTGATGCTGTCCTGCCCTCCCCCCCCAGCTTAGGTGCTATCTGCAAGAAGGGAGGGGGGGAAGGGGAGCAGTGGGTTGGGGTTTGCCTGGCCTGAACTGAAGGAATCGGGGACGGGGCACAAGGCAGGGGGCCCCAATCCACCAGCTCAGGACAGGTAAACAACCAATCTACAGCTCCCCTCCCCCTCCCTTCCTGCAGACAGCACCAGGTTGCTCTGACAGATTGACCCTAGGAAACACAAGTTCCACTTAGAGGAGGGTTAATCTGTTGTGCGATCAGCCACTTTTAAGGTGATCTGCAGTAATGCATGTGTCACAGCATAGATGTAGAGTGCTTTCTTTCAGGGGGCTGATTGCGTGACAAATATAATTTGCTTGTGCCCGAGGTGGCCTGTGGTTTTGCAGATATCTCATTTTGTCATCATGGCAAGAGTCCCATGAGTTTCACCAATTATATCCCAAGCCTTCAAGAAGCTCACAAACAATATTGGTTCTTCATTTGGTTTACAATTTCTAATGAGTTTTCTGTATATTGCTATTCAGCCACCATTTGGAAAAAACCCAAAATATTCTTGTCAAAGTGAAAATGGCATTTTTTACCTTTAAATTAGGGTTAGGCCTCTACTCTCATGAATATTCAATTCTTTTCAAATCACAGTTCTGCTCATTGATCATGCATGTGGAACATTAATGGCATACTGGGTACTGAATTAAATTCAGTCTTTATAGTTTGCAATTCTACTCAGTTTGAAGGTCACTGAGAGTGGCAAGGCTGCCTTTTATTTTTAAAAGCACTGTAAACACGTCCCCAGCCACTGCTTCTAGCCAGCACTGGAAAGGGTGTTAAACTCTTGCAAGGCACAAAGCACAATATACAGCAAATTAACTTGCTGTGAAAACCTCCATGAATCCTTTGAACCTGATGTGCCAGTTTAATGATTAATAGGAAACTGCAGCATAAACTTCCACATTGCTACAAGGCTTTGATCAACAAAGGGAGAAGAATAATAGTAAAGGGATTAGTCACCTGTCTCTTTGGCTGCTCTCTTGCCCTTCTTGTTTGATTCCTATTGTCTAAAATCCTCCTTCCTAATTTTCCACTCTTTTTCCTGCTATGTTTTTTCATTTCCTGATGCATCTGTCCTGCTGTTTCCTCCAAATTTGCTATCACCTCTATACAGACCTTGGGATATAATTTGACCTTGGAGAAGGGTGGAGGGGTGGCCTTCTATGTGAAAGAGTGGTACCACTCTCTGCAGGTCATGTTTGATTGCACAGGGAAGTCCCTTGAGACCTTCTGGGTCAAGTTACAAGGGGGCTTGGGAGAATGGGACCTGATGGTGGGAGACTACTATAGGCCTCCCTACCAAGAAGAGGAGAGTTACCAGGCATTCTACAGGGAACTGACTGATGCAGGGACTTGATTGTCATGGGTGACTTCAACTACCCTGACATCTGTTGGGAAGACCATTCAGCCAGCTCCAGAAGGTCAACCAACTTCTTGGTGACTTCAGATGACCTGTTCTTGTCATAGGCTGTGGAGGGGCCAACTAGGGGTAAAGCCACTCTGGACTTGGTGATGACCAAAAGGGAAGATGTGGTAGGTAACCTGAAGATTAGAGGTACTCTGGGCAACAGTGATCATGAGTTGATCAGATTCACCACCCACCATAAGGCTGGGAATTCTACCAACAGAACAGAAGTCCTTGACTTCAGAAAGGCAAACTTTGGTAAACTCAGGAGTCTAGTTGGAAAGGCCCTTCACGACCAGTTACTGGATGACTTGGGAGTTCAAGAACTGTGGCACTTCCTTAAGGAGGCAATTCTTACTGCTCAAAAAGAGGCCATTCCCCACAGCAACTGAAAGGAGGGAAAGGAGCCAATAGACCAACCTGGCTCAACAGGGACATCAGGGAACTTCTCAAAAAGAAAAAAAGAAGTGTAGAGTCAATGGAAAAATGGTTTAGCATCCAGAGAAGAATACACTTATATGACCTGGGCCTGCAGGTATGAGACAAGGAAGGCCAAGGCCTGCGTGGAGATAAAGCTGGCAACTGAAATCAAAGATGACAAAAAGTCCTTCTATAGGTACATAGGGAGCAAGAAGTAATCAAGCTCCATTCTGAGGCCCTTACTGAACATGGAGGGGGAGTCCACAGCTGATCACCTGGAAAAGGCTGAGCTCCTTAATTCTTACTTCACAACAGTATTCTTGAAACCAGGCATGAACTCATCACCTGACCAGAGACCCACAGAATATAGCGATGACAGTTATCCACATAAAATCAGCCCTGAACAGGGTAAGGTAAAGGGATGAAAGTGAGGGAGCATTTGGATGTTTTCAAGTTGGCTGGGCCAGATGACTTGCATCCGAGAGTCCTAAAAAAACTGGCCAAACCCATAGCAGTGCCTCTGGAGAGGCTGTTCAAAGAATCATGGAAATCAGGAGAGGTCCTGAATGGCTGGAAAAAGGTTAACATGGTGCCAATCTTTAAGAAAGGGAAGAGGGATGACCTTACAAACTATAGGCCAGTTAGTCTGACTTTGATCCTGGGAAAAATCTTTGAAAAAATTGTCAAGGATCATGAACCACAAGCTTGTAACTGGTGGGGTACTGAGAAACTACCAGCATTGCTTTGTTGAGGGGAGGTCATGCCTAACAAACCTGGTGTCCTTTTATGACCAAGTAACTAACCAGGTGGACATCATCTACCTAGATTTCAGCAAGGTCTTTGATATTGTTTCCCATGAGATTCTCTCACTTAAGTTGGAAGGTACTGGCCTAGACCAGGCTATGGCGAGATGGGTTGGCAGCTGGCTCAGTGGCCAATCTCAGTGAGTTTTAATTGATGGAGTGGCCTCATCCTGGAGGGCCATCTCAAGTGGTGTCCCCCAGGGATCAGTGCTTGGGCCTGTACTCTTTAGCATCCTTATTAAGGACCTAGATGAGGGAGTGGGAAGCACAATGATTAAGTCTGCAGATGACACCAAGCTGTGGGAAAATGTGGGCATGTCTGAGGGCAGGACAAATATCCAGGATGACCTTGACAGGCTGGTCTTATGGGCAGAGTGCAATCAGATGAGGTTCAACAGGAAGAAGTGCTGGGTCCTTCACCTGGATAAGAACAACCTTCACCATAACTATATGATGGGGCGTGGCCCACTGGCTGGCATGGCATGTGAAAGGGACCTAGGGGTGACAGTCAATCAAAGGATGAATATGAGTTGTCAGTGTGATGAAGTCACCAACAGGGCAAATAGAGCTCTGGTGTGCATTAGCTGAAGTGTTGCCAATAGATCCAGAGAGGTGCTCCTCCCTGTATATTCAGCAGTGGTGAGGCTACAGCTGGAGTACTGTGTCCAGGTCTGGGCACCACACTTCAAGAAGGATGTGGATAAGCTCAAAAGAGTACAGAGAAGAGCCACCCGCATGATCAGGGGTCTAGGGGATAGGCCCTATGAGGAGAGACTCTGGGAACCAGGCCTGTTCTGTCTGAGTAAGAGAAGACTGAGAGGCGACTTGGTAGCCACTTACAAGTATGTCAGGGGCAAACACCAAGATCTAGGGGAACAGCTCTTCTGAAAAGCACCCCTCAGGAGAATGAGGTCCAATGGGCACAAGCTAGTTGAGGAAAAATTTAGGCAAGACATAGGGAAAAACTTCTTTTCTGTAAGGGTAACTAGAATCTGGAACACACTACCAGCAGTGGTAGTGCAGTTTTCATCCCTGGAGATGTTCAAGAGGAGGCTGGACAAGTACGTCGTGGAGTTTGTTTGAAACTGATTACCTCCTGCCTATGGGAGGGGACTGGACTTGAAGAAGGCCAATGTGGTGCCTATCTTCAGGAAAGGGAGGAAAATGGATCTGGCAAACTACAGGCCCATTAGCCTGACCTCTATCCAGGGGAAGATCTTAGAAAAGTTTATTAAAGAGGCCATCCTTATTGGACTGGCCAATATCAACATCCTAAGAGATAGCCAGCACAGGTTTGTTGCAGGTAGGTCTTGCTTGACCAATCTCATTTCCTTCTACGACCAGGTGACCTATCACCTGGACAAGGGAGAAGAGATTGATGTCAAATCTTGACTTCAAAAAAGCCTTTGATCTGGTATCTCATGATCACCTCTTGGTGAAATTGCCCAATTGTGGCCTTCGGTCCACCACGATCCACTGGCTGGGAAATTGGCTCCATGGTTGGACCCAGAGGGTAGTAATTGATGGAAGTCACTCATCATGGTGTCCTGTGACCAGTGGGGTCCCCCAAGGCTCTGTTCTTAGACCCATATTGTTCAACATCTTCATTAATGATGCAGACATTGGAGTCAGAAGCGGACTGGCCAAGTTCGCTGATGACACCAAACTTTGGGGCAAAGCATCCACACCTGAAGACAGATGGGTGATCCAGGCTGACCTGGACAGGCTCAGCAAATGGGCGGAAGAGAACCTGACAGTGTTTAACACCAAAAAATACAAGGTTCTCCACCTTGGGAAGAAAAACCTTCAGCATCCTTATAGGCTTGGCAGTGCTACACTGGCTAGCACTATGGAAGAAGAGACTTGGGGGTCATCATTGACCACAAGATAAACATGAGCCTACAATGCGATGTTGTGGCTAGTAAAGTGACCAAAATGCTGGCTTGCATCCATAGATGCTTCTTAAGCAAATCCTGGAACATCATTCTCCCTTTGTACTCGGCCTTGGTGAGGCCGCAGCTGGAGTACTGTGTCCAGTTTTGGGCTCC
>NW_017728949.1:70266887-70280336 GCF_001723895.1 Crocodylus porosus
TTTGATGCTTATCTTGCTGGGATGCTATGACCCCAGCTGTCTTCCTGCCCTTTGGGCGAGGGGCTGGACTCGATGATCTTCTGAGGTCCCTTCCAGCCCTAATGTCTATGAAATCTGTGATATCTATGAAATCTTACAGGTCCCTTCCAGTCCTTCTAATCTATGATTCTATTATTCTGATTTCTTTTAGCTTTGTTTAACTTGTGGGACTCATTGCCACAAGATCTGGCCAAGACAAGTAACTTATTAAAATATTTTAAAACAGTCACAATTTAATGGAGGACATTAAGTCACCTACACTGATGATAAATTGGTGTGGCAACAACTGCTGGTTGAAATTATGTTGGAGTTGGGAGGTATGTAAAAGTGTTACATTTAGAACTAAAGTTATGGCAATTTAGGGCACTTTTACATGTGTTCTGGGCGTTGGGGGGATACTTTCATTACAGTGGCTCTGAGAGGCAAGCTAATTAAAGCACAGCAGCATCTCATGTATCAGTGTCCCTATGCTTCAAAATGGCAGTGGGGGTGCTTGAACTAGAGCTCATTTGACAAACTTTAGCTAAGGCACACCTGGCATGATTTTGAAGCATGGGGACGCTGATATACAAGATGCAGAGGCTGACTGGAGCATGGCAATTACCACGCTCCTGCAGACTCGATTAATCAGCAAACTCACAGCATATCTACAGGCACCCTTAAATGCCCAGATGTGCCAGCATTTCCAGGTCTGAGGTCACCCTAAAGTGGCACACCCAATCTAAAGTTTGTTCTTATCAGATGAGAACAAATTTTACATTGGTATGGGGTTAACCTGACCTTGACAGTGTTAATTCAACTAGCAAACACTTGCACGTGTTTACAACAGCCCCAGGGCTGGGAAAGCCCATTAACTTTCCACAGCTATTTTTACCTCACTTTCCACAGCTGTTTAACCCCTGACTGGGTTATTTTTACCAACCTCTTTTTCTCCTTCCCAGCTGCCTTGCAGATACATCAGGCTTTCCCATGACTTACTTGTCTCCAGCTGTGTTGACCTCCTCCTGGCAAGTGGCGAATGCTTGAATGAGATATTCCCTATTCAGGTTTAGGCTTATAACTAAGCCTCTTAAACATAGACCAGGTCCCACAAACACTTGTTTCATAGATTTCGTAGACATTAGGGTTGGAAGGGGCCTCGGAAGATCCTCGAGTCTAACCCCCTTCCCTAGGGGCAGGAAGTAAGCTAGAGTCAAAAGATCCCAGCAAGACAGGCATGTAAATGGGTCTTAAAAGAACGCAGAGTAGGTGCTTACACCACCTCTGGAGGCAGCCTATTCCAGGCCTTGGGGGCTAGAATGGTAGAGAAGTTTTTCCTTATGTCCAGCCTAAAACAGTCTTAGAGGAGTTTGTGACTGTTTGACCTTGTCATCCCTTGGGGTGCTCTGGTGAATATGTGTTCCCCCAGATCCTGATACTTACAGGCAACCACTAACTCACCCCTGAGCTGACGCTTTTCCAGGCTGATTCGTCCATGGCGCTCAACCTCTCATCATAACACCTGTTTTCCTGCCCTGTGATCATGCGCGTGGCTCTCCTCTGGACTTCCTAAAGCTTTTCTACATCCTTTTTAAATTGTAGAGCCCAGAATTGGATGCAGTATTCCAGCTGTGGCCTCACCAAGGTTGAGTACAGCAGGAGGATGATATCCTGAGATTTTCTTGAGAAGCATCTATGGATACAAGTGAGAGTTTTATTCACTTTACCAGCTGTGGCATTGCATTGGTGGCTCATATTTATCTTGTGGTCAAGATGTCTTGTTCATCTTGTGGTCACCACCTTTCGGCTGTGGTGCTAGCAAGTGTAGCACTGCCGAGCCTATAAGTGTAATGTGGATTTCTTTTCTCCCTGAGGTAGAGTACCTGCATTTTTCCATATTGAATGTCATCAGGTTTTTATCTGTCCATTTTCTGAGCGTGTCAAGGTTGGCTTGGATCACCAGCCTATCCTCGGGTGTGGACATTTTAACCCAAAGTTTGGTGTCATCAGCAAACTTGGCTAATCCACTTCTGACACCAATGTCTACATTGTTAATAAAGATGTTAAAGAGCATAGGTCCAAGAATAGAGCTTTGGGGGACACCACTGGTTATGGAGCACCATGATGATTCACTTATGTTGATTACCACTCTCTGGGTCCAACCTCGGAGCCAATTCCCCAGCCATCAGACTGTGATGTAGCTGAGGCTAACGTTGGCCAATTTTTCCATGAGGAGATCATGGAACACCAGATCAAAAGCTTTTCTAAAGTCCAGATATATGATGTCAATCTCTTCTCCCTTGTCCAGGTGATATGTCACCTGATCATAGAAGGAGATGAGGTATGGGCAGGTCTTGCTTGTCCAAAGAAACCCGTGCTGGCTATCCCTCAGGATGTTGCCATCAGCCAGTTTGTCAAGAATGGCCTCTTTGATAATTTTTTCCAAGAACTTCCCAGGGATAGAGGTCAGACTGATAGGCCTGTAGTTCCTCAGATCTACTTTTCTCCCTTTCTTGAATATAGGTGCCACATTGGTCTTCTTCCAATCATTGGGCACTTCACCTTAGTGCCATGAGTTTGCGCAGATCCTTGCCAGTGGCTGAGCTATGATGCCCGCCAGCTCCTTATGTATCCTGGGGTGCAAACTGTTAGGACTAGCTGACTTGAAGGTATCCAGCCTCTCAAGGTGTTCCTTTACATGGTCTACAGCAATGTAGGGTTTAAAATCACCCACACCCTGGCCATCTTTCATTGTGTTAAGCAGGGCAGTCCCTTTGGGCTGGTGAATAACTGATGCAAAATACCCATTAAGCAAGTTGGCTTTTTCCTGGGTGTTGGCTGTCAGTTGTCCCATTTGATTTAGCAGGGGTCCAATGTTACCCTTGCTTTTCTTGTGATTCCCTAAATATGTGAAAAGGACTTTTTATTGTCCTTGATACATGTAGCCAGTTGGAGTTTGGTTACAGCCTTGGCTTTCCTGCTTTGCTCCCTACAGGTCCAGACCAGTGCAGAATACTCCTTCTCTGTGGTGATTCCAGTCTTCCGTCCTTTATAGGTCTCTCTTTTTAGATGCAGGAGGTCCATGAGTTCCCTGCAGAGTCACGGGGTTGCTGCTTTTCCTCCGAGATGGGATTGACATTGCCTGTGCTTTCAGAATTGCTCCCCTGAGGAGCAACCATTCAGCCTGAACTCCCCTCCCTGTCATGTCATGGTCCCTTAGGGCCTCGACATCAAGCCTCCTGAGTTTATCAAAGTCAGCTTTCCTAAAGTTGAGGATTTCTGCATTGCTGACTGTCATGCCAGCTTTGCAGTGGATAGGGAAAGTGATCAGCTCGTAGTCACTGTCTCCCAGCTTCCTTTGATTATAGGTCACTGAATAGATCATTCCCCTTTGCCAGTATGAGGTCAAGCAGTGCTTTATGTCTTGTCTGTGCATAGACTTCTGAAGTCAGACAGAGCTCGTCCATGCTGTGAGGAAGCTTTGCAACTGTTCGGATTTGGCTGAGTACTCTTCTCACAAGAAGTCTGGGTAGTTGAAGTCTCCCATGACAACCATGCACCAACAGCATGCAGCTTCAGTCAATTCCTTGTTTGCATCCAGGCTGAGGTGGAATTGTATAGGGGGTATCTTATCTCAAGACATAAACTAATCATTAGCTATTGGAATGAGGAACACTTTAAAACTGGCAGGTTATTGCACTATTGTCCACAACAAGTGTCAAGGTGTCTTTGTCTAAATTATGATATTAGAATGCAACATTGTGTTGGACAAGATTGAGTTATCTGCATTGGTACTGCATCAATAAATGTGATGAAATATGAATCAGCAAAGGCAGAACACAAGCTTTTTTTTTTACTTCGTCCAGATCCTGCTTTACTACCTAGCTTTATTCATACCTCTAAACTGTCATTTCATCCCAGTCCTAACTCCAGATGGCTCCTAGACTAATCTTTGGCAACAGAAAGCAGCCTATGGCAACCAAGAGGCTATTCTGGGAATAAGGAATTGCTGCTCTCTTTCCCCCCAAGGCAGGGATGGGCAAAATATGGTCCCCGGGACATTCTGTCTGGCTTGTGGGTCCAGCTCTATCTTCTCCTGGTGCCACAGGGGATGCTGGATGTAAGCAGCCCTGTCTGCCCATCCACCTGTCGAGCACTGCAAGGCAAGCTATACTGGGTAAGCCATACTTGAGCCCTAGCAGCCCCACTTGGGCTGGGCCAGCAGTGCCCCACCTAACTGTGGCTCAGAAGGGGTGAGAGCTGCCCTGGGACCATGCAGCGGGTGCTCTGAGGCATAAGCTCCCTTGTGATTTGGGAGGTGGCTGGGTGGTGACAGGGCTCTGTGGGAGGTAGGGCTCAGTAGGGCTCAGTGGGCTCTGTAGGAGGTAGGGCTGGCTGGTTTTGGTTCCCTTAGGAGAGAGACTATTTTGAGCAATTATGCAATTGCCTCTATATACACTAATCAAGAAAACATAAATCAAGACAAAAATAACTTTGAAATACAATTAAAATATTTTATAGTAGATGTATGATTTTTTAAATCTATAATCTGTTAAAATTTGTTGACATCTTCACCATTCATTTTATGTGTGGGGCCCTCAACAGCTCATCAAAACTCATTAAATGGCCCTCCAGTCAAAATAATTGCCCACCCTTATCATAATTGCCCTTACCCTCATCTATACTTCTGAAAATAACCTCTTATAGATGAGAATAAAGAGGCCACCCACAATTAATTCAACAACAATTCCTTGTACCTTGTGTATTTTATTGGCAGAATACCTATTATTTGTAATGGATAACAATGTATTATTGCTCACACAGGACTGTTGGAGGCACTACGGTAGAAGCTGCATGGGAGGGAAATCTTTGCACTTCAGCATTCCTCAGATGGCCATCCAAGAAAGCCTTAGCATTATTTTGTACCACCAGAACACTTTATCCAGGCATTTGCTAACTTTTAAGTAGAGCAGAGTCCAGGATGCAAAATTCAATTCCATAATTTCCAAGGGATGGGGCTGTTTACACCTAGGTATTGGATTTTAAACTGAATGTTATTTGTAGAGCCGTCAATCACTGTTAATGTGCATGATTAACATGTTAATTGGTTCTTGTTTTATTTTTTTTAAATGTGTTTATCATGCATGTGGATTTGGAGCCCATGCTCAGGCTGCGCTGCCATCACTGCCATCTCCAGGGCAGTGGTGGTAATGCAGAGAACTGCAGGGCAGCTTGGGTGTGGGCTCTGGGCTGCTGCAGCAGGAAGGCAGCAGAGGATGCATGCACACACATAGACAAACAGCCGCAGCATGCTTGCAGCCAGGAACACAGCCCAGCAGGTTCTAGAGCAGTGTCCAGCAAGTCTGTAGAGGGGAAGGGGTGGAGGAGCAGATCCAGGCCTCCACAGTGAGAGAGGGAGTGGGGTAGGGGTGGGAGCTGGGGTAAACGGGGCCGTGGGGTTGAGGCGGGTCATGGGATGGAGCCGTGGGTGGGACCCTGGGGTTGAAGGGTATGGGGGTGGCATGGCTCCCCACTGCTGTGCACATGCCCAGGGAAGGCATGGGGGGCATGTACCTCCCCTCAAATTTGTGTGTGGGGCAGAGGCAGGCTGCCCACTATGGGATGGGGCTCTGCGCTTTATGCCCTGGGAGCTGTGCAATGCCATTTTGTGTCTCCTGCCATCAGGTGGGCAGGGGACATTTGGCCAGTGCGCAGCTCTCAGGGCAATGGCAGCAGGGTGTCGAGCCCCAGCCTGCAGTGAGCAGCCCACCTCCTCCCTGCACTTGAATCTGGGGGCACAAGCTCCCCCATGCCTCTCCTGGGGGTGTGTGCAGCAGTGGGGAACCATGCCCCTGGATGAGCCACCCTGGCTCTGTTGCATGACCCACCCTGGCTCTGGGGCCCCATTCACCCCTGCTCCTGCCCTGCTCCCTCCTTCACTGTGGGGGCCTGGATCTGCCCCCCAACCCCTTCCCTGCCCCCCTACCCCTTCCCCTCCACAAACTTACTTGTTGGACACTACTCTACATGCTGCTGGACTGCATTCCTGTAGGGTTACCATATTTTGTTTAAAAACAGGACACCTGTTCGGGGGGGGCAGTGGTATGTCTGCCCTGCCCCTGCCCCTCACTCTCAAGGCACAGCCCCTCCAGCTCTGCTGCTGTTTTTGACTCCTAACCCCCTGTACCCTGCATTTTGCCAGGGTGTGCAGGGACCCCCTCCCCAGGCTCCAAACCCCCCCCACACGCAACGCCTCCTACCCTTCACAAATTTCTCCCCCCCACACACACCCCACCCCCCACCCTCAACCATACAAAGTACCTGCATAATTTTGAGTTTTTCTATGCATAATTTTGAGTTATCTGTGTGATTAAAATTGTGATTAATTGTGACTAATTTGTTTAATCACACAACTAATTGTGATCAATTTTTTTAACCATTTGACAATCCTAGTTTTTTTGTTAATGTAATTGTTTAATAAATGTATAAAGCAAGCATTTTGGTGGTCTCAAGGCCTGCAATACATAAAACAATGACACATTTCAGTGCAAACAATAATGTTAAGCTTCTATTTCCAAAGCTACATATTTCCCATTCATTTACACCAAACTCATTCCTCTTCCTTGATTCTTTTGCTTTGCTCCTGCTTGGCCTTGAATAATTCTGAGAAAAAAACCAACCAACCAAAAAAACCCCCAGAACCCCACGCAAAAACCCTCCACACAAACAAAATAGCAATATATACCAAATTTGTTAAGGTTGGATCCTCAGTCAATATAATGAATGAAACCATATGTTTTCATTCTCATGTTTATATTAGATTGTGTTTCACCTGGACAGCTTGCCACTAGTTAAGGGCCAATCACAAAATCCTAATCTGAAAAAAAAATTCCCACTGAAATTAAATGAGATGCCATAACATTGAAGTGAGTCTTGCCTGAGTAAAGACCTCAAGAGTGGCCTTCAAAAAAATATCCATTCAACTCATTCAGGGAAGTACAGTTGTGTTTAATCATGTAAATATTAAGCTCGGTGATTGTTCCCATCAGTGAAGAATAGTCATAGGTGAAGGTTTTGAAAGACTGCAAAACTTTTGGGGCATATGCTGTATCGCACAGTGGTAATATGTTTTGTGTAGTTTAGAATACACTGCCAGGGCCCTCTTGTAATTTTAGTTGACAGTAAATAATAATATACCTTCATGTAACACACTTCTTACTTTTTTAGGAATAGTTTTTTTAGTAATGCCTTTCTTGCCCTTGCTCTATATTCCTGATTTTTTGTTTTTTGTTTTTTCCCCCTCAGTATACTATATGTACTTCTTTGTATTCTATATTTTCTCTAAATTTATAATTCTATGTTTCAGGTGTAGGACCCTGATTCAGGAAAGTGTTTAAAGACAGGCTGGACTTTAAGCATGTGCTTAATTCCTACTAAAGTCAAAGAGGAGGTTTCTCTTTGACAAAAGGAGGAAGTTAATTTGTGACAAACTTGTTCTTCTCTGTAATAGGGTTAAAATGATCAGCTCCTTGCAGGATTCAGCACTTACTGAAGAAGGATGAGATTATTCAAGTGATTAAAGTGAAGCACATATGTAAGTGTTTTGCCAATCTGAAGAGTGAGGAAGGAGCAGTGGAAGCTTTATAAAAATAGACTCTGCATGCTTTTCCTCAAAGATTTATTTTTAAATTGAATCAAAACACATGTAAATGATTTTACATTCTTTTCCTTTATGTACTTATTGTTGCTTTTCTTTATCACATTGTATTTGAAACAGTAGAGCACTAAAATAGGATGAGCAAGCAGGTATAATGTGATAATCAACCCTCTTATTGTTGGTGTTACGATGCAAGTGATGCAACTCAAGGTCTCTTATCCTTCAGTAGCTAGACAGTAATTGTCTGATGCTAATCATGATAACTGCACTCCCTGGAGTTACTTTACTGCTGTTAAGAAATATCTTCTGGATCTCTTACATGGCCATGATGAAAACCCCCACAATCAATTACTCTAGTGAAAGTTGAATGATTATGATACATGTTCCTTGGCACAATGATTTGCACAAATAGAACATTAGATGTTTTTTTTTCTTCTAGGGGAGATAATATTTTAAAGTAGGAATAATTAAATCTGGTATGAAAACTTCATTCATCGCTGAACTTAGGGCCTGCTGTTCAGTAGGACAAGTATTTTATTACCTGTATGCTACCTTCCTGTCTAGAAAGCAAGGCTGTTAAAGTAACCAATCATATTAACAGATTACTTTCGAAAAATGTAGCTTCAAGAAGTAATCAGTCTGGGTTTTGGCATGAGAAGTGAATGCATATTACATCTTGGTACTTGTCTTGGTGAGTCTGTCAATCCTGTGTAATGCCTTGGTATCCATTACAGCTAATAGTTACTCTGCCATCAACATATACAATGTACTGGGAATTGTTGCTGATTAATTGTCATGCCCTCTTTATTCTCATCTATGAGAGGTTATTTTCAGAAGTATAGAAATATAGCTTCATTAGTGAGACAGTTTGGACCATGCTGTCGAATAAGCAGAAGACCAAACCCTAGAAGATTTCCACTGTGTCTCGTGCAACAGTGTATTGTTTTAGAATATTAATCTAATATAAAAAAATTAATATTTAGGTTTTTGACATTAATTATCACAGATTAACTTCTGGTAAGACACTTTATTATCTGAACTTTCTTTGAGCTTCATAACTGGTCTGGAACATGCAGAAAATCAGAATTTCTCATGCTTTCTTATTTCACAAAGGCTGAAAAAACAACTTTGGGGAGAACTAGGATTTGTGTTATTTCAGTCTAGACTCTGGCTGTGGCCTCGCGGGGGGTCAAGCATTACACTTGTTATGTGGCATTATACAGTCACTTCAATGGATTTCTGATTACACAGTGTTGGTGGTGGAACACCAGTGATTACTTTGGGGTTGGGATTCCACCCTTATCTTCTCTGCATCAGTTCAGCCATCTGTCAAATAGGGATAAGAAGTTACCTACATTGCATGAATCTTATGAGACCGCCAATTTGATGTTTGAAAAACCTCCTTGAAATGCTTTGATGGTAGTGTTTTTCTGTTTATTGTTTTCTTTTTCTGCTCTTGGAGAGAAGCAGGAAATGCAAAGATACACAAGGCTGACATTCAAAGAAAGGTTAAGAATTCTCTGCTGTGGACTTTGAGCATAGATTTGAGTTGCTGCTTATTTTGTCTGAACCATTTTGCCTATCACTAGTAGCGACCCTAGTGACAATTTTACAGAGCCAATTAATTTAATTAGACTGACCATTGTCCCACGTTGAACAGAGCACAGAGCTTTTCTGTTCACCTAAAGCAGCCTTCTCATCTGACTCTTCCTCTTCCTCTGAAGAGTGTGCATGAACTGTCATGGAGCACTGTGGTCCTGTGTGTTACCAATTCGCTACATTAGTCTTAACAGTTAAACATGGTAGGCCAGCTTCTACCTTACCATATGATCTGAACAGGTAATTTGGAGAAACTCCATTGATTTCAGTGGAGTTTCTTCAGGGCCACATCAATGTTTTCTTGCCTTATTTCTATGACAGAGAGAAAGCTAAAAACAAATTGAGGGATTAATATACAGTATACCACTGAGAGAAGAATCTGCTGTTACAGTAGTACATGTCAAAAAAGAACTAAAGTAAATGTTACTTTTGAGCCTCACAAAAAGTGTATTCAAAGTTGTTTGTGTGGGAAATACAGGCAGTCCTGAGGCTTATGACACAATTGGTTTTTGAAAACCATGTCTTAAGTCGACACGTTGTAACTCAGAACCGATTTTCCCGTAGGAAACAATGTTATAAATGGGGGATTGTTTCCTGAACCAAGGCCTAATACCCTATTTTCACCAAAAATAACCCAGAATTTTGTACTCAATCAATTACAGATGAGTAACATAGCTACATTAAAGTATTTATGTTGTAAATAGCAATCATATTGATTTGGAAGGTCTTCTTTGAGGAGACTTTGCTAGACTTGTTGAAGGGCTCTTGGCTGGAGTCTTCTCAGGAGTCTTGGCTGCAGGGTTTTCTGGAGTCTTGTCTGCTTTCTCAAAGAAAGTGTCCAAGGAAGTTTAGACAGATGTTCTCCAGGGAGATGGGTGACACAGCAAACTCATTCACTGCCGTGGCTTGGCGTCAGATCAAGTGTTGTAAGGTTGAAACTGATGTCAGAAAGTTGAAACAAGGTGTCAATTTATAAACATTGTAAGTGCAAAATGTAACTTGAAACATTGTAAGTTGAGGACTGCCTGTACAGCAATTTCTCTTAAGAAGAAAAGTCAGAGGGGCATAAATATGGTTTTTCCAAAGAAAAGTCAGTCATGTGTAAATCTTCCCTGAAAAGATAGCAGTACACTTTAAACCACATTACCTTAAAGGTCTGGCACTATGACCCTGGATCTCTTTTCGTCAGAAGGCACAAAATGTTGCAAGGACACAGCAACAGGAACTTTTACCCTTACTCCTTTGTTTAAAAAGTAATTTCTGCAACCTTCTCTCCCTCTGTCTTTAAAGCCATTTATACAGAAATATGCAATTATTTTAAGTAGACCTAAGGACCTCAGAGCTATTTTGAACACGTAACTACAGTGTGAAAAATGTGAGCACACTGTTTAATCTATTTGCAACAGTAGATTGGTATTTCTCTCCTTCCCACCCCCCCCCAAAAAAAAGATTTAATCAATCAAAGGCCAGCGAACTTAGAGTTCTGTTCAAAGATCCATCACCCTGCTGACTGTGAGGCTGGGAGTTGAGTAAGATGCTAATAATATTTTTCAGCTTTAACAGCCTTCAGTTTCTTCCGTGAATGCTTTGTTTCCTGCACTAATACTGTGGTTCTCATGACATAATGAATGAGCTAAGGGACTTGCAGGAGTTTCAATACCATTTGTGTTTTATCCTAAAGGAAAATACAGACCCTTTTGTCACATAGGACTATACATAAAAATAAGCGTGTTTTGGAAAACAAATGTTGAAGGTGACCTGTGATTTTAATTGATACAAATATTTTCTTTAAAGCCAAAAACATTTCTTCCTGGATATTTATTTTTATTTCTATTTTACATTTCCCCGTCAAGACATAGATATTACACAGAATTTCCATGATGAAATGCTCGAATGGGAGTAGATCTTTTAGCCTCATAATAAACTGGCTTTGTATCTATAAAGTCCTTTTTTGACATTTTTCTCCTTGTGTTAAGCAGCATCTATAGCTGTGGGGGAAATGGATTTTTGTTTGCTGACAATTTCAATATTTGACCAATTCCATTCTGGTTCAGAATGAAAATCCAGGATTGGAAATCAAATATTTTAGACAGATCAAAACATTTTGCTCCAGGATTCCTTGTGTTGTAAAGTGATTGTCATTATAAATAAGGTTTCTAACTTCAGTGCATGCAATGAACTTGTTATGTGGTTTCTTCAAGGAAAGTATGTTATTGATTTGCTTCAGATATTTTTTACTTGCTTTGTAAATTTTTCATCATTTCATTTATTTTCCAAATGCAGTGTTTTTATTTTAAATGAAAAAAAGTGAAAAGTCTTGGGTCATGAGTATCCCTTTGAAATGAACAAAGATGCTTCTCTGTCCCTTGCACCTTTACTTGAATGTAAGTTATTTCACCACTTTGGGCGTGTAGGTTATTTCTGTACTTTCGTGGTCCATAGCTCTGAGAATGCAAGGCGCAGTCCAGAATTGGGATCCAGACAGTCTGAAACAGGAAAGAGGAGAATAGGTTGTCTTCTCTTCACTATCCTTGGGAGCTATCTAGTTCTTTAAATGTTGATGAACATTTAATGTCTTCAGTAAGAGCAGGACTGTGGCTAGCTTCCATGATGGTGTTAATTAGCTTCCCAATGGAAATGGAAGTAAGCAAAGAATGAAGAGTTTATTATCTGAGGAATTATTAAAAACCAAATATGCTTACAGTAGTTTACAATAGCCAAGGTGGAGGAAGTAGAATAGTTATCTATGGATGTGACATGTCTACACTGTCAAAGGACTACAATAAAGAGCAGCACAGAACCATACACCACCCACTTTGCACACAAGTAATGTGTAACAAACATAATGTAGGTACATTAGTGTGCCTGTTCAAAACAGCATGTTTATTGGTGTCCAGTGCCGCCATTAAGGGAAGGATAGTGTGCGCAGGGCAAGTGTGGCTTCACTGTCATTGCTCCGAATAGAACAGACATTCAGGCTCTAGTAATAAGACCTACTTAGGTAACTACAGTTGATAAGCAAGAGATTGCAGTCCAAAGGTGATTTTGAGAGTGGAAGAATGAATCCATCCCAGAAAAGGTGATAGCCCTGTGCAGGAGACCTGAAGAAATTTTACAACTGGTCGTTAATTGCAATTGTTTAATGTATTGCTTAAACCAGATGCAGTGTTTAAGTCTAGTGCAAGAGTTTTTAAGTATTTATTGCTGCAATTTAGTTAACAAATAGATGTTACTATGAAGCAAAATGTTCCGTTAAACTTCTGTTCTTGAAACAATACCTTATAGGTGAAATTTCAAATAATTGAATTGCCCGTGGCTTGTTCCATTTTTCACCTGCCTTTTAATCCATTTACCAACATTTGTTTTAATACCAATTGAACATTTCAAAACAATCCACATATTTAAAATGTTCTAATCCTGTTAGACTAGCTAACTAAATGAAATGCCTGTTCTGCTAATGTAATTACAATACATATGGTTTGTAAGTATAGCATTTTTAAGGAAAAATTTGAGGCTTAGTCTGAGGGTAGAAGAACAACATGATTCTGTTCAAAGACAGATGATGGCTCAAGATCTAAAACCTAAATGGGGATGAACCAGAAGAGACAGGATAGAAGTCAGGGTTGTGGTAGGTTCTGTAATTGTGACAGTCTCTTGGACTGTCACAATTATAGTGCTCTGGTGTAGTGCCTGAAGACTGGAAGAAGGCCAATGTGGTGCCTATCTTCAAGAAAGGGAGGAAAGTGGATCCAGCAAACTATAGGTTCATCAGCCTGACCTCTATCCCGGGGAAGGTGTTAGAAAAGTTTATTAAAGAGGCCATCCTTAATGGACTGGCCGACAGCAACATCCTAAGGGATAGCCAGCACAAGTTTGTTGTGGGTAGGTCTTGCTTGACCAATCTCATTTCTGTTTAGAACCAGGTGACCTATCACCTGGGCAAGGGAGAAGAGATTGATGCCATATATCTTCACTTCAAAAAAGCCTTTGATCTGGTATCCCATGATCACCTGTTGGTGAAACTGGTCAATTGTGGCCTTGGGTCCACCACGATATGTTGGCTGGGAAATTAGGTCCGTGGTAATTGACAGAAGTCAATCATCATGGTGCCCTGTGACCAGTGGGGTCCCCCAAGGCTCTGTCCTTGGACCCATATTGTTCAACATCTTCATTAA
>NW_017728949.1:70280996-70286017 GCF_001723895.1 Crocodylus porosus
TGGTTCAAGCACCTACATTGAACACCTTCAAGAGCAAATTGGATGTTTATCTTGCTGGGATCCTATGACCCCAGCTGACTTCCTGCCCTTTGGGTGGGGGGCTGGACTCAATGATCTTCTGAGGTCCCTTCCAGCCCTGATGTCTATGAAATCTATGACAATGGCTGAAACCCTTATCTCACAAAGCATTAAAGGAAATGTACTTTGGGTAGCAATCCTGCATTGGGATGGAGGGGAAGTAGATGTCTTAATTGATCTTTTCTATCTCTGTAACTTATTTTATTTTCTGATTCATTCATTTTCAACAAAGGATTCAATAGCTAACTTAGATAAATACCATATTGTTTGAAAAACCATTCATATTTCAAATCTAATTATAGACTAAAAATTGCCAATTTATATTGGAAGTGGAGATTTCTGAGTGTACAAGAACAACAGTTACTTAAAATCCATATCCTGCTAGAACAATATTTAGTCAGATAGTGTCAGCTTCATCTAAGCTAAAAAATACTTTGGCCTTACAAGAAATAGTATTATTGCAAGTTTGAAGTAAGAAAAAATGTTATTGCCTCCAAGGTGGTATGCCATCTTAATAAGACTTATCTTCAAGACAAGAAAAAATGTACTTTTCAAATCCCATATGCATTATAAACCACCACTTACAAAACCTTTGTTCTAAAGTGCTGGCAATTTTACCTGGGGCAGACATTTTACTGCATTTAAAAGGTCTCCACAGAATACGAGTAAATCTAAGGTGAACTGTAAAGCCCGATGGATATAATGAAATCTAAAGTTTTTGTTTTTCCAAGTTTTTGGTAGGCTTTTCTCTTCAGCATTAGAATGCAATTTCCATTTTGCCAGTTTAACATTGGTACATAGTGTGCAAAAATTGTGAAGAGAAAAATACCCAGTAAAGATAATAAGTGCGAGCTTATCTAAGAAAAGTGATTGAAAATATAACACTAGGACTGTTCAAATAGTTGGAAAATTGAAGTAAACTTACAGCATATCTAACAAGTCAGTTTGGGTCACGTGCCAGAAAGGCCATCTGGCATTCCCATTGCTAATGTGAACAGCTGCCACTACCTTTATTATATATTGATAAGGTCTGGTGGCTATTGAATCACTCTACCAAAAAGAGAATCACAGTAAAATAGGAAAGCCGAATGTAAGATGCTAATAAATACAATACAACGTATATGCTAAGGCAGATAACATTTCCAGGAGGCATATATGTTTCCCTCTAAGGCCGCATCCAGATGAGCACAGATGTTTGGTTCCGCAGGGACAACTAGCAGCAGGACACCTTGTGCCACTGCTAGTTATCCCTAGGGAATGCCTGTGTCACGTGCCCTCTGGCGCACGGCAGGCTACCTTGGGTGGGATGGGCGGGGGTTGGGGCCAGCAACTGGAGAGACATGGCTGCAGGTTTACTGGGTCCTGGGGGCTGGAGAAGCTGTAGCCACATTGCTCCTGCGGCTTGGAGCTTGGCTGGCAGCTGGCGTGTGGCTCTGGCTGGTCTGGTGCTGGTTTTGGATGATATGTGCTGCCTCCATATGTGCCACAATGCTTTTTTTCTGCATGTTTTATTTTGATCCCTGGATCTCCAGGGGTCAACCCTCCTCCCTATGCTGCAGGTTAGCAGCATGGGAAGTGCTTGAATGTGCAGTGTGCAGCACCACAGATGGAGTGCCGCATACTGCAGGGCCACACTCATCTGGATGTGGCCAAAGGGTACAAAGATTTCAATAGCCCAGTACCAAACTTACAGCTAAATGAAGCAAAGCCAAAGTATGGAAACTTTTCTATGTAAAAATGCTCCAAAGCACAGCAAGCATGAAGAAATCCTTGGTTTCAGCACATTCAACACGGTTTATGACTGCAGAGAAGTTATAGTCTTAGGGTACATACAGACGATACATTTAGATTGACTTTTAACCGGGGTTAGGGGGATGTGGATGAGCAGTTGTACAGATGTACCAAGGGCTTAAATCACCCCCAAAATGATGTGCTTGACCTACGTTAGTTCACCTGAGTAGTTGCACTAACTTAACCTGAGATCCGGCTAACCTCATCTAAGAAAGGTAACCTGATTTCCCAAAGGGCTGTAGGGATGATCATGCTTTGGGCAGGGGGCTGGATGATCTCTGGAGGTCTCTTCCAGCCTTCTTTCTCTGCGATACTACACACACATTCGCAGTGGAGCCTCAGGGCTGGGAAAACGCAGCAGCTTGGCCCAGCCTTGGAGTTGTGCTATTCCCACCCCTGCCGTGACCCTGACTGGGCTATTTTTATCCCCCTGATCCTGCCTGCCCTTCCCCCCACCTCAAATTACTTATGCTGGTGTCCCCACACAGCTCCCAGGAGTGGGGAGCATTTATACATGCTGTGCCCAGTCTTTGTTCATGCAGCTTAAAATAAGCCAGGTGAGCATAGACCAGGTGGGGTGAACAACTATATGCTCCTTCAAAAACAAATCTCTGTATTGCAGGCCTCTAACTCAATCTGGAAACTCGTATGAAAGCTGCATGTTGATTTTTACAGTCAGCTAACTCAGAGATAAAAACACAACTTTTCTCCTTATGAAAGTAAGGGAGTTTGGCTTCTTGAATTAGGATCCCAGAGGATTTATTATCGAAAGGGGCAGTCTTAACTCTGAAAGGAAAAGTCTTGTGATTGAGCTGGGGACAGTGTGTGCGGAGCTGTTTCCCCCCCCCCGAAGTTTACCCCGTGGAATCCAGATCAAATCGACTCTATGCAAAGCTGCTATTTCAATGACTTGGGAAAAGCATGATGCCTCTAAAGCTTCCCTTTCTCCCTTACCAGCGATTTCCCTGGCTGGTATTTGTATGCCTTCCAGTCCTTCTGCACCTAGGAGAAGAGGCTATTATTATGCCTCTAAATGTGTAATCTCATGCAATAAAACCCCCACCATTAATGCAAGGTTAAGTATCAGATTTTTAAACCTATCAAGGTCAGGGAAGTAAGGAAATAAAATTGTCAATGCAATTTGGCTTGGAAATTTAATATATAAAACACAGTTTACAGCTGTGTATGGTAGCGCAGCAGTATTTGTCCTGACGGTATGAAAAATATGTTTATAATGAGTTAACTGGCTCTTTGGATGATCAATAGTCAGAGGAAATCAATACAAAATTCAGACAGGAGCACACAATATGGAATGTGTGGTTCCTTGAGGCTAGGCAATCGACAATTACGTCTCCCTACAAAACCACTCCATTCTACTTCCCAGAAGTTTGAATTTATAAGACTCTACACTGAAATGTAAAACATATGCCCTAAAATGGCATCTCCTTCATTTTCTAGGTAGAAGGAAAAAACCTTTTAACAAACTTCTTGGTTATTAGTTCCAGCCTTGAGGCAGATGACTTCTGCTGGGATTTTCTATATAGTCATAAACAAATTTGCAGAAGTACCATTTGTGAATACTTGCAAAATAGAGCTCAGGCCCCCATTTATTTATTTTTTGGGGGTGGAAGATGGCAGCTTGGGTTTTGTAGTATTTATAAGGTATCTGCAGGAAAGCTGCAATGAAATGGGAAGGAAAGAAAACAAAGATAATATTATTCCTGGCTTATGTGGAGTCCAAATTAAATTCCACTCTCTCAGGATCCTGCCTGTTTATTTAGCCACGTTAGATTATTTTTTAAAACTTGGCTTTCATAGTCTAGCATGCTACCTCTCTGACAGTGTATCCTGTATGATTTACTTGTTCTGTAACTGATGGGGAACCATTCTATGATACTTTCATATGGAAGATGTTTTACAGTAATTTTTGGTTACCTTTCTGTTGATACAGAGGGGCTGAATGCAGGGATGTGAGTAGCTCCCCTCTGCCGAAGTTTTTTGTACTTTGCCTTAAAACTTTTTTCTCTGCCTCTGGTGAATTTTTAGTTTTTTCTTAGGTCTAACATACATGGGGAAAAATTTCCACAAAGCTTGTTCAAATAAATTAGTTTAGAAGCCAATCAGAGTCAAATCATAGGTTGGGCATTGGATATTTGCGCCACATTGAATCTATTTTTCTGTGGTGGTTTTCCACGTGCTTTAAAACCAATTAGAATTTAGGGTGAATTTTCCTGAGTTTGAATTGATTCCCCAGGGTGAATTCCCCTAGAACGGAGGTCATCAACCTTTTAGGAGCTGCAGCCTGAAATAATGTAACTCCAAGGTGGGGCCGTGCTACCACAGTGCTACAGATGCAAATGTGTATGTGACCCTGACACCACTGAGAGCCACAGAATCCCCACTGCTGCTGAAATACTGCTGATATCTGGGCTTCTCAGGCTGGCTGAAATCAAGTCTGGTGGGCCATATCCAGTCCATAGGCCATTGGTTGCCAAATAGTACCTTAGAACTACCAGTTGTCAGACAGAAACCAGATATTAAATGTTGCATCTCTTCTGGACCATCAGAGCAGGAGAGACTTGGTTGAAGTCTTGCAGGTAGATCTCTGGCTCACTGTCTTGTAACTGCTCCTGACAAATGGCATGTCTGCCCGGGGATTTATGTTACTGGATTGCCAGCTAACTTGCAGTAGTTACCATGAGGCTGTGCAGGAAACTAGGCTGAGCTCAGTTAGGCTCCGGAGCAGTGAGAGACGCGCGGGTGAAGCCTGCTGCACCCCCGCTCCCCCGAAGCCCCCCAGACACCCCCTCAGCAGCTGCAGAGCCCCCTGCCGACCCCAGCACAGCTGGAGGTAAGCGTGCTCATGGTGGGAAGGGGTTAACTCCTCGCTCCCTGGGAGAAGGCCGACTGCGTGAAGCCGGGTCGGGTCAAGCCCCCGCCCGGGCCCCTACTTGGCCCAGCCCCCCAGGGAGAGAGAAGAGAAGGAGTGGGGTACTCACCAGTCCCCCTCCTGTAGGGCAGGGCCCCCAAATCTGGAGCAGGCCCCCCCAAACCTGTGAAACCAGCTTTCCCCGATGGCAGGCCCACTGCGCATGCGCGCAGTTTAAAAGGGCCCACCAAACAGGGGAAAAAAGCTCAGTTAGGCTCCGGAG
>NW_017728949.1:70286028-70287322 GCF_001723895.1 Crocodylus porosus
TTGAACACCTTCAAGAGCAAATTGGATGCTTATCTTGCTGGGATCCTATGACCCCAGCTGACTTCCTGCCCTTTGGGCAGGGGGCTGGACTTGATAATCTCCCCAGGTCCCTTCCAGCCCTGATGTCTATGAAATCTATCTAAATGTTTGCTCCAGAGCAGAGGTTTGTAGTTTTGCAGTTGCAATGATTGAAGGGAATTCTTGCTAGATAAGTATGATTATGTGCCAGACAGGACTATCTGCTGCTGTATTGCAGCTGTCAAGTCAAGAAACAAAAAATAAAGCCTATTTCACTATAAGAAGTTTCTGCTCCATGTGTTACCTGCAGGCAAAGTCAATCCATAGTCACTGAATTAAGACACTAAATAGCTCCTTTAATAGGCTAAAAACCCCATGATGATCATCTGAGAAAAAGGCATGGATTTTTCTTTAAGAGGTCCCAGGAGCTGCCAAAGGTGGCTCAGTTGATTGTTGTCTTTTACTGTTTATGAAGCAATTAAATATTAGGGCACTAAAGGCCATGTGTAGACTAAACGAGGGGCATGACACTGTAAGGTGGGTTAAATGGTTCCGCACCGCTTTAATGGTGTTGCTGTTTGCATGTGTTGGTGGTGTATTGCGCAGTAATTCCAGCCACTGTAGCAAATTCGGTGGTGTAATGTGCCTTAAATGACGTGGGGGCCAGCAAACTAAAACTCCATTGAGGAGTTTTAGCTTGCTGCTCTACAGCCATGGAGTAAAGCACTGGGCTCTGTGCAACTCAGGGGCTCTGCAGGAAGCCCTGCAGCATCCTGGGAAGGCAGGATCTGCCCAAGGAAAAAAGCGGTGAGCCTGATGGTTTTTTTTTTTTTCACTGGAGCCTGCCTGCATGAGTTGTGTGGGGGCCGAGTGCTTCCCTCCATGGCTACAGTGCCGCCCAGGACCACCTGAGCCTGGTGCCTGCAGGCAGGTGCTGCCTGGGGGGAGGGGCATCTAATATCTGGTATAGTTATGTTTCCTATTCAGTATCTATTGTTATTGTTGCTGTTATAAATAATTGGGTGTATTTATTCTTTATAATGGGTTCTGTAAGGATGTCTTTATTAGCTAATCCACTTGTGGTATAAACTTGCTGGGTTGACTATCCTAAAATTTGCCTCTCTTCCAGGCCTGAGGCACAGGTACTTACCCGAATGCCCTCCCTAGCACTGACTTCCTCCAGCTAACAGAGCGTTATTTGTATATTTGTATTTATATCTATAATAATATCTATCTTAAAGAGTTTTGTGTGTGTGTGTATGTGTGTGTGTGTGTG
>NW_017728949.1:70287494-70291840 GCF_001723895.1 Crocodylus porosus
TCTGCTCAAAATTCTGGCATCCCCCTCCTACCTACCCATCCCATCTGGTTGAGAATAGGGCACACCCTTGGGTGTACCCGGGTTATACTTTTTTGAAAAGTTTCAGTTCTTGTTACTTGTGCACAGTGACAGGGGACTGGTAGGTCCTCCAGAACCCCAGTGTCCCCTCCCCCCCAAACAACACCCAGTGGGGAGGGAGGGAGAGCAGAGTGGGCAGTCTGGGAGGCTGACTGTGCAGTTGCTGGGACCCTTTCCCTAGTTTCAGCCACTCCTGGGGAACTGCTGTTGTTGCTTGTGTTGGGGTCTCCAACCCCAATATCCTCTACCTCTGCTTTAGGCAGGCAGGGTAGCAAAGAGGTAGAGATGACTGGGACTGGAGCCTTTGAATCCCAGCTGTGGTAAGTTGGAGAGCCCCCACCGCTGCCCTCCAAGAGAAATCCTTTGCCCCCGGTAGCATCCCTTGGCTGGAGAGCTGTGGCTGCATGTAGCTGCAGCAGTTTTGAAGTGCTCTAGCTAGGGGATCATAGAGAAGTAGGGCTGGAAGGGACCTCCAGAGTCACCTAACCTAAGCCCCTGCCTGAGACAGGATCACCCTGATTCAAACCACGCTATACTAATCCATTGTCAAAATCTCTTTGCAAACCTACACAGTCAACTCTGAAAAAACACGAGACATAAAAACCTAATCTGCTAGGGGTAAAGCAGGGGCATCTGCTTTATCCTGTAGCTGTAAAGGTTGTTAATATATACTTACAAAACCTCAGAAAGAGGGCCACGAGCCCATGACAAAGGAAAGCAACCCCAGCCCTCCAGTCCTTATGAATCTGAACATGACATGAAATGTCTTGTAGACCCCAGATATGGCAGTGCTTTGCCTGAGGTTTAGGCCATGAACCAAGCTAATAGCTGACTTGGGATGAGAACGCCTTGTTTCCTATCTTCCATGCCTAAACACTAAATTCTGGCTTTTTGATGGGGACATCCATGGTCTTGGAACCATATGAAGTCACCCACGATGGCATTTTCCTATTTCGTACAACATGCCCTATTATCCTCCTCTAAAATGAATGAGTTTTATCCATATTACATGACCACTGAGAAAACAGACTGGAGTGAGTTCTAATTGTAGAGCAGCACATATTAGCAGAGTCAATGACTTCTAGATGTAATGTGTTGGTGCAACTGCAATTTTTATTGTTAGAAGATTACTATTATGTGGGAAAACCTCTGCCTACAGAAGGCCAAACACAATAATGTATCATACTTAAAAGAGTATTTCACAAAAGACAGCTTACTTCAGCGGAGTTTTGAGAGGCTGATCTCTCAAAAATAAATGGTTATTAAAGTGAAATATTAGGTTACATGTAATATTACTTAGCTTCTTGCATAAGAATGCTGAAATGATGTTATTGGTAAAGTTAGTAAGTGCAGTAAAGACAAAATTAATATAACAGCCAGAAAGATATGACAGCTTATGGAAAATCCATTTATTACCTTAAAGGGCTTGTTCATAATTGTAACAGCTTTCCCTAGAGTGGTGGAAGAACGTGTCATAGCCTGTATTTTCCTTAAGCAGCAGTAGCTGTAATACATTTTCATAGTTGCTTTATCTTCAAAAACCTTACATTCCATAATAAAATAAAATAACCTTGGTAAAAATTAAATTTATTTGCATTTTCTTATTTATTTGTTTATGCTCAGAAAACCTGTTTATCAAAACCAAAAAGACTGGATTTTCTACGCTTACTACTTATAGTGAATATTAACAGTGGTGTTATTGCTGGGTACCATGGCATCTTTAATACATCTTACCTACTCTGCTCTGTACTCCCAGGTGTCCATGTACCAGTATACAGAACTTCTCAGTTAGGTATGGTGCATTCACTGCTTCATAAATGGCCTTCTTAAATTTGAGTCCTAGCTGATGATCTAGTGGCATATTTAAAAGGATTGAACACTGTACATACACTTAACTAGAATCTTGTGAAGCAGGAGTCCTCAAATTGCTAGTGTGGATGGAGTTGAACCACTGTTCACAGCAACAAAGAGACAAAGTAAACCTATCCTTTTCCTGCTCTTGCCTCCTCTTATTTTAAAAAACACAATATACTATGATAACAGCAAACTATAGTCTGCTGACTTGCAACCTTTTGGGGTTATTACTGTATATTTTAAAGAAAATTATCGTTTTCTTCTGTAGGGTTAAGGATAGGTTTCCAATTCCCAGGGTACTTCAAGTAGGTGAAAAAGCTGGGAAGGGTTTATGAATACTATAGTTCAGAGGAGGCCTTGTATTTGTGCTAATGGATTGTATTGCATCTAAAACACATGCTTGGGTAAAAAAGGTTCAACCTGAACGTTTTACACAATTATAGCAGTGAGCGAGGGCTCTTAGTACTGCATTTCAGGTCTAATGGTGACAGTTCCTTGTGTGTTTTGTGAATGCTACCCAGTTCACAGGGTTAAAAATGCCCTGAAACATTTGATCTGAATTTTTTTTTGATTCATTAAAAATTATGGGGAAAAAAATGGTTTTAGGTAAGCCCAAAACAATTTTAAAAATGTTTTAAATTGCCATATAACCATAATGTCAATTATTTGCACAGCTCTCATCCTATGAGACAGCCAGTTTGCTTCCTCAAGTGAAGACGATATAGTTGGCACAGGTGGTGTTTGCAAAGGAGTAAAATGTGTTCAGATTTTATTCTGAGAACCATAAAGTAAGATAAATATACTGTATGATATGAAACCTGTATTAAATTCAATAATTCTTGTTAATTGAGTCACCATATAAAAGCAACGTTGAATTTTATCTTAGTATGACAATTGGCCGTTCACTGCTGGGTACTTACGATAGCAACACAGACCATCGGTTCTACCTTTTGCTCCTAACATAGTTTATAATATTGCTAATATTAAAAAGTTTTCATTAACATAGCTTTTACAAATTTTAATACGATAAATTTTATGTATATATAGTAATATTACCTCTTTAAGGATTTTTTAATGTAACATCTAGTATGTGAAGTTCAATTAAAGAAAACTGTAAAAGTTGCATGGTTTACAAACCTCATAAAATTCCCCACTAATAAGGATTTTCTGTGCCCCAGCAATTGGCTGTGGCAGTTGTAAAATTGATTTTTTTAAAGAAAAAAATCTGTCAAGTATACTAGCTAATTGGAAAACCATGCTTTTGATATAATGTGCCTTTAAAGTGGTCAAGACAGCAGATGGCCTCTAAAGCAAATTAAAAGCTAACAAGCCCAGTTTGTGTGGGGCTGACAGCAGCACTTAAAATGCAAAAGATAAATGGGTATCATTCTTCTCCTCTGATGCTTTCCAGATATCACATCTCTGCATTTTTATTTTTAAATGAAACCTGCAGGTGCTGAAGTCCATGCCAGCCTTCATCTACAACTTACTTTCCCTTCCTCTCATCCCCTTTATATTTGCCAGAAGCAGATATTTTCAGTCTTTTTTCATGTAACAGCAACGGTAGGTTGCATGCTTCTTTATCAGAAACTGGTCATAGAAAGAGTTTGGCTAGAGACAACATGATTAGCTCCATCTTCAGAAGTTAGAGAAGCGAGGATTGTTTGGTAAAAGCACAGTGACCCTACCGCAACATGTCAGCAGTCAAAATGAGCCAGATGAATGTTTGCCTGTGCAACTGTCATTTAGCTCATTGGGGGGGCCTTCACATGCAGTGAATGAGACAGATGTCCAATTGGAAATAAATTGATTTTTTAATTCATTCATTAAGTACTGCTTGTGTACAAAGAGGACCAGATTAAAATTGCATGGATAAACTGTAAGTTTGACATTTCCTAACTTTTATGTGCTTGACACTGCCACGTGAATAATACTTTTTACATTGTTCTTGAACATAATTTTAAGGCTTTTGAAGGGACAAAGGTGAAAACAAACTTGATTTGCATATGATGGCAACGACCTCCTTATTAATCATCGATGTAGGGTTTGAAGCCTGAATTTTCAGCACTCTGAAGTTTCTGGAGATTTCTGTCGATGCCCCTGGGGGAGGAATGATGCCCCAGGCACCGAGGGGGAAGGAAGGGAACACGGAAGAAGTTTGATCTGGCTTTCCCATGCTGTAGCTGCGGTGGCACCTTCTAGATCAGTGGTTCTCAGCTGCGGTTCTACAGTGCTGCTGTTACATGTACAAATAGTATTCATGAGATAAACCTATTAGGAATCCACAGTGTAAAACATATTCTAACTTGTTTGGTCTTTCTGAGTTCTTTGCAAGAGAAGAATGTCGGGGAAAACCGAAGGATCGGGCCCCAAGGTCACGGTGGGCCGGGGTGGCAATTAGATACGGACAGGTG
>NW_017728949.1:70292435-70294677 GCF_001723895.1 Crocodylus porosus
CAATGATTGACAGCTCCGCAGGTCACCCGGGGGGCAAGGACTGGGTGAGCCTTGGAAATTTCCACTCACAGCTTCAAACCGCGCATGTCAGTTTAACCTCTTCTGTACTGGCAGCATACTCTCAAAAAATTTCCATGACAAAGAATTGCTCTATTACTTTTCTGGGATCCAAAAACAAGCGAGAAGTAAGATCTGGCATTTCCCAAAGGGTGCCTTGAGTCTAACGAGGGGTGCTTTGATTCAACAAAAATATTGAGACCCACCGTTCTATGTGACCTTAGATGATTTGCTACTTTTGGTTGTGTGGCAGCTCGTTCAGAAGATTCAGTCATTTAGCAGACTGCTGGCTTGTTTCTGAGGAGTCGAAGTGAGAGCGCTTAACCCTGCACAATTTAACTATACCTAGACTTCATTAAACAAGGGAGAGTGGTGGTAAGCCATGCTAGTTTGACATCAGGCAGAAGGCAGGGCAGGGTAGCACCTTAGAGACTAGCCAGCATTTCATATTTCAGACTTCCTTAAAGATCAGGAAGACACTTATCTAACCTGAGACATTTCTTTATGGGTGGGGAGTGGGAGAAAGACAGAAGAATCCTTTAAATGGAAAGTGCTGGGCAACCAAGATACATGGATCGCTCTAGACGTCCCTCCTAATATGTGATTTTGGCTGTTAGTTTACTATTTTAAACTGCTCCTTTGCTCCTGGACTGCAGACTAAACTAGGGATTAGCTCTGAATTGTTCAGCCAAGGCACGACTGCTCGCACTGTGACTGTAGCCCTGGTGGGAGGGTCGGCAGGCTTTCAAACATTGCTTGACTGATACTTAGGGGAAGCTTTGCCTCTACTACTGATCATCACCTTGAGCCCCCATCCTCCATGTTCCCCAGCCAGCACTGGTAGCCTGGCCACTCACAGATGAGAAGCGGCTCCCTGGGAAACAGTGCAGAGCACGTGGGAAAGTAGGGTGACTTGCTCCATGGCAGCACGCCTCTATGCAGCCAGTTACTCGGGCTGCAGGTTAGTCCTATGCACATAAAGAAGTTGGATACTCTTCTTTAAAAGCATTTTTCTCCTTCTAGATTCTATCCCTTTTCTTTGATTAGGCCTTGCTTGAAAATTTGAATTAACCTATGTATATCCCTATATAATGGATCTTCTAAGCTTTAGGTGAGGTATTATGAAAAAAAAAAAATGGATTGGTTGAAATAAACTTATTTACTGCAACCTTCTGCTCCCTTTGATTTAAGGCAGTACCGTTCCACTGGTGGCCTGCAGGCCACAAGCAGCCCCCAAAGGGTTAGCATTAGGGGCATGGCTCCCACCGAGCTGCCACTGCTTTCTTCCTACTGTTGCTCCTGCCCTGGCAGCTGGGTTCTTTGGGCTCTTCACCCTCCTTCAGCTTCGACTGCCTGCCCCCGCCCCTGGGGACATTGCAGTACAGTGGAAGAGGGCTGGGGTTTCCAAGCTGCACATGTTGCAGGAGGCCAAGGTATCCATGTTGTGTATGCAGTCAAGCTGGCTGCGTGACATGCACAGCTGGGAGCGGGGTTGATCTGTGCATGCAGCAGGGTAGGGGGTGTGCTTGGCTGCCTGCATAGCAGGTCGAGACTGAAGTGAGGCAGGGGGTGGCTTCAACATGGTAAATGGCCCTCTGTCTGTGGCCTGAAGCCCCTGGGATGTGGCCTATGAGGTGTGGACCCTGGCTAGCCACATGCTGAGCAGGCTCAATTTAAAGAAAGGCAATTAAGAATAAGGTATCAGAAGCTCAGTGAAATATAAAGGACGCAGTTCATTAATGGGACTTAAATATTAATAGAAGGGGGCTGATGTAAACTGACTATGATGAAGTTGCTTGATTTATACCAGGCAAAGTTGTACATTTTAGTTTTAAATATGGTTCATTATTCTCCCAACGGTCATCGATTGAGCTAGAAACAGCAAGTAAGTAGACCCTTTTGCATCTGCTCCTTAATGTTCCTTGTAAGATTTTGCAAAAATCTGTATTACATCTCCTATAGAGTTGTACTAGCACAAACCATAGTTTCCATGGAAAATAACGTCCTGCAGACAAATTAACTTGCTTTGAAAAGACGTAATGAAGCTGCGTTATTAAGCACTCTCCATTCATTTTTACAGCTCTGATTTTTGAATTCACTGTACTATTGATAAACAGATAAATAAAAACCTATGGCTTTTAGCGAAATAAGGCTGGACAATTTGGAGGTGCACATCAAGATTTTG
>NW_017728949.1:70294777-70296420 GCF_001723895.1 Crocodylus porosus
TTTGGAATAATTTCTCCTACTATATTTTTATCCGAACATTTCTATCCAGGTAGTTAGAAAATGAAAATTTTCCATTTATCCTTGAATATCTTATAAGCTGTGTTATATCACTTTCCCTAAATAATAAAATATTAAATGCTATAAAGGATTTTTGACCTCTAATTGAATGTTATTTTTACAGAATTAAAATGCTTAGATTGAAGTAGTATCTTGTCAGAGGTAAAGTGTGGCATTTGTTTAATGTTTCAGTTTGAAATAGGATTTGATAATAAAGCACAGTTCAGAATTAGTACAGACTCTTTTTGTCTACCTATGCTGAACACTGTGAGCATGGTGTCAGGTATGCTTTCATGCTTTCAGTTATGTATTAGAAATTATGTTGGAAATACAGAAAATGCATTGCTGTGACATCTACAGACGCTATCTACACATTGGTATCAAACTCTATTCTAACAGCATCACTTACAGGTTTTCATAGATAATATTTTTGCAATGGTATTTGTAAAATGCGTTCTTACAGTTCCCAGCTGAACACAAATAATATACCTTTGAAAAGAGGATGAATTCCTTGTAGAGAACTGCCATATTTTCCTTTAAAAGCCAATAAATAATATTTTGTATTGTTGACGATTGAAGCTGAACTATTGCCTTAAATTATTCAGGAACGCAGGATTATTATAGAAATAAAAAAGACCCATTAGTCTATCTCTTGGGTATCCACTCAGCTTTCATTTGAAGTCAAAGACAAAGAGCTGTATCTTGCTTTAGAGATCGCAGTTGGATCTGATACCATGGAGAACTGCTCCCAGATAGACACATTGGGCAGATGTACACTATTTCAGATCATGCTAAGGAGTACCCTTATGAAAGCATACCTTGACCACACACTTCTGCTCCTCATGCCAAAAAGAAGGTCACATACTTGGTTTTTGACCTGTGCCCAGTGTCATATTCAGTTTTAGGGATGCTCATGAGGATGGTGCTGGATGCACCTTTCACTACTTTGCTGGTAACAATATGACCTATTTTTGGCATGTGATGTCCATGTTTTCACGGTGTGGCAACCTGATGCTGGGCACCACAGTGTAGACATGCCCATTGGCTTTGGACAGAAGAGTGGTCAGAGGTTGGTTCTGTGCTACCTGTTAAACTAACACTAAGAAATGCTATTTCCCATGCATTTTCTATTCTTGAGCTCTCCGTGGATTTTACTGCAGATTGGAGAAATCCCGTTACCTTTGGCTTTTTTCAATGAGCAGGCATGGTGGCAAAATTGAGGAGCTAAAAGCAGGTAAAAAGAATGTGAAATGTGTTCAGTGCATTTTATTTAATTATTTAGTTTTTCTTCTTATCACAAAAAGGGTTGGGGTCTTTTCTTGTTTACCAATATAAACCTAGAATAGCTTCATTGATTTCAGTGAAACTAGTTTGGAAATCATAGATTCATAGTGCTTAGGGTCAGAAGGGACTAAATAGATCATCAGGTCTGACCCCCTACCCCGGGCAGGAACGGGTGCCAGTGTCATATCACCCCAGCCAAATATCTGTCCAGCCTCCTCTTGAAGACCCCCAAGGTAGGAGAAAGCACCACCTCCCTTGGGACCCCATTCCAGAGCCTGGCAGCCCTAACTGTAAAGTAATGT
>NW_017728949.1:70296520-70317445 GCF_001723895.1 Crocodylus porosus
TTGCCTGTTTCTTTTCATAGTTTCACAGTTTCTAGGTTTGAAAGGGACCTGAACAGATCATCAAGTCCAACCCCCTGCCCTGGGCAGGAACGAGTGCTGGGATCATAATACCCCAGCCAGATTTCTATCCAACCTCCTCTTGAAGACCCCCAAGGTAGGAGAAAGCACCACCTCCCTTGGGACCCCATTCCAGAGCCTGGCAGCCCTAACTGTAAAGTAATGTATCCTGCTGTCCAGCTTGAACTTCTCTAACAATTTGTGTCCATTATTCCTAGTAACCCCGGGTGATGCCTGGGGGAACTGAGCCTCCCCAATTCCCACTGGTCCCCCCTGGTGAGGCCCTTTAGCCTGTCCTCTGAAGGCCTGCCCCCTGACCATTCAAGCAGAGCTCCTCTGGACCCTCTCAGCACTAGCCACATCCCTCCTGAAGTGCAGCATCCAGAACTTGATGCAGTACTCCAGCTGTGGCCTGACCAATGCTGCATAGAGGGGAAATACACCACTGAAAATGATAACAACAGATTTTAAGCACAAATATTGGCTAACTAGATACAATATAAATGCTATGTTTATTCTAGTGATTATTCATTCAAATAAATGCATTAATCAGTGGGTTTTATTTGTATTACATTGAACTGTTATACCTACTTACTTAAATGAGTAATCAATCAAAGTACTTTCTCCTCCCTCCTCTGTCTCTTCATGTAGATTTAGTGCTCATCATAGTTGTTAATTTGACAGCTCTGGAAATTAAAATTTATATTAAACTATGTAAGAGGAATAGACTGGGAATCAGCCACAAAAGCTGCCTCTCAGTGCCTAGCAGATGGTTTCAACCTACCTATGCTAGAGACAGAAATTACACATAAACTGGTATAAGTGATTGGAAACTGGTTCAAACCTGTAACAACAAAAGTTTAGTGCAAATAAACTGCTTTCAAAATGGCCAAAAACCAGTTTAAGATAAAACTGGATGGATGTTGTATCATACTTACCTCATTTAGATTAAATAGGTTTATTGAACTTCTGTCCCAGATCCCCTACAGATTTAAGTTAACTCACAGTCCCCCAGCATCCCAGGATACTTTGTACCTCCCTTGCAAACACCCCTCCTAGGGAGGGTGGGCTAGTCTTGGCTTAAATTGTCTGCTCTAGCTGAGCAGGGAGATGTGTTCTAGTGCACTCTGGTTTTTGACCTGGGCCACTGTAGGCCTCTGGCTGCATTTCTGGAATCAGAAGTGAATGTCTGTTCACTTGCTTGTTGGTTCAATCTACGCAGCTTAAACTAACCTGCAAAGATTGAATCAATTGAATCAGACATTTTAATGGTCTGTACTTGTCCCTAGAGAGACCACATCTGATGGCTGAGGAAGGGGTACTGTATTCACTCTGACCATTCATTTGCTGGCATCTCTTTTTCCCCTGCCAGCACTGATTAGAGTTTTGTAAGGAAGATATCTGTGCACTAGGCCCTGGACTAAGACCAGACTAGTTACCCCGGATAGCTATCAGATGCTGACAACATTTGATTATTCCCAACTTGGACAATTCAAATCAATATAAAAGGTGAAAGGCTACATATCACTACAGCATCTTTCTTGTTTAAAAATGCAAACTAATGAAATTCATGGAATAAAAGAGATGTGATATAAAGAACAGTCTTCCAAGCTTTTCAGAGATGCATATGATAGTTCACACAGAAAATATATCTTCCTAATGATGCTGCATCTAACTCATCTCAAATAGTCTGATAAAAAGGCAAATGCATGTTGGACAATATTTAAAATATAAAATTTTGGAGGACTTAAAAGAACATTGCTTAAAACAATTATTAATTTTAAAGCAAATATTTGCTTACCTGTTTTGCAGGAAATTCTTTATTCTTCTAATGCCCCTTCCCCGCCCTATACCATTTATTTATTTTCTCTCATTTTGTAAAATTATTGGTTATGTTAGCTTTCAGACCTTTTCAACTTTTCATGCACATGCAGTGTTTGCACTAGAATTAACATATACGTATTTGATTTAAATGTGGCCTTGGATTTAAAAAAATCATATAAATACTTCAGTATTCAGAGCCATATATTTGTAAAGCTTAATTTTAACAATGCCAAAGTAATGAGCTGAATTTGACCTCATCATGCTCTTCATAGGTAACCTTCATTGTAGCTTGGGGTGTCAAACTCATTGGGCCCCATGGGCTAGGTCTGGACCATGTGGCTTCCCCCAGGTTGGATGACCCACAAGCAGTAGTGGTGGCTGTAATCACTGCAGCTGCTGGACTTGTTGTTTTGATGTGGCTCTACAATTTGACTGCTTTCTCTTGGCTACTGTACTCACACACCCCTGCATTTCCCTGCTTCAAATTTTAATCACTAGGAGCAGCTAAAAACCTTGATGTCAGTGGGGTGTAACCGGGGGGAGGTAAGTGTTATCAACTCCCTTGGTTTTGGAACCAGGCCAAAACAGGGATCAGTGCTACTGCTGCAGGCATGGTGACAAGCCCAGTAGGCATAATCCTGCCGATGAATTTGGATGGTCCAGTCCATGATAAGCCCCAAGGGCTGTATGACCCACATCTACAGATCATATGTTTGATGCCCCTGGTGTTGGGCCAAATTAGTGTCCATTCAGATTTGTTGATTCAGATTTGTATACTCATGGTACAAGTGAAACAGAGGCATGCTTAGCCATCTTGTATATGTTGTAGTTTGCCCCTCCTCCAGGGCTGTCTGATCTTTATTTTGTTCCCCTCATATAGCCCTTTAGTCCTATCTAGGAGGTCCAGAGGACCAGGGCTTTATGATCACATCACACTTTCCAAACAGTTTGCTTATATCAGAAGGGAAACACATAGTCAATTAGCTTATTTTTTAATGGAAAGTAACTAAATCATTTTTAGCTTTACAAAATTATGCTAAAATTGATCTAAAACAAAACATTTGGGACCTATAATCTAACAAGAAGTTAAATACAACACAGTAGTGTTTAGGCAAAATGTACAGAACCCTGAATGTAAATACAACTCAAGGAAGGAGCAAATTGTGCCTTCAGTCTGGTGTAGACCATTAACTGTATACTTGATGTTGTATGAGTTATTCTTGGTTTACATAGGAGTAACTACAAGCATCATTTGACCCAAAACTTTTACTTTGCAAAGCAAAACAAAATCTATCCTTAGTTGTCTCAGAAAAACTCAAAATCCCAGTAAGAAGAGGTTTGAAAACTTCAAAAATATTTTAAATGTTTGCTGAATTTATGTTACAGACTTGATGCCTGGTTAAATAGTACTAGTTATACATTACTTTTATTATAATTCTGCAGTTTACATGAAATAGAACATATCCTTACTGAATATCTATAAATTCATTCTCCATGAGAGTTCACGTTTGTTCCTGGGCTTAAATTCTTGATTCTGTTTCTAACATGCTTCATGTCCCTCTCATACTTGCTTTTTATAGAGAATGAGGAAATTATGTTTAAGATTTTTTAATAAAGCATGCATGTCAGTTTACCTGTCTGATATAATCTTACTTGAGTGTTAAATCAAAGGAGACAGTAATGCAAAAACAACAGGAAATGAAACAAAGGTAAAGATAAGGTACAGTCATAGAGAATGCCAATGATCTTTGGAGAAATATAGGAAAGCTACCTCTGGCCTAGCCTCAATGAAACTTGTAAAATTTTTACTTCTCAGGCCAAAACTTAGGCGCAAAGGGATCCTTTAAAATCAGCTGTGTGTCTTTGTGTTATTGGTAGTTGTATGGATGGAGGCTTAGAGGTGGTTGTTTGACCCTGATAAATCTTGAGTTCAATAACAACTGTAAAATATTCTGAAATTTTGATTTGGGTTTTTCTTTTTTACTTTCTAAAGAAGTTGTATCCAAACATTGTTCAAAGTAAAGTTACTTTGGCAATCTGCTAGAAACTTGTGAGCACACCTAACTTGCATAAAATTGACTTTATTAGAAGTGCCCTCTGCCTAGGTAGGGAAATGTGGACTTACTGATGCTGCAAATCCATGCATGAAATGATCCGAGACTTTGTGGCTCATGGTAAAATGCTGTAGGCTCACATTTGGCCATTTCTCTTGCAGCTAAATTCTGCTGTCAAGTATAGATTACGATTCCCTTTATGGACACAAAATGCACAAAATTTGTGATGTGGAAGTAGTACAGAGGCCAGGGCATGATTTCCGCCCCTTTACATACACATGCCTTCAGGTCTGTGAGGATATTTATTAGATTTCAGTTTGTACTTACCGGGAATAGATGGACAAATACATTGGTCTGGAATGGAACTAAGGTACTCAAGATAGGCTTGAAATTAAGTGGCAGCTTGTTTTTGGAGGTTCATGTCCTACCTGTGTTGTGCTACTGAACAATGCCAGCCTAGACTTAGCAGAGCTCATCCATTTCAATTTTAGCTTGCCTTCGCTGTGTCCTGTCTCCTTACCATCATCATGCAGTTTGTCTTTGAAATATCTGAAAGCTTCTCAAATTGTATTCAGGGTAATGGGTCTTTCTAATTAAACAAAACCTAAATAATTTTTGAAGAAGAAGGCTGGATTTGTGGTAGATTTGACTTATATAGACTAACTAAATCTTAGGTGCATAAGGTTTTGCAAGCAGTGGCTTACTTCATTAGATGCTATGAAGGGACACTGTGTTTAAAGCTGCCTAGGGGATGAAGGTTTCATCCCAGACTTTTGTCACTGATTTCCTGTATGACTTTGAACAAGTTAGTTATTCCTGCTGTCTCTCAATTCCTCATTTTACAAATGGAGACAGACATATTTCATGTTCATATAGATTGTAAGGACAGGAGCTGCAATCTGAAGAATGGCTTGTGGGAAAGGTAGAACTGAAACTTGGGTAACTTGGGTAACCTGAGTTCAAGTCTTTGCTCAGCTGCAAGTTCTTGTGTGCATCAGCAAGTTATGTAGGGCTAAATCCCCAATGGGACTTGACCAATGTAAATTTGAAGGCCATGTGACACCTATGAAATAAATAGTGCTGAATTGGGTTCCTAAGTTCCACATACAATAGATGCTTACAGGTTCCTCAGAACAGGATTTGAAAGAGCCAGTATCATGTACAAGAAGGGAGTGGCCTAAAATGGCCAATAGGAAATGCTGAAGAGGTGTGTAGGTTAAGCCCCTGAGAGGGGCAGGATTTGGCTTTTAAATTGAGTAGTGGGAGTAGTGTGTCCAGCTCTGTGCACCATACAAAGAGGTGGAAAAACTAGGGATAGTCCACAGGAGAAAAACGTGAATGATATTTGGTTCAGGAACATGACATAGGAAAGGTTGGAAAGACTGGATTTCTTTAATTTAGAGAAGACTGTGAGGGTGGGGGAATAACAGGCTGCAAATACTAAAAAATTGTTATAAAGGGGATGGATGGCTATCCACTGTTCTCTTTCTCTGCTCAGGTAGGAAAGGAATTACAACAAGAGAGATTTAGGTTAAGTATTAGAGGATGCATCTACATGTGCATTTTTCCTAATGCATATTACATTTAGTATCTCCAGTGTGAGGTATTAAATGCATGCACATTAGGCTGCCCTAATGAACGGTAGCAAAAGTGCACGCTTTTTTAGTGACACTTAATATACAGTAGCCTATTTTACTGCACATTAGCGTATTTGCAAGGTTTTTTTTATGTGACACTTCGATGCACAGTAAAATATGATACTACACATTAAAGTGCACATGTAGATGCACCCAGGGAAGAACTAAGTATGAGGGTGCTTCTGCACTGCAACAGATGCCCTAATGAGTATGGAACCTCTGTCAAACTCCAGCATGGTAGATACAGTGATGATCCTTTCAGACTAGATGACCTCCTGAGATCCTTTCCAGCCATAATTTTCTTGTAATTCAGTGACGTGCCTTTGGCTATGTATAGGTAACTTACTGGGGCAGGTTATGGTAGAAAGGGGCAAGTTACTGCAGAGCTGCTGAGAGCAGAAAAGCCTTCCCTCTCTTTTTACTACACAACTTATTGTTCATATGTCCCTACCCTGTGCCATGCCAGGCAGTCACAGCCCTAGACCCTCCCTGGGAAGTAGGTACTTAAGTTGGTCCTTTCAAAATAGACACAGAGCTTACTCTTACTTTTTAAAATAAAGCCACCAGAGGTGAAAGAGATAGTGATGCTGCTCCTCTCAGTATCCCATATCTTGGGCGTAACCCTTAAACTAAAATATGGGCAACAGTACCACCAGCTGTGTTTTGAAGGAAAGTGTTTGAAGCATTTCATGGGAACTCCGTGCTATCATTGTTTGTTAGGAGCATTCAGAATGACTGGATTGTGTCCTGAAAAGGGGTTATGCAAAGAAATGCTTAGTTGGAAGATTCTGATCAGGTTGATGCAAGTACTGAGCTGCCCACCCTATCAAGACAGTGGCTATTCTGGGTGGGCATACCTAGTAGCAGAGAATTAACATCTTAGGCAACAAAAATCTAGGAGCCTACAGGGAGAGGTAGGGACTTTGAAACTCATAATCTTGAATTTAGTCAGGTAAATTAGAAATCTGTTTTAAGTGCTGAAGGACCCAATCAACAGAAGGTCCCATTAAGAGTTAGGCACCTAAATACTTCTGTGGTTGGGGGTCTAAGGTTTCTCTAGATCTGGGCCTGAATATCTCTGTTGCTTGAGTATCCCTTAATTGGAAGGTATCTCTCCATCAAGCAGGCATTATGAGGCGAAACTCTATTAATGACTATGAAGCACTTGGGTACCATGGTGGTATGGTCTATGTAAGTACTTAAATACATAGAATATGGGCCTAATTTTAGAGATCCTCAACTGAGTCCTACCACAGGAAAATAATGAGAATGTTATCAAATTATGATGATCTTCCTAGTCATTATTAATGGCATTGTTTGTTTTTTTCTAAACTGACTACTCTGCTGCACATACAGGGCATGTCTATGTGTGTGCCATTAACAGGCAGCAGTAAACTGCAGAGCTTATTGCTCCACAGTTTGTTGCTCCTGGGAAGTATCTGGCCTTGTGGCTTACACCTGCACCCAGAGCACAGCACACTGAGCCAAATTGAAGCAGCCCTGGCTGATGGTGACCAGAGGGGTCAGCCTACCAGCCTGGGACTGCTTTGACCAGGCTCAATGTGCTATGGAGGGGTTGGCTGGGGCACAAGGGTGCTTCAGTGCAGGGCTAGCTGGCAGGCAGCCCCTACACTGAAGCACCCTCATGCCTCAGCCAGCTGGCTCAGCGTCTACATGTGCAGTGCTGTGCACAAAAGAACTCCACAGCAGGGTTGGGCTTGCAGTTACAAGTCTTACCTTGCTGCAGAGTTTATTAGTTTTGTGTGTCCTAATACGGGCGCACATGTAGATGCTGAAATGTTTACTGCACAGTTAATTAGTCAACTGCACAGTAAACGTTTCAGGTAGACAAACCCACTGTGTACTAAATTGCTTTTTCCCCTGAGTTTAACAACTACAATGTCTCAAACCAAATTTCTCAACAGTAGACCCAATGTTCATCAAGTTATATGATATATTTAACATCTATGATTCTGTTTATTATGCCAAATTAACTTACTGGGATCACATTCAAAATGCCTGATTCTTTTGGTTGCTTAAAAATGCATAAAATAACTTACATGTACTGATTTTACAAGCACCCCCCCACTCATACGTTCTGTTGAATTAATATCCGACTATATGAAATTCTTTCAAGATCCATTTCTAATCTTTGAAAGAGACGTTCCATTCATGAGAGAAAATTTCCTGATTAGCCCTATAATCACACTTTAGAGATCTATAATCATTTCAATTATCTTATGTAAACCATTTTTATATTTCTTTTTAATCCGAGCTGTCTCTAGCATAATAGCTAATAATTTTGATCCTCTTTCTGTCTTCCCCTCCGCCTTGTCTGCCCTTTCTTCCATGACAATATCCTTGCTCACCCACATAGCTACTAGATTCCATTTGCTAATTTTAGACTTCCTGACTTTTTTGTTTGAATGCAAATCTCTGTCCTGGCTTCTGTTATCTCTGAGACTGACTTGCCTGCTTTTGGGGGCGGGTGGAGGGGGGGTTGTTATTTACCTCTGCACCCATTATCATTATGCTTCTGCTTTCTGCTTGCTATGTATTAAACATTCAGTATTTGGCCCTTTTTCTTTTCCAGCCTCCTGTAGATACCACCCAGATCATTCATATCATCCTGTTTTCTGTTACCACATCCGAGACAAATTTTTTACCTTAAATACTGCATCACTTTGATAACTAATTGTTTTCTATCACAATCAAAAGGTATACTGTCATCAAAAACACATCCATGTATCTAACTACTTATGTCCTATTGCTGCTGAATCTGTGTTCTCAAGTATTTAAAAGCAGAAGTAGCAGTAACAGTTTCTCCTTTTTACTTCTCAGGCTGTAAGAGGTAACTTGAGACAGCCAAGTCTAAAAGTGAGTTTTGCATTTAGTTTGACAAGTAGGTAGCACTGTGATCATTGCTATGTCTTACAGAAGGGAATTCCAAAACCTGGGTCCTGCTCCTGTCTTTCCACTTCTGTAAAGGTTTGACTTCCTCCATTCAAAAGGCTTCTACAATTATGGTGAAGTTTCATGTTACACTCACACCATTCCAAATCTGTGGACTGTTAAAGTTAGAACATGGTGTGAGCAGCCACACATTAAAGGTTAATACTGTTTCTTGCTTGCACAAGTCTGACATCAGGACTGGCAAGCAGGTGCATGGCTAGAAGCCAAGGCACCTGGGCTATATACCTGCTCTGGGTAACGTGTCGGGGCTGTGAGTGGTGCTGGAGGTCAGTAAATTGCTGATTTTAGCTCTGTTGAGCAGACTGGACTTACTCTAACACATACTAGATAGCATGGCCTACAGTTAACCCTTGCCTGAAGGGGCATAACCTTGAGAGGCTCAGAGGCCACTTTGTTAAAGAGCTTTCATGTGCCAATGCTCATGTTTTAAGTGCCGTTAGTAGGGCCAAAGTGTAATGTGTAACTTCCTTAGTAAATAATTTGCCTCATGTTTGTAATGTAGCTGTGATTGAGGTCACGGTAGTGGAAGGAGAGAGAATCCTTTGGGCACCAGGAATATCCTCTATAGGGTTTTCAGCACTAGGACAGATTTTGATAAGGGGAAGGTAAAGTCTCTGGTGATGTGTTAAAATGACCACTGTTGTTAAGCAGACAGGATTCTGTATTTTTGTACTAGGAAAATATTTTTAAGGCCATAGAAACCTGGGACTGAAAGGGGCTTCCTGGGTTATCAAGTCTAGGTCCCTACTGTCATAGGTATTGCACCATATTATCCTTTTCATGAACTTATCGAGCTCCTGGCTTAACTCACAGATAAGAATTAAAATAATCAAGTGGGTGTTCATCAATCCATGGATGTTCTTACCTTGAAACACTGCTTCTTTGAACAATAGAAGTTAATTAGAGAATACATGTGCATATATAGTTTTCGTATTGAATAGTCAAGTTCCACTTCACTGTTATGACAAATGTGTCTCAAACTTGACATAAACTCCTAGGTCACACCAGTTTAAATCATAAATTGTTCATATGTAATGCATTCTGAAAGGAAAAAAATAAAAGAGCAGAGACTAAGTTACAGTTTCAGAAATTTTGTCTTCCCTCCTCTGTCACTGAAAGCAAATTGAGCAAAACAGTCCAGAATAACAAAAGAGTAACTGCTGTGAGGGGGTATTATTGTTTTGGCAAATGTACTAATGAAACGAGTAGTTTGAATTACTGATATAAACCATCAGTGAAAAAACCAAACTAATGCTTTTGTCCTCCAGTGCTTTGAAATCCATTGTAAAACTCCCATTAAGTTCAGTGGGAGCAGGATCAAGACATAACGGTTAAACATTAAAAAATAAAACTGGATGACATCTTGCATTTGAAATTGTTTAACAAAACTGGTCTTTAAAATAAAATATATTTTTAAATATTTATTTTTAAGATGTCTAGTTAGTTTCGTTTTAACCCAAACACACTTACTTGTAATTTCCTTAGAATTTTTTTCTTTGCAAAATTAGTTTTCTATTTTTAATCAACTTTAAAAGAGACAAAAGCAGAAGGGATGCATTTGGCTGTTGTCAACAGTCTGCTTATTCAGTGCAGCTTTTTCTGGGGACATAAATCAGTTTATTCTAAAAGGGATTTTGATACAGTTTCTGGCTATGTAATTGTGATGATTATGTGGTTGTGTTGTTGCTTTTGATGTTCCCTATTTAAAGTGGTTTTTTGGAGGGCTTTTTGTTTTGGTGGGGAAAGGGTTCATGGCTAGTTTGTAGAAGGGTTGGGGGTGGCCTGGCTCCCTCCACTGGATGGTGCTGGAAGGGCTCCTTTCTGAGACCGCTTTCCTGAAGCTGGGGTGGTGGGGAATAGGTATAACAAAGGATGTCAGAAAGTGCACGTGCGTGCATGAGTGCCGGCCAGACTGCCGCCTGCTGGAGTTACAGGCGCTTGATGGTGGGAAGCCCCAGAGGGGGAAGATAAAGGGACTCTACCACTTGGGGGCTGCATCTGAAAAGGCTGGAGTGGTGGGGAAGAGTCAACTTGCTGAGGGCCAGCAGAGAAATCAAGACTTCAGGGGATGAGAGGTAGTTTTGCTGACTTCCTGCCTGCCACTGGAACCAGCTGGGACTGCGAAGAATGCACTGGCCAGGCACCAGAGTGAAGTGTTAAGAGTTAGTGTGTGTTACACCTTTATTTTATGTTCTGTCTTCTCCAGATATGTAGCATTGGCCCCCCACCCCCAAATTATTGCCATTGGTCTTTGTTTAAATTCCTAACCTTGGCTGTCCCTTTAATTAGGTATCTCATCGCCAGGGGAGTGTGCACCTTCACAGCCTTGGCCAACTTGGGGCTCCTGTCACAATAGGGGTGGCCATATTTTGGTACTTGCTGGATCTCTTAATTTGATAAAGAAAGCCTAATTTAAATGGTAAATAAGGATTTGTTTTCCCTGCTGAACTGCCTGTTAGTATTATTATGTTTCTTCATTCAGATATTGGCTTTGAATATTTCTTTTCTCAGAGATTCTTCCTAAGATAGTTTGAAGAACTAAAAGGGAATATGGTAGAGGCATGGTGCAAAACTGTGCTTTTCTTCTCTCCTCCCCCAAATAATTGGAATTTATATTTGAAGACTAGACTAAACAATTAAAGAAATTACAGAGAAGCTAGCCAGGATCTGAATATTCCTCATACGTGAATTTAGAGGCTTTGAGTGAATTAGAGCTGCTAATGATGCACAGGCAAGGAAGGTTAATGATGAGCAAAAATTAACTACCTAGTGGTTCTATTGTTTGTTTATTATTCTCAGACAAGATATTTTATGAATGATGTATTTTATACTAAGTAGTTTTATGCTGTGGATTTAGATGATTTTGAAATAAGTTTCCACCAAAGATGGACTATATTAAAATGCTGAAAGGTTAAAAATAATTAGCTTATGTATATAGAGCAGTATGTTTTCTTGATACATGGCAAACAAAAAGAAGGTCCCTGTTTATTTTGGACATAGGGCAACAGGGATGACAATAGGGAGCAGGTAGCTTTTATACATAGAGAAAAAGGTTTAGAACAGAGAAACCTTAGGAAGTTGGACTGGACAATGTGGTTAGGTATTTTACATATGAGTAGAGGTATAAAACGCCCACTGAATTCAGTAGAAAATTGTACTCCTGATACATGATCATAGGAAAGTAGTGCCACAAGGGACCTCACAAAATGTGAAGGTTTGGCTGGAATGTAGGCAGTTGGGCCTGCAGGTAGGCCCTGAAGGGCAGCCAGGAGATCAGGTGGTGGGGGTATAGGTTACTGGGGCATCAGGTCAGGGTCTGGATCAGTGGAGCAATGAACATGGATCCAGATCCCATGAGAGCTGAGGGGGAGATCCAATGGACATAGTCCAGGGTGCAAGATGAAATCAGAAGCCAGGAGAATCAGAGACTTGTAGCCTAGCCTTTCCCAGACTGTATATGTGCACGCAATTATTCTATTGCAAGGGCAGAACTTTACACTTGTATTTGTTGAATCTCATCTTATTGATTAAAGACCATTTCTCCAGTTTCTCCAGGTCATTCTGGATCCTAGCCCTACCCTCTGGAGGATCTGCATCTTCATCCAATTTGGTGACATCTGCCAATTTGTTAAGCATTCACTTAATCCCATCATCCAAATCATTAATGAAGCTGTTAAACAATTCTGTGCCCAGGACAGACCCTTGGGAAACCTCATTTCATGATCTTTCCAGGTATCAAGTTTACTCTGGCAGTATGCTGACTGGTCCTTTTTCTTCCATTTCTTGTAGATGGACACTATATTTGCCAAAGTGATGGTTTGATCTTATGATCGTTAAAGGCATACAGAATGGATATAGTCTTTGCCTACAGCCATACCAGACTGAATGCACCTAGTATAGATAGCTAACACCATGGATGCTTTATAAAATGTATTAAACACCTGAGGAAAATAAAATCAAATCAGCTAAGCTATTCAGGTCATTTTGGAAACTCATGAAAGAAGAGAGTATTGAAAATAAGTTCCAACACAGATCAAATGAACACTAATGTCACACTTAAGATATCATCTTAAAATTGTTGAATCATAGAAAATTAGGGTTGGAAGGAACTTCAGAGGGTCCAACCCCCTGTGCAAAGCAGACTATCCCTAACTATATGCATCCTAACCAAGGTTTTGTCTTAAAAACCTCCAAGGATGGAAATTCCACAACCTCTCTGGGTAACCTGTGCCAGTGCTTTACTACCCTCCTCACGAGAGTTTTTCCTAGTATCTAACCTAAATTTCCCTGGTAACAACTTGAGGCCATGCTCTTCATTCTGTCATCTGCCATCACTAAGAACAGTTTCACTCCATTCTCTTGGTAAGCACCCATCAGGTAGTTGAAGGCTGCTATTAAATCCCCTCCCAGTCTCCTCTTCTCCAGACTAAATAAGCCCAGTTCCCTCAGCCTGTTCTCATAAATCATGTGACCCAGCCCCCAATGGTTTTTGCTGCTCTCTAGTGGACTTTCTCAAATTTGTCCGCATCCTTTCTGTAGGGGGGAGGAGGGGCTAAAACTGGACACAGTACTCCAGGTGTGGCCTCACCAGTGTCAGTTAAAGGGGAATAATCACTTCCCTCAATCTGCTGGAAACTAACGGAGCCTAGTTTGCCATTAGCTTTCTTCACAACCAGGGTACATTCCTTGTTCATATTCAGCTTATTATCCACTGTAACCCTCAGGTTGTTTTCTGCAGAGCTGCTGCTTAGTCAGTCAGTCCCCAGCCTGTACTGGTGCATGGGATTTTTCTGTCCTAAGTGCAGGACGTTGCACTTATTGAACCTCATGAGATTTCTTTTGGTCCAGTCCTCCAATTTGTTGTGGTCTCTCTGAATCCTAGTCCTAACCTCCACTGTATCTACTACTCCCTCCAGCTTGGCCTCGTTTGAAGATTGGCTGATGGTGTACTCCGTCACATCTTACAAAGTTCTTGATGATGATATTGAACAAAACCAGCCTCAAGACCAACCCCTGAGCCACTCCACTTGGTATTGGCTGCCAGCTAGACTTTGAGCCATAGATTATTACCTTCTGAGCCTGACAATCCAGCCAGTTTTCTGTCCACCTTATGGTCTGTTCATCCAACCTATACTTCCTTATCTTGCTTGTGAGGATGTTGTGGGAGACTGTATCGAAGGCTTTGCTAAAGTCAAGGTATATCACATCCACCACTCTCCCTGACTCTACAGAACCAGCCATTTCATCATAGGAGGCAATCAGGTGAGTCAGGCATGACTTGACGTTGATGAATTCATGCTGACTCTACCTCCAAGTTCTTAGAAATGGATTCCTTGAGGACGTGCTCCAGGATTTTTCCATGGACTGAGGTGTGGGTGGCCAGTTTCTAGTTCCCTGGGTCCTCTTTCTTCCCATTCTTAAAGATGGGCACTATATTTGCTCTTTTCCAATCATCTGAGACCTCTCCAATCACCAGGAGTTTTCAAAGATAAAGGCCGGCAGCTCTGCAATTATATTGACCAAGTATCTCAGCACCTACAGGTGCATTGCATCCCATGGACTTTTACATACCCAGCCTTTCTAAAAGTCCCTAATCCATTTTTTTATTACTGTTCGCTGATCACCTCCTCCCCAAACTGATGGCCGGTGCAGTAGTCTGGGGGCTGACCTTGCCTGTGAAGACCAAGGTAAAAAAGGCATTGAGCACTTCACCGTTTTTCATATCATCTGTCACTAGGTTCCTTCCCTCATTCAGTAAGGAACCTACACTTTCCCCTAACTTCCTCTTATTGCTGACATGCTTGTAGAAGCCCTTCTTGTTACCCTTCACATCCTTTGCTAGCTGCAACTCCAGTTGCATGTTGGCCTCATCCCTACATGCCTGAGCATGTACTCTTATACTCCTCCCTTGTTGTTTGTCCAACTTTCCATGCCTTGTAAGCTTCCTTTTTGTGTTTTTGCTCACTGAAGTGGTCCTAAATCAGGTTGGTCTTTCTGTTATACTTGCTAATCTTCCTGTGTATTGGGATGGGTCATTCCTGCACCATCAGTAAGGTTTCTTTAAAATACAATCAGCTCTCCTGGACTCCTTTCCCATCAGTCTAGCTTCCCAGGGGATCCTGCCCATGGGTTTCCCAAGTGAGTTGAAGTCTGATTTTCTGAAGTGCAGGCTCCTTATTCTGCTGATCTCTTTTCTTTCTTTTGTCAGGATCCTGAACTCAGTCATCTCATGGTCACTGCTGCTTGACTTGCCATCCACTTCTGCATTCCACATCAATTCTTCCCTGTTTGTGAACAGCAAGTCAAGAAGAGCACAACCCCTAGTTGGCCTCTCCAACACTTGCACCAGGAAATTGTCCCCAACACTCTCTAAAAACTGAAGCCTGCCTAACAGCTTATCCTTATCACCATCATGCTTCTTGCACTTTCAGATGTGTATGTCAAATTATATATATTTATAAGTATAGTTGTCTAACATCAGCCAATTTGTACTATAGTGTGTGCAGCCTGTTTCTGGAAATTATTAAGTCTCAAGCTTATCTATGTCTCTTTCAGTGTTATATGTCTCTTGTAGGTAGTTGTAATAATTCTGTAATCTTACTTATTTGATTAGTCCATTTTACCTTACATATTTCTGTCATGGAAGGTAAAGAGTTAATGGGAGCCTTGGGGATCCTGTGGCAACAAAACTTTCTTGGGGGGATCAGTCAAGAGAAGGGTCCAATCTTCAGCAGAAGGGTAAAAGGGCCTATGGGCTTTCTGTGGGAGGCAGCACTGGTGTGAGTCAGAGGTGTCATAGGTGGCTGCAAAGTGGTCCAGCACCCCGTCCATCAACTTTTTCTCCTGGTGCTGGGACTCTTCAGCTCCATCAAGGCATGGGTTGCCTCCAAAAATGGTGAGTTGAGCTCCCATTCCTGCACCTTGGAAGCCTAGGGGTAGGCATCCCCCATCCTGAAGATATCAACCCTTCCCATGTGCAGTCTCTTCTCATGCTGCTCCCATAGCTCCTGGTACCAGGAATCAGCTGTACATGCCTGGCCCTTAGAGGGAACAACCAAGGCCTGCAGCATCTCCTCCTTGGTTCTTTGATACTTCCAGTGGATATCCCTCATGCACTCTGCAACTGTGTGGCTCTCTGTCCTTGAGCTGGCATTGGGTCCTCTGCTCACTGTCTTCCCTCACATACATTGTGTTTCTGCAGTTTGACAGGGGAGATACAGAACCTTAGAGTGAAGTTGCAACTTTAGCTGAAAAAAATAAGTAGAAGGGCAGGCAGTTTGAACCCTCCCAGCACTCACCTAGGCACTCGTGGATATGGCAAGGTAGCTAGGGCCAGTCCTCCATCTTGGCCCTTTTTCCCCTCCCAAGGCTGGGAGCTGCCCTGCTGCTCTCCATCCAGCACAACAGAGACTGGGAACTCAGTTGTGCTGTGAGTAGGCAGCAGGTGCTGGGACAAGTTGCTCGCTAGGGAAGGGCTGTTCCCCTTTACAGAAAATGCAGTGGGCACTTGCTCTGTTCCTTCAAAGGGTCCCCCTAGGACTTGGACCATCTCTGGAGCATGCAGAAACTAACCACTCTAGGGAATTCTGATGGAGCTCTTAAACTACCCCCTCCTCCCCTGTTCTTCCTTTCTGGAGAAACATTTCAGCACTGTGTCCATGCAGGAGAGCTGCTTTGCTCCTGACCTTTCTCTGATGAAAGTCAGCTGAGGCTATACCACTATTCCTAGGGAATGCCAGCCAGTATGCCCTGTTCCTGCTGCAGATCATAGTCCCATGGGAGGTGATTGATAGGGCTGTGTGAAGCTTCAGGTGCTGATTAGATTTGGAGGAGATTGGTGACTGAATCTCTGAATCCAAATCAAATCAGGAGACCAATAAAAAGGTTCAAATTGATCTGAAGCTCCCTGAATTGATTTGGAAAAGATTCAGAGAGCTTCAGAGATTCAGGCACTCCCCACTTGCCACCACAGGGAGCTGGACCCAGACTCCGTGCCGGTAAGTAGGGGGTGGGAGGGAGGGGCTGGAGAAGGGGGAGACACCATGGAGGATCCCCACCAGGCCCCATCCCCTGCCTGCTCCCCCAACTCCCCTGAGGACCTCCCGACCCCTGTCCGCTCTCCCAGCCCTGTCAATGGCTTCCCCACTTGGCCCCAGTGTCCCAGCTCTTTCAAAAAAAAAAAAGCCCTGCACTTACCAACTCCTGCCAGGTTGTGGGAGATTCCTGATGTACCCCACTGCTCTGTGCTGTGTGTGTGTGGGGGCTCTGCCATGAGCCCTCATCCTCCACCTGCTCTTCCAGACCCATCAATGGCTGCTCTGGCTGGCCCCAGCATCCCAGCTCTTTAAAAAAACACAAAAAAAACCTCTGCACTCAAGGGGTGCTGCAGCAGCTGTCAGGTCTTCTGGGGGCTCATGGAAACCTCCCCCCCACACAGCATGGGACTGTTGGAGGGCAGTGAGGATTGCCCCCCCCACCTGGCAGCAGCAAGGGGGAATTTTTCTCTTTCCTGTTGTACTGCAACACTAGTGGTTCTCATAGATGACTGTGGGTTATCTCCTGTTCTTGACCTCAGTGTCCTCTCTGCCACACACCACCATGGCACTGCTAACTGGGTCAGGGCACAGAGTGCTGGCACTTGTACCTGTTTCTTACACTTTGCCTTCAGATTTCAATAAACTCTTTCAGTGCCTTTGTATGAATGCAAGGTGGAATGAGGGGCTGTTTCAGCGCCAGTGGGCTGGGCACCTGGAAGGATGCTCAGCTTCTCCCAGTTGCTGAGCATGGCCCAAAGACATACAGCAGGGAAGTGTGAATGAGGCAGATTTATGTTGCCACAGAATGGAATATGGGCTGTTAATTACCTAAAGTAAGGCGGGGGGGGGGGGGGGGGCTTGGTGCCTCAGCTACACTCCAGGAAGATAGGGAAGGGAGGGGGTGACTGGTCTGCCCAGTGCTGAAAGACAGAAACCTCTTGAGCAGTTAGCAGCCTGGTACCCCACGCTTTGAATAGTCAAGGTGGGGATGATTCATCCTTCATCGATGCATTGCCCCTTCTCAGGTTCTTGGCCAGGTTCTCAGCCACATCCTGGGACAGGGCTGTGACTGTAGGTATGGCCTGCAGCAGCCACTGGTCCCCAAGGGGCCAGAGGCAGGTGGGGAGAAAGGTGATCAGGTTGGTCCAGTGACCACCTTCTGGAGACAGGCTTGCACACCAGCTTTGGGCTGGCATAGATTCTTCACACTGCTCCCTCCCTGCCCCACTGGCTGTTGGCATGGTTCACCCCAGGGTCCATATTTTCCCCAGTGCCTGGTTCCCCAGCATGGCTGCATGGAGAGGAGTAGAGCTATACCTTCCCCAGGCAGCAGGGTGTCCTTGCTTGAATCTTCACCAGAACTGGGGGGAGGTCGTGCTGTGGGTGCTTTGGGTGGTGCTGTGGCAGCAGCCACTGCATTGGTAGTTGGGTTTGGGAGGGCATGCTGTACGTCTGTAAGGGGGCTGTGAGGAGGTGTCAGAGGAGTAGGAGTGCCTACCTATGACATGCCATACATCATACCTATGACAGTATTGGAAATGGTGTCCTGAGGTCTACATGTTTGGCCACAGTCCACAAAATTGGACTGGCCATAGATCAGGGTTGGGAGGGGGAGATGTTCTTAGGAGGTGGAAGGTATGGTGTCAAGGTCCACGTCCTGGATTGCAATGACCATAGCACTGGAGCTTTTTCGCTGGTTTTGTTTGCAAGGGTCCATGTTCTTGACCATGCCAGAAAAGATATCAAGGAAATTCAGGTCCAGGTGCAGATGCATCTCCACTGCTAGATCATACAGTGATAGGGAAACTAACATCAATGGGCTGGATTCCTTGGGGACTGCTGCCAGCAGCAGACCTAGTTTCTGGGCATCTGGTTGTCTTGTTGTCCTAGGGCCTTCCTGCACCTCCTCCTGTGGTGGGTTCCTTCCTGACAACTCCTCCTGCCCACCCCCAGTGTACATGTGAATGGGATGGCAATGGCCTGTCCATGGTGAGGAAGTGGGACAGCTTCTTGTAGAAGGGAAAGCTATGCTTCCTGCTCCTGGACTTTTTATTGATGTCATGCATAAGCTTGTACTGGATGTTAATCCATTTCATCTGCACCTCAGCCCTGTAGTGGCCCCACTTAATGGATGTTAATCCATTTCATCTGTTGGGCAATGTGCTTGAACACATCCCTGTTGTAGTAGCCTTTGCGGAGCTGGTCCTGAGTCTCCTGCTCACCCCAGATGGCAATGAGAACCCTTATTTCCCTGTAGCCCCAGTTGTGAGGCCAGGGTTTGGTACTGGAGGAGGATGTGACAGGTTCTTCGATGGTTCATGAGAACCATGGGATCTTAGCATCCATGGGTGGATGAGGGGCTGGCAGCAAGGGGATGGATGGGTGGAAAGGTGGTTGTGTGGAAGTGTTGGTCCCAGTGTGTGGCTTTTTCCTTTCACTGCAGCTGGGCCCAGCCCATGCTCTAGAGTGACCACTGGCCAGGCTACCACCATGACCTGGAATTTTGCAGGGGCTTCCAGCAGATGCCTCTATGATGCTAGCACTGCCCCACACCCCACCCTGGAAAGTTCTAGTGCCCTCTACTTTCAACACTGAGGAAGCTACTCCTGAAGTTTCCAGGGGTGTCTGCCTGCTTGCCCCAGCTCAGATACCCAGTGCCCTCCACCCTACTACAGCCCTAGTAATCCAGGTCCCTGGATTTGTGGGCCAGAAAACCCTTGCAGCACCCCTAGTGCACATGGCCTAGATACTTGCTGGCAGTGGCCAAGCCTCAGAGGTCACAAGGTTGTTTCTGTGCAGGCCCAATTCCAATGCTCTTACACCTACCCCGATGACTCTGCAGAGGCAAGCTGTCTGCACCAGCCCCTGCTTGGTAGTGGGAGCATGTCTATGCTAGTGTGCAGGTTGCAGGGTGCCTCACTGTGGCTTCTGAGCTGTAATATGTGGGTGCCGGGATTGGGGTCCATGGGTCAGTGCCCAAGTGTGGGGTCATAGGAATCCATGGCTGGGTGTGCGGGTGCTAGGGTAAGGGTCAGGGGGACTGTGCCCAAGTACTGGGGTTTTTCTTGGCTCAGTGTTGGGTTCTGTGTGTATGTTGTGGGGTGCTTTGTGATGGGGTGATGAGGGTATAGGGGAATGGCCCAGGGACTAATGTGGCAGACACAGATGCCTCAATTCCCACCCCCTGCCTGGGGCTGACAGGTGACTGGAGGCTGGGCTGAGGACAGTGGCTGTTCATTCTCAGTGCTAAGACTGTGGTGGGGTGGGTGCTGCTGGGCATTTGCCCAGAGCAGCCAAGTACAGACTGAATGTCAGCAGGCTGCCCTGTGAGGAAGGGGTAGTGGAAGGCTGCAAAGCAGGCTAGGATGCCAGAGGACAGGGATCTAACTTAAATCATTGGGGAACGGTACATAAATTTGATCTGACCATAACTGATCGCAATTGAATGTACCTTGAACAAGGTCTATCTTAGGCTGCTTGCACCACTTTTAGACTGGTCTTGTGCGCTGAGCATAGTTATGTACAGTTATGGGCTTAGATTGATCTTTGTTCATTTAGAATCATCTAAGTGTAACATCTGTACATGCCCATTAAGAGCTTTTGAGGCCTGGAGAGTAAAGTTGAATCTTGAAAAGGACTTTGATGATGGGAAGCTTGTGAATATTAGATGGAAGGTCTTTATTCAAAAGTTTATAGGAAAGTTAGTGCTTTATGCAGAAAACCAAGTGCTCAGGAAGAAAGTAATTAAAATTTATGTGGACAGAGAGCTTGTTGCAAGACATCACATTTATCCTGGGATAACCATTTTATATCAGGACAAAGTGCAGTTGTACACATATCCATGTCAATTGTTCTGAGATCAATCCAAAAAAGAAATACTGGGTAGTAATAAATTATACTGGGATACTGCAAAGTACATCTATACAGTTATCCTCTGAATCAATGGCATCACTAAATCCCTGGCAAAAAAGCAGCACTGCATTCAGACACTCACTAAACTCTGCTCAAAAAGGTGATGTGTACATGTCAGTCCTGGGATATTTTAATTCTGGGATAAGCACAGCTGATCCAGAGACAAATACAACACCCGATTCTGGCCATAGTGACTCATGCTACCAGTGAAAAGTCAAAAGGAGAGCTGAAAAGTTCACCCTCAAAGACAAGGATTGTTATGCTGAGCTGATAAAAAGGGTATCAATACTTTCATGTCAGACAGTCTAGTCCCCATCTTCAAAAAAGGGAGGAAGGAGGACCCAGGAAACTATAGGCCGGTTAGTCTTACCTCGATCCTAGGCAAGCTGTTCGAGAAAATTATGCTGGCACACATCCAGGAGGGGCCAGCAG